>NC_090929.1:1686101607-1686426294 GCF_040938575.1 Ambystoma mexicanum
TACTTTAATCAGGTGCAGCCTTAAGGATAATAATTCATGGGAATAGCATTGTGTCGGGCATGTTGTTATGCTACATCAGGGTTACTCATAAAGGTTACACTGGCAGGCCGCAGGTATTCTTCAGGTTACTTTAATCAGGTGTAGCCTCAAGGATAATAATTCATGGGAATAGCATTGTGTCTGGCATGCTGTTATGCTACTTCAGGGTTACTCATGAAGGATACACTGGCAATCTGCAGGTATTCTTCAGGTTACTTTAATCAGTATGGTAATCCGCAGGTATTCTTCAGGTTATTTTAATCAGGTGCAGCCTCAAGGATGATAATTCATGGGAATAGCATTATGTCTGGCATGCTGTTATGCTACTTCAGGGTTACTCATAAAGGATACACTGGCAGTCCGTAGTTATTCTTCAGGTTACTTTAATCAGGTGCAGCCTCAAGGATGATAATTCATGGGAATAGTATTGTGTCTGCATGTTGTTATGCTACATCAGGGTTACTCATAAAGGATACACTGGCAGGCCGCAGGTTTTCTTCAGGTCCCTTTAATCAGGTGCAGCCTTAAGGATGATAATTCATGGGAATAGCATTGTGTTATGCTACTTCAGGGTTACTCATAAAGGATACACTGGCAGGCCGCAGGTATTCTTCAGGTTACTTTAATGAGGTGCAGCCTCAAGGATGATAATTCATGGGAATAGCATTGTGTTATGCTACTTCAAGGTTACTCATAAAGGATAAACTGGCAGGCCGCAGGTATTCTTCAGGTTACTTTAATCAGGTGCAGCCTCAAGGATGATAATTCATGGGAATAGCATTGTGTCGGGCATGTTGTTATGCTACATCAGGGTTACTCATAAATGAATCGGCTGGCAGGCCGCAGTTATTCTTCAGGTTACTTGTTACTTTAATCAGGTGCAGCTTGAAGGATGATAATTCATGGGAATTGCATTGTCTCTGGCATGTTGTTATGCTACTTCAAGGTTACTCATAAAGGATACACTGGCAGGCCGCAGTTATTCTTCAGGTTACTTTAATCAGGTGCAGCCGCAAGGATGATAATTCATGGGAATAGCATTGTGTCTGGCATGATGTTATGCTCATCAGGGTTACTCATAAAGGATACTCTGGCAGGCCGCAGCTACTCTTCAGGTTACTTTAATCAGGTGCATCCTCAAGGATGATAATTCATGGGAATAGCATTGTGTCTGGCATGTTGTTATGCTACATCAGGGTTACTCATAAAGGATACATTGGCAGGTCACAGGTATTCTTCAGGTTACTTTAATCAGGTGCAGCCACAAGGATGATAATTCATGGGAATAGCATTGTGTCTGGCATGCTGTTATGCTACATCAGGGTTATTCATAATGGATACACTGGCAGGCCGCAGGTATTACGTAATGATGATAATTCATGGGAATAGCATTGTGTCTGGCATGTTGTTATGCTACATCAGGGTTACTCATAAAGGATACATTGGCAGGTCACAGGTATTCTTCAGGTTACTTTAATCAGGTGCAGCCACAATGATGATAATTCATGGGAATAGCATTGTGTCTGGCATGCTGTTATGCTACATCAGGGTTATTCATAATGGATACACTGGCAGGCCGCAGGTATTACGTAATGATGATAATTCATGGGAATAGCATTGTGTCTGGCATGCTGTTATGCTACATCAGGGTTACTCATAAAGGATACACTTGCAGGCCGCAGGTATTCTTTAGGTTACTTTAATCAGGTGCCGCCTCAAGGATGATAATTCATGGGAATAGCATTGTTTCTGGCATGATGTTATGCTACTTCAGGGTTACTCATAAAGGATACACTGGCAGGCCGCAGGTATTCTTCAGGTTACTTTAATCAGGTGCAGCCTCAAGGATAATAATTCATGGGAATAGCAGTGTGTCGGGCATGTTGTTATGCTACATCAGGGTTACTCATAAAGGTTACACTGGCAGGCCGCAGGTATTCTTCAGGTTACTTTAATCAGGTGTAGCCTCAAGGATAATAATTCATGGGAATAGCATTGTGTCTGGCATTCTGTTATGCTACTTCAGGGTTACTCATGAAGGATACACTGGCAATCCGCAGGTATTCTTCAGGTTACTTTAATCAGTATGGTAATCCGCAGGTATTCTTCAGGTTATTTTAATCAGGTGCAGCCTCAAGGATGATAATTCATGGGAATAGCATTATGTCTGGCATGCTGTTATGCTACTTCAGGGTTACTCATAAAGGATACACTGGCAGTCCGTAGTTATTCTTCAGGTTACTTTAATCAGGTGCAGCCTCAAGGATGATAATTCATGGGAATAGTATTGTGTCTGCATGTTGTTATGCTACATCAGGTTTACTCATAAAGGATACACTGGCAGGCCGCAGGTTTTCTTCAGGTCCCTTTAATCAGGTGCAGCCTCAAGGATGATAATTCATGGGAATAGCATTGTGTTATGCTACTTCAGGGTTACTCATAAAGGATACACTGGCAGGCCGCAGGTATTCTTCAGGTTACTTTAATGAGGTGCAGCCTCAAGGATGATAATTCATGGGAATAGCATTGTGTTATGCTACTTCAAGGTTACTCATAAAGGATAAACTGGCAGGCCGCAGGTATTCTTCAGGATACTTAAATCAGGTGCAGCCTCAAGGATGATAATTCATGGGAATAGCATTGTGTCTGGCATGCTGTTATGCTACATCAGGATTACTCCCAAAAGGATACACTGGCAGGCCGCAGGTATTCTTTAGGTTACTTTAAGCAGGTGCAGCCTCAAGGATGATAATTCATGGGAATAGCATTGTTTCTGGCATGATGTTATGCTACTTCAGGGTTACTCATAAAGGATACACTGGCAGGCTGCAGGTATTCTTCAGGTTACTCTAATCAGGTGCAGCCTCAAGGATGATAATTCATTGGAATAGCATTGTGTCAGGCGTGTTGCTATGCTACATCAGGGTTACTCATAAAGGATACACTGGCAGGCCGCAGGTATTCTTCAGGTTACTTTAATCAGGTGCAGCCTCAAGGATGATAATTCATGGGAATAGCATTGTGTCTGGCATGTTGCTATGCTACATCAGGGTTACTCATAAAGGATACACTGGCAGGCCGCAGGTATTCTTCGGGTTACTTTAATCAGGTGCAGCCTCAAGGATGATAATTCATGGGAATAGCATTGTATCTGGCATGTTGTTATGGTACTTCAGGGTTACTCATAAAGGATACCCTGGCAGGCCGCAGGTATTCTTCAGGTTACTTTAAACAGGTGCAGCCTCAAGGATGATAATTCATGGGAATAGCATTGTGTCTGGCATGTTGTTATTCTACATCAGGGTTACTCATAAAGGATACACTGGCAGGCCGCAGGTATTCTTCAGCTTACTTGTTACTTTAATCAGGTGAAGCCTGAAGGATGATAATTCATGGGAATAGCATTGTGTCTGGCATGTTGTTATGCTACTTCAGGGTTACTCATAAAGGATACACTGGCAGGACGCAGGTATTCTTCAGGTTACTTTAATCAGGTGCAGCCTCAAGGATGATAATTCATGGGAATAGCATTGTGTCGGGCATGTTGTTATGCTACATCAGGTTTACTCATAAATGATACGCTGGCAGGCCGCAGTTATTCTTCAGGTTACTTGTTACTTTAATCAGGTGCAGCTTGAAGGATGACAGTTCATGGGAATTGCATTGTCTCTGGCCTGTTGTTATGCTACTTCAAGGTTACTCATAAAGGATACACTGGCAGGCCGCAGGTATTCTTCAGGTTACTTTAATCAGGTGCAGCCTCAAGGATGATAATTCATAGGAATAGCATTGTGTCTGGCATGCTGTTATGCTACTTCAGGGTTACTCATAAATGATAAACTGGCAGGCCGCAGTTATTCTTCAGGTTACTTTAATCAGGTGCAGCCTCAAGGATGATAATTCATGGGAATAGCAATGTGTCTGGCATGATGTTATGCACATCAGGGTTACTCATAAAGGATACACTGGTAGGCCGCAGGTATTCTTCAGGTTACTTTAATCAGGTGCAGCCTCAAGGATGATAATTCATGGGAATAGCATTGTGTCTGGCATGCTGTTATGCTACTTCAGGGTTACACATAAAGGATACACTGGCAGGCTGCAGCTATTCTTCAGGTTACTTTAATCAGGTGCAGCCTCAAGGATGATAATTCATGGGAATAGCATTGTGTCTGACATGTTGTTATGCTACATCAGGGTTACTCATAAAGGATACACTGGCAGGTCACAGGTATTCTTCAGGTTACTTTAATCAGGTGCAGCCGCAAGGATGATAATTCATGGGAATAGCATTGTGTCTGGCATGCTGTTATGCTATATCAGGGTTACTCAAAAAGGATACACTGGCAGGCTGCAGGTATTCTTCAGGTTACTCTAATCAGGTGCAGCCTCAAGGACGATAATTCATTGGAATAGCATTGTGTCAGGCATGTTGTTATGCTACTTCAGGGTTACTCATAAAGGATACACTGGCAGGACGCAGGTATTCTTCAGGTTACTTTAATCAGGTGCAGCCTCAAGGATGATAATTCATGGGAATAGCATTGTGTCAGGCATGTTGTTATGCTACATCAGGGTTACTCATAAATGAATCGGCTGGCAGGCCGCAGTTATTCTTCAGGTTACTTGTTACTTTAATCAGGTGCAGCTTGAAGGATGATAATTCATGGGAATTGAATTGTCTCTGGCATGTTGTTATGCTACTTCAAGGTTACTCATAAAGGATACACTGGCAGGCCGCAGTTATTCTTCAGGGTACTTTAATCAGGTGCAGCCGCAAGGATGATAATTCATGGGAATAGCATTGTGTCTGGCATGATGTTATGCTCATCAGGGTTACTCATAAAGGATACTCTGGCAGGCCGCAGCTATTCTTCAGGTTACTTTAATCAGGTGCAGCCTCAAGGATGATAATTCATGGGAATAGCATTGTGTCTGGCATGTTGTTATGCTACATCAGGGTTACTCATAAAGGATACATTGGCAGGTCACAGGTATTCTTCAGGTTACTTTAATCAGGTGCAGCCACAAGGATGATAATTCATGGGAATAGCATTGTGTCTGGCATGCTGTTATGCTACATCAGGGTTATTCATAATGGATACACTGGCAGGCCGCAGGTATTACGTAATGATGATAATTCATGGGAATAGCATTGTGTCTGGCATGTTGTTATGCTACATCAGGGTTACTCATAAAGGATACATTGGCAGGTCACAGGTATTCTTCAGGTTACTTTAATCAGGTGCAGCCACAATGATGATAATTCATGGGAATAGCATTGTGTCTGGCATGCTGTTATGCTACATCAGGGTTATTCATAATGGATACACTGGCAGGCCGCAGGTATTACGTAATGATGATAATTCATGGGAATAGCATTGTGTCTGGCATGCTGTTATGCTACATCAGGGTTACTCATAAAGGATACACTTGCAGGCCGCAGGTATTCTTTAGGTTACTTTAATCAGGTGCCGCCTCAAGGATGATAATTCATGGGAATAGCATTGTTTCTGGCATGATGTTATGCTACTTCAGGGTTACTCATAAAGGATACACTGGCAGGCCGCAGGTATTCTTCAGGTTACTTTAATCAGGTGCAGCCTCAAGGATAATAATTCATGGGAATAGCATTGTGTCGGGCATGTTGTTATGCTACATCAGGGTTACTCATAAAGGTTACACTGGCAGGCCGCAGGTATTCTTCAGGTTACTTTAATCAGGTGTAGCCTCAAGGATAATAATTCATGGGAATAGCATTGTGTCTGGCATGCTGTTATGCTACTTCAGGGTTACTCATGAAGGATACACTGGCAATCCGCAGGTATTCTTCAGGTTATTTTAATCAGTATGGTAATCCGCAGGTATTCTTCAGGTTATTTTAATCAGGTGCAGCCTCAAGGATGATAATTCATGAGAATAGCATTATGTCTGGCATGCTGTTATGCTACTTCAGGGTTACTCATAAAGGATACACTGGCAGTCCGTAGTTATTCTTCAGGTTACTTTAATCAGGTGCAGCCTCAAGGATGATAATTCATGGGAATAGTATTGTGTCTGCATGTTGTTATGCTACATCAGGGTTACTCATAAAGGATACACTGGCAGGCCGCAGGTATTCTTCAGGTTACTTTAATGAGGTGCAGCCTCAAGGATGATAATTCATGGGAATAGCATTGTGTTATGCTACTTCAGGGTTACTCATAAAGGATGCACTGGCAGGCCGCAGGTATTCTTCAGGTTACTTTAATGAGGTGCAGCCTCAAGGATGATAATTCATGGGAATAGCATTGTGTTATGCTACTTCAAGGTTACTCATAAAGGATAAACTGGCAGGCCGCAGGTATTCTTCAGGATACTTAAATCAGGTGCAGCCTCAAGGATGATAATTCATGGGAATAGCATTGTGTCTGGCATGCTGTTATGCTACATCAGGATTACTCCCAAAAGGATACACTGGCAGGCCGCAGGTATTCTTTAGGTTACTTTAAGCAGGTGCATCCTCAAGGATGATAATTCATGGGAATAGCATTGTTTCTGGCATGATGTTATGCTACTTCAGGGTTACTCATAAAGGATACACTGGCAGGCTGCAGGTATTCTTCAGGTTACTCTAATCAGGTGCAGCCTCAAGGATGATAATTCATTGGAATAGCATTGTGTCAGGCGTGTTGCTATGCTACATCAGGGTTACTCATAAAGGATACACTGGCAGGCCGCAGGTATTCTTCAGGTTACTTTAATCAGGTGCAGCCTCAAGGATGATAATTCATGGGAATAGCATTGTGTCTGGCATGTTGCTATGCTACATCAGGGTTACTCATAAAGGATACACTGGCAGGCCGCAGGTATTCTTCGGGTTACTTTAATCAGGTGCAGCCTCAAGGATGATAATTCATGGGAATAGCATTGTATCTGGCATGTTGTTATGGTACTTCAGGGTTACTCATAAAGGATACCCTGGCAGGCCGCAGGTATTCTTCAGGTTACTTTAAACAGGTGCAGCCTCAAGGATGATAATTCATGGGAATAGCATTGTGTCTGGCATGTTGTTATTCTACATCAGAGTTACTCTTAAAGGATACACTGGCAGGCCGCAGGTATTCTTCAGCTTACTTGTTACTTTAATCAGGTGAAGCCTGAAGGATGATAATTCATGGGAATAGCATTGTGTCTGGCATGTTGTTATGCTACTTCAGGGTTACTCATGAAGGATACACTGGCAGGACGCAGGTATTCTTCAGGTTACTTTAATCAGGTGCAGCCTCAAGGATGATAATTCATGGGAATAGAATTGTGTCGGGCATGTTGTTATGCTACATCAGGTTTACTCATAAATGATACGCTGGCAGGCCGCAGTTATTCTTCAGGTTACTTGTTACTTTAATCAGGTGCAGCTTGAAGGATGACAATTCATGGGAATTGCATTGTCTCTGGCCTGTTGTTATGCTACTTCAAGGTTACTCATGAAGGATACACTGGCAGGCCGCAGGTATTCTTCAGGTTACTTTAATCAGGTGCAGCCTCAAGGATGATAATTCATAGGAATAGCATTGTGTCTGGCATGCTGTTATGCTACTTCAGGGTTACTCATAAATGATAAACTGGCAGGCCGCAGTTATTCTTCAGGTTACTTTAATCAGGTACAGCCTCAAGGATGATAATTCATGGGAATAGCAATGTGTCTGGCATGATGTTATGCACATCAGGGTTACTCATAAAGGATACACTGGTAGGCCGCAGGTATTCTTCAGGTTACTTTAATCAGGTGCAGCCTCAAGGATGATAATTCATGGGAATAGCATTGTGTCTGGCATGCTGTTATGCTACTTCAGGGTTACACATAAAGGATACACTGGCAGGCTGCAGCTATTCTTCAGGTTACTTTAATCAGGTGCAGCCTCAAGGATGATAATTCATGGGAATAGCATTGTGTCTGACATGTTGTTATGCTACATCAGGGTTACTCATAAAGGATACACTGGCAGGTCACAGGTATTCTTCAGGTTACTTTAATCAGGTGCAGCCGCAAGGATGATAATTCATGGGAATAGCATTGTGTCTGGCATGCTGTTATGCTATATCAGGGTTACTCATAATGGATACACTGGCAGGCCACAGGTATTCTTCAGGTTACTTTAATCAGGTGCAGCCTCAAGGATGATAATTCATGGGAATAGCATTGTGTCTGGCATGTTGTTATGCTACGTCAGGGTTACTCATAAAGGATACACTGGCAGGACGCAGGTATTCTTCAGGTTACTTTAATCAGGTGCAGCCTCAAGGATGATAATTCATGGGAATAGCATTGTGTCGGGCATGTTGTTATGCTACATCAGGGTTACTCATAAATGATACGCTGGCAGGCCGCAGTTATTCTTCAGGTTACTTGTTACTCTAATCAGGTGCAGCTAGAAGGATGATAATTCATGGGAATTGCATTGTCTCTGGCATGTTGTTATGCTACTTCAAGGTTACTCATAAAGGATACACTGGCAGGCCGCAGGTATTCTTCAGGTTACTTTAATCAGGTGCAGCCTCAAGGATGATAATTCATAGGAATAGCATTGTGTCTGGCATGCTGTAATGCTACTTCAGGGTTACTCATAAATGATCAACTGGCAGGCCGCAGTTATTCTTCAGGATACTTTAATCAGGTGCAGCCTCAAGGATGATAATTCATGGGAATAGCATTTTGTCTGGCATGAAGTTATGCTCATCAGGGTTACTCATAAAGGATACTCTGGCAGGCCGCAGGTACTCTTCAGGTTACTTTAATCAGGTGCAGCCTCAAGGATGATAATTCATGGGAATAGCATTGTTTCTGGCATGCTGTTATGCTACTTCAGGGTTACATATAAAGGATACACTGGCAGGCCGCAACTATTCTTCAGGTTACTTTAATCAGGTGCAGCCTCAAGGATGATAAATTATGGGAATAGCATTGTGTCTGGCATGTTGTTATGCTACATCAGGGTTACTCATAAAGGATACACTGGCAGGTCACAGGTTTTCTTCAGGTTACTTTAATCAGGTGCAGCCGCAAGGATGATAATTCATGGGAATAGCATTGTGTCTGGCATGCTGTTATGCTACATCAGGGTTACTCATAATGGATACACTGGCAGGCCACAGGTATTCTTCAGGTTACTTTAATCCGGTGCAGCCTCATGGATGATAATTCATGGGAATAGCATTGTTTCTGGCATGATGTTATGCTACTTCAGGGTTACTCATAAAGGATACACTGGCAGGCTGCAGGTATTCTTCAGGTTACTTTAATCAGGTGCAGCCTCAAGGATAAAAATTCATGGGAATAGCATTGTGTCGGGCAAGTTGTTATGCTACATCAGGGTTACTCATAAAGGTTACACTGGCAGGCCGCAGGTATTCTTCAGGTTACTTTAATCAGGTGCAGCCTCAAGGATAATAATTCATGGGAATAGCATTGTATCTGGCATGCTGTTATGCTACTTCAGGGTTACTCATGAAGGATACACTGGCAATCCGCAGGTATTCTTCAGGTTATTTTAATCAGGTGCAGCCTCAAGGATGATAATTCATCGGAATAGCATTATGTCTGGCATGCTGTTATGCTACTTCAGGGTTACTCATAAAGGATACACTGGCAGTCTGTAGTTATTCTTCAGGTTACTTTAACCAGGTGGAGCCTCAAGGATGAAAATTCATGGGAATAGCATTGTGTTATGCTACTTCAGGGTTACTCATAAAGGATACACTGGCAGGCCGCAGGTATTCTTCAGGTTACTTTAATGAGGTGCAGTCTCAAGGATGATAATTCATGGGAATAGCATTGTGTTATGCTACTTCAAGGTTACTCATAAAGGATACACTGGCAGGCCGCAGGTATTCTTCAGGTTATTTAAATCAGGTGCAGCCTCAAGGATGATAATTCATGGGAATAGCATTGTGTCTGGCATGCTGTCATGCTAATTCAGGGTTACTCATGAAGGATACACTGGCAATCCGCAGGTATTCTTCAGGTTATTTTAATCAGGTGCAGCCTCAACGATGATAATTCATGGGAATAGCATTGTGTCGGGCATGTTGTTATGCTACATCAGGTTTACGCATAAAGAATACACTGGCAGGCCGCAGGTATTCTTCAGGTTACTTTAATCAGGTGCAGCCTCAAGGATGATAATTCATGGGAATAGCACTGTGTCTGGCATGATGTTATGCTACTTCAGGGTTACTCACAAAGGATACACTGGCAGGCCGCAGGTATTCTTCAGGTTACTTTAATCAGGTGCAGCCTCAAGGATGATAATTCATGGGAATAGCATTGGGTCGGGCATGTTGTTATGCTACTTCAGGGTTACTCATAAAGGACACACTGGCAGACCGCAGGTATTCTTCAGGTTACTTTAATCAGGTGCAGCCTCAAGGATTATAATTCATGGGAATAGCATTGTGTCGGGCATGTTGTTATGCTACATCAGGTTTACGCATAAAGAATACACTGGCAGGCCGCAGGTATTCTTCAGGTTACTTTAATCAGGTGCAGCCTCAAGGATGATAATTCATGGGAATAGCATTGTGTCGGGCATGTTGTTATGCTACATCAGGTTTACGCATAAAGAATACACTGGCAGGCCGCAGGTATTCTTCAGGTTACTTTAATCAGGTGCAGCCTCAAGGATGATAATTCATGGGAATAGCACTGTGTCTGGCATGATGTTATGCTACTTCAGGGTTACTCACAAAGGATACACTGGCAGGCCGCAGGTATTCTTCAGGTTACTTTAATCAGGTGCAGCCTCAAGGATGATAATTCATGGGAATAGCATTGGGTCGGGCATGTTGTTATGCTACTTCAGGGTTACTCATAAAGGACACACTGGCAGACCGCAGGTATTCTTCAGGTTACTTTAATCAGGTGCAGCCTCAAGGATTATAATTCATGGGAATAGCATTGTGTCGGGCATGTTGTTATGCTACATCAGGTTTACGCATAAAGAATACACTGGCAGGCCGCAGGTATTCTTCAGGTTACTTTAATCAGGTGCAGCCTCAAGGATGATAATTCATGGGAATAGTATTGTGTCTGGCATGCTGTTATGCTACTTCAGGGATACTCAAAAAGGATACACTGGCAGGCTGCAGGTATTCTTCAGGTTACTCTAATAAGGTGCAGCCTCAAGGATGATAATTCATTGGAATAGCATTGTGTCAGGCATGTTGTTATGCTACATCAGGGTTACTCATAAAGGATACACTGGCAGGCCGCAGGTATTCTTCAGGTTACTTTAATCAGGTGCAGCCTCAAAGATGATAATTCATGGGAATATCATTGTGTCTGGCATGCTGTTATGCTACTTCAGGGTTACTCATAAAGGATACACTTGCAGGCCGCAGGTATTCTTCAGGTTACTTTAATCAGGTGCAGCCTCAAGGATAATAATTCATGGGAATAGCATTGTGTCGTGCATGTTGTTATGCTACATCAGGGTTACTCATAAAGGTTACACTGGCAGGCCGCAGGTATTCTTCAGGTTACTTTAATCAGGTGCAGCCTCAAGGATAATAATTCATGGGAATAGCATTGTGTCTGGCATGCTGTCATGCTAATTCAGGGTTACTCATGAAGGATACACTGGCAGGCCGCAGGTATTCTTCAGGTTACTTTAAATCAGGTGCAGCCTCAAGGATGATAATTCATGGGAATAGCATTGTGTCTGGCATGTTGTTGAGCTACTTCACTATTACTCATAAAGGATACACTGGCAGGCCGCAGGTATTCTTCAGGTTACTTTAATCAGGTGCAGCCTCAAGGATAATAATTCATGGGAATAGCATTGTGTCGGGCATGTTGTTATGCTACATCAGGGTTACTCATAAAGGTTACACTGGCAGGCCGCAGGTATTCTTCAGGTTACTTTAATCAAGTGCAGCCTAAAGGATGATAATTCATGGGAATAGCATTGTGTCTGGTATGATGTTATGCTACATCAGGGTTACTCATAAAGGATACATTGGCAGGTCACAGGTATTCTTCAGGTTACTTTAATCAGGTGCAGCCACAAGGATGATAATTCATGGGAATAGCATTGTGTCTGGCATGCTGTTATGCTACATCAGGGTTATTCATAATGGATACACTGGCAGGCCGCAGGTATTACGTAATGATGATAATTCATGGGAATAGCATTGTGTCTGGCATGTTGTTATGCTACATCAGGGTTACTCATAAAGGATACATTGGCAGGTCACAGGTATTCTTCAGGTTACTTTAATCAGGTGCAGCCACAATGATGATAATTCATGGGAATAGCATTGTGTCTGGCATGCTGTTATGCTACATCAGGGTTATTCATAATGGATACACTGGCAGGCCGCAGGTATTCTTTAGGTTACTTTAATCAGGTGCCGCCTCAAGGATGATAATTCATGGGAATAGCATTGTTTCTGGCATGATGTTATGCTACTTCAGGGTTACTCATAAAGGATACACTGGCAGGCCGCAGGTATTCTTCAGGTTACTTTAATCAGGTGCAGCCTCAAGGATAATAATTCATGGGAATAGCATTGTGTCGGGCATGTTGTTATGCTACATCAGGGTTACTCATAAAGGTTACACTGGCAGGCCGCAGGTATTCTTCAGGTTACTTTAATCAGGTGTAGCCTCAAGGATAATAATTCATGGGAATAGCATTGTGTCTGGCATGCTGTTATGCTACTTCAGGGTTACTCATGAAGGATACACTGGCAATCTGCAGGTATTCTTCAGGTTACTTTAATCAGTATGGTAATCTGCAGGTATTCTTCAGGTTATTTTAATCAGGTGCAGCCTCAAGGATGATAATTCATGGGAATAGCATTATGTCTGGCATGCTGTTATGCTACTTCAGGGTTACTCATAAAGGATACACTGGCAGTCCGTAGTTATTCTTCAGGTTACTTTAATCAGGTGCAGCCTCAAGGATGATAATTCATGGGAATAGTATTGTGTCTGCATGTTGTTATGCTACATCAGGGTTACTCATAAAGGATACACTGGCAGGCCGCAGGTTTTCTTCAGGTCCCTTTAATCAGGTGCAGCCTTAAGGATGATAATTCATGGGAATAGCATTGTGTTATGCTACTTCAGGGTTACTCATAAAGGATACACTGGCAGGCCGCAGGTATTCTTCAGGTTACTTTAATGAGGTGCAGCCTCAAGGATGATAATTCATGGGAATAGCATTGTGTTATGCTACTTCAAGGTTACTCATAAAGGATAAACTGGCAGGCCGCAGGTATTCTTCAGGTTACTTTAATCAGGTGCAGCCTCAAGGATGATAATTCATGGGAATAGCATTGTGTCGGGCATGTTGTTATGCTACATCAGGGTTACTCATAAATGAATCGGCTGGCAGGCCGCAGTTATTCTTCAGGTTACTTGTTACTTTAATCAGGTGCAGCTTGAAGGATGATAATTCATGGGAATTGCATTGTCTCTGGCATGTTGTTATGCTACTTCAAGGTTACTCATAAAGGATACACTGGCAGGCCGCAGTTATTCTTCAGGTTACTTTAATCAGGTGCAGCCGCAAGGATGATAATTCATGGGAATAGCATTGTGTCTGGCATGATGTTATGCTCATCAGGGTTACTCATAAAGGATACTCTGGCAGGCCGCAGCTACTCTTCAGGTTACTTTAATCAGGTGCATCCTCAAGGATGATAATTCATGGGAATAGCATTGTGTCTGGCATGTTGTTATGCTACATCAGGGTTACTCATAAAGGATACATTGGCAGGTCACAGGTATTCTTCAGGTTACTTTAATCAGGTGCAGCCACAAGGATGATAATTCATGGGAATAGCATTGTGTCTGGCATGCTGTTATGCTACATCAGGGTTATTCATAATGGATACACTGGCAGGCCGCAGGTATTACGTAATGATGATAATTCATGGGAATAGCATTGTGTCTGGCATGTTGTTATGCTACATCAGGGTTACTCATAAAGGATACATTGGCAGGTCACAGGTATTCTTCAGGTTACTTTAATCAGGTGCAGCCACAATGATGATAATTCATGGGAATAGCATTGTGTCTGGCATGCTGTTATGCTACATCAGGGTTATTCATAATGGATACACTGGCAGGCCGCAGGTATTACGTAATGATGATAATTCATGGGAATAGCATTGTGTCTGGCATGCTGTTATGCTACTTCAGGGTTACTCATAAAGGATACACTGGCAGGCCGCAGGTATTCTTCAGGTTACTTTAATCAGGTGCAGCCTCAAGGATAATAATTCATGGGAATAGCAGTGTGTCGGGCATGTTGTTATGCTACATCAGGGTTACTCATAAAGGTTACACTGGCAGGCCGCAGGTATTCTTCAGGTTACTTTAATCAGGTGTAGCCTCAAGGATAATAATTCATGGGAATAGCATTGTGTCTGGCATGCTGTTATGCTACTTCAGGGTTACTCATGAAGGATACACTGGCAATCCGCAGGTATTCTTCAGGTTACTTTAATCAGTATGGTAATCCGCAGGTATTCTTCAGGTTATTTTAATCAGGTGCAGCCTCAAGGATGATAATTCATGGGAATAGCATTATGTCTGGCATGCTGTTATGCTACTTCAGGGTTACTCATAAAGGATACACTGGCAGTCCGTAGTTATTCTTCAGGTTACTTTAATCAGGTGCAGCCTCAAGGATGATAATTCATGGGAATAGTATTGTGTCTGCATGTTGTTATGCTACATCAGGTTTACTCATAAAGGATACACTGGCAGGCCGCAGGTTTTCTTCAGGTCCCTTTAATCAGGTGCAGCCTCAAGGATGATAATTCATGGGAATAGCATTGTGTTATGCTACTTCAGGGTTACTCATAAAGGATACACTGGCAGGCCGCAGGTATTCTTCAGGTTACTTTAATGAGGTGCAGCCTCAAGGATGATAATTCATGGGAATAGCATTGTGTTATGCTACTTCAAGGTTACTCATGAAGGATAAACTGGCAGGCCGCAGGTATTCTTCAGGATACTTAAATCAGGTGCAGCCTCAAGGATGATAATTCATGGGAATAGCATTGTGTCTGGCATGCTGTTATGCTACATCAGGATTACTCCCAAAAGGATACACTGGCAGGCCGCAGGTATTCTTTAGGTTACTTTAAGCAGGTGCAGCCTCAAGGATGATAATTCATGGGAATAGCATTGTTTCTGGCATGATGTTATGCTACTTCAGGGTTACTCATAAAGGATACACTGGCATGCTGCAGGTATTCTTCAGGTTACTCTAATCAGGTGAAGCCTCAAGGATGATAATTCATTGGAATAGCATTGTGTCAGGCGTGTTGCTATGCTACATCAGGGTTACTCATAAAGGATACACTGGCAGGCCGCAGGTATTCTTCAGGTTACTTTAATCAGGTGCAGCCTCAAGGATGATAATTCATGGGAATAGCATTGTGTCTGGCATGTTGCTATGCTACATCAGGGTTACTCATAAAGGATACACTGGCAGGCCGCAGGTATTCTTCGGGTTACTTTAATCAGGTGCAGCCTCAAGGATGATAATTCATGGGAATAGCATTGTATCTGGCATGTTGTTATGGTACTTCAGGGTTACTCATAAAGGATACCCTGGCAGGCCGCAGGTATTCTTCAGGTTACTTTAAACAGGTGCAGCCTCAAGGATGATAATTCATGGGAATAGCATTGTGTCTGGCATGTTGTTATTCTACATCAGGGTTACTCATAAAGGATACACTGGCAGGCCGCAGGTATTCTTCAGCTTACTTGTTACTTTAATCAGGTGAAGCCTGAAGGATGATAATTCATGGGAATAGCATTGTGTCTGGCATGTTGTTATGCTACTTCAGGGTTACTCATAAAGGATACACTGGCAGGACGCAGGTATTCTTCAGGTTACTTTAATCAGGTGCAGCCTCAAGGATGATAATTCATGGGAATAGCATTGTGTCGGGCATGTTGTTATGCTACATCAGGTTTACTCATAAATGATACGCTGGCAGGCCGCAGTTATTCTTCAGGTTACTTGTTACTTTAATCAGGTGCAGCTTGAAGGATGACAATTCATGGGAATTGCATTGTCTCTGGCCTGTTGTTATGCTACTTCAAGGTTACTCATAAAGGATACACTGGCAGGCCGCAGGTATTCTTCAGGTTACTTTAATCAGGTGCAGCCTCAAGGATGATAATTCATAGGAATAGCATTGTGTCTGGCATGCTGTTATGCTACTTCAGGGTTACTCATAAATGATAAACTGGCAGGCCGCAGTTATTCTTCAGGTTACTTTAATCAGGTGCAGCCTCAAGGATGATAATTCATGGGAATAGCAATGTGTCTGGCATGATGTTATGCACATCAGGGTTACTCATAAAGGATACACTGGTAGGCCGCAGGTATTCTTCAGGTTACTTTAATCAGGTGCAGCCTCAAGGATGATAATTCATGGGAATAGCATTGTGTCTGGCATGCTGTTATGCTACTTCAGGGTTACACATAAAGGATACACTGGCAGGCTGCAGCTATTCTTCAGGTTACTTTAATCAGGTGCAGCCTCAAGGATGATAATTCATGGGAATAGCATTGTGTCTGACATGTTGTTATGCTACATCAGGGTTACTCATAAAGGATACACTGGCAGGTCACAGGTATTCTTCAGGTTACTTTAATCAGGTGCAGCCGCAAGGATGATAATTCATGGGAATAGCATTGTGTCTGGCATGCTGTTATGCTACTTCAGGGTTACTCATAAAGGATACACTGGCAGGACGCAGGTATTCTTCAGGTTACTTTAATCAGGTGCAGCCTCAAGGATGATAATTCATGGGAATAGCATTGTGTCAGGCATGTTGTTATGCTACATCAGGGTTACTCATAAATGAATCGGCTGGCAGGCCGCAGTTATTCTTCAGGTTACTTGTTACTTTAATCAGGTGCAGCTTGAAGGATGATAATTCATGGGAATTGCATTGTCTCTGGCATGTTGTTATGCTACTTCAAGGTTACTCATAAAGGATACACTGGCAGGCCGCAGTTATTCTTCAGGTTACTTTAATCAGGTGCAGCCGCAAGGATGATAATTCATGGGAATAGCATTGTGTCTGGCATGATGTTATGCTCATCAGGGTTACTCATAAAGGATACTCTGGCAGGCCGCAGCTATTCTTCAGGTTACTTTAATCAGGTGCAGCCTCAAGGATGATAATTCATGGGAATAGCATTGTGTCTGGCATGTTGTTATGCTACATAAGGGTTACTCATAAAGGATACATTGGCAGGTCACAGGTATTCTTCAGGTTACTTTAATCAGGTGCAGCCACAAGGATGATAATTCATGGGAATAGCATTGTGTCTGGCATGCTGTTATGCTACATCAGGGTTATTCATAATGGATACACTGGCAGGCCGCAGGTATTACGTAATGATGATAATTCATGGGAATAGCATTGTGTCTGGCATGTTGTTATGCTACATCAGGGTTACTCA
Source organism: Ambystoma mexicanum (assembly GCF_040938575.1). Classification (NCBI taxonomy): domain Eukaryota; kingdom Metazoa; phylum Chordata; class Amphibia; order Caudata; family Ambystomatidae; genus Ambystoma; species Ambystoma mexicanum. The sequence goes on from NC_090929.1 coordinate 1,686,119,130, forward strand.
TAAAGGATACATTGGCAGGTCACAGGTATTCTTCAGGTTACTTTAATCAGGTGCAGCCACAATGATGATAATTCATGGGAATAGCATTGTGTCTGGCATGCTGTTATGCTACATCAGGGTTATTCATAATGGATACACTGGCAGGCCGCAGGTATTACGTAATGATGATAATTCATGGGAATAGCATTGTGTCTGGCATGCTGTTATGCTACATCAGGGTTACTCATAAAGGATACACTTGCAGGCCGCAGGTATTCTTTAGGTTACTTTAATCAGGTGCCGCCTCAAGGATGATAATTCATGGGAATAGCATTGTTTCTGGCATGATGTTATGCTACTTCAGGGTTACTCATAAAGGATACACTGGCAGGCCGCAGGTATTCTTCAGGTTACTTTAATCAGGTGCAGCCTCAAGGATAATAATTCATGGGAATAGCATTGTGTCGGGCATGTTGTTATGCTACATCAGGGTTACTCATAAAGGTTACACTGGCAGGCCGCAGGTATTCTTCAGGTTACTTTAATCAGGTGTAGCCTCAAGGATAATAATTCATGGGAATAGCATTGTGTCTGGCATGCTGTTATGCTACTTCAGGGTTACTCATGAAGGATACACTGGCAATCCGCAGGTATTCTTCAGGTTATTTTAATCAGTATGGTAATCCGCAGGTATTCTTCAGGTTATTTTAATCAGGTGCATCCTCAAGGATGATAATTCATGGGAATAGCATTATGTCTGGCATGCTGTTATGCTACTTCAGGGTTACTCATAAAGGATACACTGGCAGTCCGTAGTTATTCTTCAGGTTACTTTAATCAGGTGCAGCCTCAAGGATGATAATTCATGGGAATAGTATTGTGTCTGCATGTTGTTATGCTACATCAGGGTTACTCATAAAGGATACACTGGCAGGCCGCAGGTATTCTTCAGGTTACTTTAATGAGGTGCAGCCTCAAGGATGATAATTCATGGGAATAGCATTGTGTTATGCTACTTCAGGGTTACTCATAAAGGATACACTGGCAGGCCGCAGGTATTCTTCAGGTTACTTTAATGAGGTGCAGCCTCAAGGATGATAATTCATGGGAATAGCATTGTGTTATGCTACTTCAAGGTTACTCATAAAGGATAAACTGGCAGGCCGCAGGTATTCTTCAGGATACTTAAATCAGGTGCAGCCTCAAGGATGATAATTCATGGGAATAGCATTGTGTCTGGCATGCTGTTATGCTACATCAGGATTACTCCCAAAAGGATACACTGGCAGGCCGCAGGTATTCTTTAGGTTACTTTAAGCAGGTGCAGCCTCAAGGATGATAATTCATGGGAATAGCATTGTTTCTGGCATGATGTTATGCTACTTCAGGGTTACTCATAAAGGATACACTGGCAGGCTGCAGGTATTCTTCAGGTTACTCTAATCAGGTGCAGCCTCAAGGATGATAATTCATTGGAATAGCATTGTGTCAGGCGTGTTGCTATGCTACATCAGGGTTACTCATAAAGGATACACTGGCAGGCCGCAGGTATTCTTCAGGTTACTTTAATCAGGTGCAGCCTCAAGGATGATAATTCATGGGAATAGCATTGTGTCTGGCATGTTGCTATGCTACATCAGGGTTACTCATAAAGGATACACTGGCAGGCCGCAGGTATTCTTCGGGTTACTTTAATCAGGTGCAGCCTCAAGGATGATAATTCATGGGAATAGCATTGTATCTGGCATGTTGTTATGGTACTTCAGGGTTACTCATAAAGGATACCCTGGCAGGCCGCAGGTATTCTTCAGGTTACTTTAAACAGGTGCAGCCTCAAGGATGATAATTCATGGGAATAGCATTGTGTCTGGCATGTTGTTATTCTACATCAGAGTTACTCATAAAGGATACACTGGCAGGCCGCAGGTATTCTTCAGCTTACTTGTTACTTTAATCAGGTGAAGCCTGAAGGATGATAATTCATGGGAATAGCATTGTGTCTGGCATGTTGTTATGCTACTTCAGGGTTACTCATGAAGGATACACTGGCAGGACGCAGGTATTCTTCAGGTTACTTTAATCAGGTGCAGCCTCAAGGATGATAATTCATGGGAATAGCATTGTGTCGGGCATGTTGTTATGCTACATCAGGTTTACTCATAAATGATACGCTGGCAGGCCGCAGTTATTCTTCAGGTTACTTGTTACTTTAATCAGGTGCAGCTTGAAGGATGACAATTCATGGGAATTGCATTGTCTCTGGCCTGTTGTTATGCTACTTCAAGGTTACTCATAAAGGATACACTGGCAGGCCGCAGGTATTCTTCAGGTTACTTTAATCAGGTGCAGCCTCAAGGATGATAATTCATAGGAATAGCATTGTGTCTGGCATGCTGTTATGCTACTTCAGGGTTACTCATAAATGATAAACTGGCAGGCCGCAGTTATTCTTCAGGTTACTTTAATCAGGTGCAGCCTCAAGGATGATAATTCATGGGAATAGCAATGTGTCTGGCATGATGTTATGCACATCAGGGTTACTCATAAAGGATACACTGGTAGGCCGCAGGTATTCTTCAGGTTACTTTAATCAGGTGCAGCCTCAAGGATGATAATTCATGGGAATAGCATTGTGTCTGGCATGCTGTTATGCTACTTCAGGGTTACACATAAAGGATACACTGGCAGGCTGCAGCTATTCTTCAGGTTACTTTAATCAGGTGCAGCCTCAAGGATGATAATTCATGGGAATAGCATTGTGTCTGACATGTTGTTATGCTACATCAGGGTTACTCATAAAGGATACACTGGCAGGTCACAGGTATTCTTCAGGTTACTTTAATCAGGTGCAGCCGCAAGGATGATAATTCATGGGAATAGCATTGTGTCTGGCATGCTGTTATGCTATATCAGGGTTACTCATAATGGATACACTGGCAGGCCACAGGTATTCTTCAGGTTACTTTAATCAGGTGCAGCCTCAAGGATGATAATTCATGGGAATAGCATTGTGTCTGGCATGTTGTTATGCTACGTCAGGGTTACTCATAAAGGATACACTGGCAGGACGCAGGTATTCTTCAGGTTACTTTAATCAGGTGCAGCCTCAAGGATGATAATTCATGGGAATAGCATTGTGTCGGGCATGTTGTTATGCTACATCAGGGTTACTCATAAATGATACGCTGGCAGGCCGCAGTTATTCTTCAGGTTACTTGTTACTCTAATCAGGTGCAGCTAGAAGGATGATAATTCATGGGAATTGCATTGTCTCTGGCATGTTGTTATGCTACTTCAAGGTTACTCATAAAGGATACACTGGCAGGCCGCAGGTATTCTTCAGGTTACTTTAATCAGGTGCAGCCTCAAGGATGATAATTCATAGGAATAGCATTGTGTCTGGCATGCTGTAATGCTACTTCAGGGTTACTCATAAATGATCAACTTGCAGGCCGCAGTTATTCTTCAGGATACTTTAATCAGGTGCAGCCTCAAGGATGATAATTCATGGGAATAGCATTTTGTCTGGCATGAAGTTATGCTCATCAGGGTTACTCATAAAGGATACTCTGGCAGGCCGCAGGTACTCTTCAGGTTACTTTAATCAGGTGCAGCCTCAAGGATGATAATTTATGGGAATAGCATTGTGTCTGGCATGTTGTTATGCTACATCAGGGTTACTCATAAAGGATACACTGGCAGGTCACAGGTTTTCTTCAGGTTACTTTAATCAGGTGCAGCCGCAAGGATGATAATTCATGGGAATAGCATTGTGTCTGGCATGCTGTTATGCTATATCAGGGTTACTCAAAAAGGATACACTGGCAGGCTGCAGGTATTCTTCAGGTTACTCTAATCAGGTGCAGCCTCAAGGACGATAATTCATTGGAATAGCATTGTGTCAGGCATGTTGTTATGCTACTTCAGGGTTACTCATAAAGGATACACTGGCAGGACGCAGGTATTCTTCAGGTTACTTTAATCAGGTGCAGCCTCAAGGATGATAATTCATGGGAATAGCATTGTGTCAGGCATGTTGTTATGCTACATCAGGGTTACTCATAAAGGATACACTGGCAGGCCTTCTTCAGGTTACTTTAATCAGGTGCAGCCGCAAGGATGATAATTCATGGGAATAGCATTGTGTCTGGCATGATGTTATGCTCATCAGGGTTACTCATAAAGGATACTCTGGCAGGCCGCAGCTATTCTTCAGGTTACTTTAATCAGGTGCAGCCTCAAGGATGATAATTCATGGGAATAGCATTGTGTCTGGCATGTTGTTATGCTACATCAGGGTTACTCATAAAGGATACATTGGCAGGTCACAGGTATTCTTCAGGTTACTTTAATCAGGTGCAGCCACAAGGATGATAATTCATGGGAATAGCATTGTGTCTGGCATGCTGTTATGCTACATCAGGGTTATTCATAATGGATACACTGGCAGGCCGCAGGTATTACGTAATGATGATAATTCATGGGAATAGCATTGTGTCTGGCATGTTGTTATGCTACATCAGGGTTACTCATAAAGGATACATTGGCAGGTCACAGGTATTCTTCAGGTTACTTTAATCAGGTGCAGCCACAATGATGATAATTCATGGGAATAGCATTGTGTCTGGCATGCTGTTATGCTACATCAGGGTTATTCATAATGGATACACTGGCAGGCCGCAGGTATTACGTAATGATGATAATTCATGGGAATAGCATTGTGTCTGGCATGCTGTTATGCTACATCAGGGTTACTCATAAAGGATACACTTGCAGGCCGCAGGTATTCTTTAGGTTACTTTAATCAGGTGCCGCCTCAAGGATGATAATTCATGGGAATAGCATTGTTTCTGGCATGATGTTATGCTACTTCAGGGTAACTCATAAAGGATACACTGGCAGGCCGCAGGTATTCTTCAGGTTACTTTAATCAGGTGCAGCCTCAAGGATAATAATTCATGGGAATAGCATTGTGTCGGGCATGTTGTTATGCTACATCAGGGTTACTCATAAAGGTTACACTGGCAGGCCGCAGGTATTCTTCAGGTTACTTTAATCAGGTGTAGCCTCAAGGATAATAATTCATGGGAATAGCATTGTGTCTGGCATGCTGTTATGCTACTTCAGGGTTACTCATGAAGGATACACTGGCAATCCGCAGGTATTCTTCAGGTTATTTTAATCAGTATGGTAATCCGCAGGTATTCTTCAGGTTATTTTAATCAGGTGCAGCCTCAAGGATGATAATTCATGGGAATAGCATTATGTCTGGCATGCTGTTATGCTACTTCAGGGTTACTCATAAAGGATACACTGGCAGTCCGTAGTTATTCTTCAGGTTACTTTAATCAGGTGCAGCCTCAAGGATGATAATTCATGGGAATAGTATTGTGTCTGCATGTTGTTATGCTACATCAGGGTTACTCATAAAGGATACACTGGCAGGGCGCAGGTATTCTTCAGGTTACTTTAATGAGGTGCAGCCTCAAGGATGATAATTCATGGGAATAGCATTGTGTTATGCTACTTCAGGGTTACTCATAAAGGATACACTGGCAGGCCGCAGGTATTCTTCAGGTTACTTTAATGAGGTGCAGCCTCAAGGATGATAATTCATGGGAATAGCATTGTGTTATGCTACTTCAAGGTTACTCATAAAGGATAAACTGGCAGGCCGCAGGTATTCTTCAGGATACTTAAATCAGGTGCAGCCTCAAGGATGATAATTCATGGGAATAGCATTGTGTCTGGCATGCTGTTATGCTACATCAGGATTACTCCCAAAAGGATACACTGGCAGGCCGCAGGTATTCTTTAGGTTACTTTAAGCAGGTGCAGCCTCAAGGATGATAATTCATGGGAATAGCATTGTTTCTGGCATGATGTTATGCTACTTCAGGGTTACTCATAAAGGATACACTGGCAGGCTGCAGGTATTCTTCAGGTTACTCTAATCAGGTGCAGCCTCAAGGATGATAATTCATTGGAATAGCATTGTGTCAGGCGTGTTGCTATGCTACATCAGGGTTACTCATAAAGGATACACTGGCAGGCCGCAGGTATTCTTCAGGTTACTTTAATCAGGTGCAGCCTCAAGGATGATAATTCATGGGAATAGCATTGTGTCTGGCATGTTGCTATGCTACATCAGGGTTACTCATAAAGGATACACTGGCAGGCCGCAGGTATTCTTCGGGTTACTTTAATCAGGTGCAGCCTCAAGGATGATAATTCATGGGAATAGCATTGTATCTGGCATGTTGTTATGGTACTTCAGGGTTACTCATAAAGGATACCCTGGCAGGCCGCAGGTATTCTTCAGGTTACTTTAAACAGGTGCAGCCTCAAGGATGATAATTCATGGGAATAGCATTGTGTCTGGCATGTTGTTATTCTACATCAGAGTTACTCATAAAGGATACACTGGCAGGCCGCATGTATTCTTCAGCTTACTTGTTACTTTAATCAGGTGAAGCCTGAAGGATGATAATTCATGGGAATAGCATTGTGTCTGGCATGTTGTTATGCTACTTCAGGGTTACTCATGAAGGATACACTGGCAGGACGCAGGTATTCTTCAGGTTACTTTAATCAGGTGCAGCCTCAAGGATGATAATTCATGGGAATAGCATTGTGTCGGGCATGTTGTTATGCTACATCAGGTTTACTCATAAATGATACGCTGGCAGGCCGCAGTTATTCTTCAGGTTACTTGTTACTTTAATCAGGTGCAGCTTGAAGGATGACAATTCATGGGAATTGCATTGTCTCTGGCCTGTTGTTATGCTACTTCAAGTTTACTCATAAAGGATACACTGGCAGGCCGCAGGTATTCTTCAGGTTACTTTAATCAGGTGCAGCCTCAAGGATGATAATTCATAGGAATAGCATTGTGTCTGGCATGCTGTTATGCTACTTCAGGGTTACTCATAAATGATAAACTGGCAGGCCGCAGTTATTCTTCAGGTTACTTTAATCAGGTGCAGCCTCAAGGATGATAATTCATGGGAATAGCAATGTGTCTGGCATGATGTTATGCACATCAGGGTTACTCATAAAGGATACACTGGTAGGCCGCAGGTATTCTTCAGGTTACTTTAATCAGGTGCAGCCTCAAGGATGATAATTCATGGGAATAGCATTGTGTCTGGCATGCTGTTATGCTACTTCAGGGTTACACATAAAGGATACACTGGCAGGCTGCAGCTATTCTTCAGGTTACTTTAATCAGGTGCAGCCTCAAGGATGATAATTCATGGGAATAGCATTGTGTCTGACATGTTGTTATGCTACATCAGGGTTACTCATAAAGGATACACTGGCAGGTCACAGGTATTCTTCAGGTTACTTTAATCAGGTGCAGCCGCAAGGATGATAATTCATGGGAATAGCATTGTGTCTGGCATGCTGTTATGCTATATCAGGGTTACTCATAATGGATACACTGGCAGGCCACAGGTATTCTTCAGGTTACTTTAATCAGGTGCAGCCTCAAGGATGATAATTCATGGGAATAGCATTGTGTCTGGCATGTTGTTATGCTACGTCAGGGTTACTCATAAAGGATACACTGGCAGGACGCAGGTATTCTTCAGGTTACTTTAATCAGGTGCAGCCTCAAGGATGATAATTCATGGGAATAGCATTGTGTCGGGCATGTTGTTATGCTACATCAGGGTTACTCATAAATGATACGCTGGCAGGCCGCAGTTATTCTTCAGGTTACTTGTTACTCTAATCAGGTGCAGCTAGAAGGATGATAATTCATGGGAATTGCATTGTCTCTGGCATGTTGTTATGCTACTTCAAGGTTACTCATAAAGAATACACTGGCAGGCCGCAGGTATTCTTCAGGTTACTTTAATCAGGTGCAGCCTCAAGGATGATAATTCATAGGAATAGCATTGTGTCTGGCATGCTGTAATGCTACTTCAGGGTTACTCATAAATGATCAACTGGCAGGCCGCAGTTATTCTTCAGGATACTTTAATCAGGTGCAGCCTCAAGGATGATAATTCATGGGAATAGCATTTTGTCTGGCATGAAGTTATGCACATCAGGGTTACTCATAAAGGATACTCTGGCAGGCCGCAGGTACTCTTCAGGTTACTTTAATCAGGTGCAGCCTCAAGGATGATAATTCATGGGAATAGCATTGTTTCTGGCATGCTGTTATGCTACTTCAGGGTTACATATAAAGGATACACTGGCAGGCCGCAACTATTCTTCAGGTTACTTTAATCAGGTGCAGCCTCAAGGATGATAATTTATGGGAATAGCATTGTGTCTGGCATGTTGTTATGCTACATCAGGGTTACTCATAAAGGATACACTGGCAGGTCACAGGTTTTCTTCAGGTTACTTTAATCAGGTGCAGCCGCAAGGATGATAATTCATGGGAATAGCATTGTGTCTGGCATGCTGTTATGCTACATCAGGGTTACTCATAATGGATACACTGGCAGGCCACAGGTATTCTTCAGGTTACTTTAATCCGGTGCAGCCTCATGGATGATAATTCATGGGAATAGCATTGTTTCTGGCATGATGTTATGCTACTTCAGGGTTACTCATAAAGGATACACTGGCAGGCTGCAGGTATTCTTCAGGTTACTTTAATCAGGTGCAGCCTCAAGGATAATAATTCATGGGAATAGCATTGTGTCGGGCAAGTTGTTATGCTACATCAGGGTTACTCATAAAGGTTACACTGGCAGGCCGCAGGTATTCTTCAGGTTACTTTAATCAGGTGCAGCCTCAAGGATAATAATTCATGGGAATAGCATTGTATCTGGCATGCTGTTATGCTACTTCAGGGTTACTCGTGAAGGATACACTGGCAATCCGCAGGTATTCTTCAGGTTATTTTAATCAGGTGCAGCCTCAAGGATGATAATTCATGGGAATAGCATTATGTCTGGCATGCTGTTATGCTACTTCAGGGTTACTCATAAAGGATACACTGGCAGTCCGTAGTTATTCTTCAGGTTACTTTAATCAGGTGGAGCCTCAAGGATGAAAATTCATGGGAATAGCATTGTGTTATGCTACTTCAGGGTTACTCATAAAGGATACACTGGCAGGCCGCAGGTATTCTTCAGGTTAATTTAATGAGGTGCAGTCTCAAGGATGATAATTCATGGGAATAGCATTGTGTTATGCTACTTCAAGGTTACTCATAAAGGATACACTGGCAGGCCGCAGGTATTCTTCAGGTTATTTAAATCAGGTGCAGCCTCAAGGATGATAATTCATGGGAATAGCATTGTGTCTGGCATGCTGTTATGCTACATCAGGGTTACTCCTAAAGGATACACTGGCAGGCCGCAGGTATTCTTTAGGTTACTTTAATCAGGTGCAGCCTCAAGGATGATAATTCATGGGAATTACATTGTGTCGGGCATGTTGTTATGCTACATCAGGTTTACGCATAAAGAATACACTGGCAGGCCGCAGGTATTCTTCAGGTTACTTTAATCAGGTGCAGCCTCAAGGATGATAATTCATGGGAATAGCACTGTGTCTGGCATGATGTTATGCTACTTCAGGGTTACTCACAAAGGATACACTGGCAGGCCGCAGGTATTCTTCAGGTTACTTTAATCAGGTGCAGCCTCAAGGATGATAATTCATGGGAATAGCATTGGGTCGGGCATGTTGTTATGCTACTTCAGGGTTACTCATAAAGGACACACTGGCAGACCGCAGGTATTCTTCAGGTTACTTTAATCAGGTGCAGCCTCAAGGATTATAATTCATGGGAATAGCATTGTGTCGGGCATGTTGTTATGCTACATCAGGTTTACGCATAAAGAATACACTGGCAGGCCGCAGGTATTCTTCAGGTTACTTTAATCAGGTGCAGCCTCAAGGATGATAATTCATGGGAATAGTATTGTGTCTGGCATGCTGTTATGCTACTTCAGGGATACTCAAAAAGGATACACTGGCAGGCTGCAGGTATTCTTCAGGTTACTCTAATAAGGTGCAGCCTCAAGGATGATAATTCATTGGAATAGCATTGTGTCAGGCATGTTGTTATGCTACATCAGGGTTACTCATAAAGGATACACTGGCAGGCCGCAGGTATTCTTCAGGTTACTTTAATCAGGTGCAGCCTCAAGGATGATAATTCATGGTAATATCATTGTGTCTGGCATGCTGTTATGCTACTTCAGGGTTACTCATAAAGGATACACTTGCAGGCCGCAGGTATTCTTCAGGTTACTTTAATCAGGTGCAGCCTCAAGGATAATAATTCATGGGAATAGCATTGTGTCGGGCATGTTGTTATGCTACATCAGGGTTACTCATAAAGGTTACACTGGCAGGCCGCAGGTATTCTTCAGGTTACTTTAATCAGGTGCAGCCTCAAGGATAATAATTCATGGGAATAGCATTGTGTCTGGCATGCTGTCATGCTAATTCAGGGTTACTCATGAAGGATACACTGGCAATCCGCAGGTATTCTTCAGGTTATTTTAATCAGGTGCAGCCTCAAGGATGATAATTCATGGGAATAGCATTGTTTCTGGCATGATGTTATGCTACTTCAGGGTTACTCATAAAGGATACACTGGCAGGCCGCAGGTATTCTTCAGGTTACTTTAATCAGGTGCAGCCTCAAGGATAATAATTCATGGGAATAGCATTGTGTTCGGCATGTTGTTATGCTACATCAGGGTTACTCATAAAGGTTACACTGGCAGGCCGCAGGTATTCTTCAGGTTACTTTAATCAGGTGCAGCCTCAAGGATAATAATTCATGGGAATAGCATTGTGTCTGGCATGCTGTTATGCTACTTCAGGGTTACTCATGAAGGATACACTGGCAATCCGCAGGTATTCTCCAGGTTATTTTAATCAGGTGCAGCCTCAAGGATGATAATTCATGGGAATACCATTATGTCTGGCATGCTGTTATGCTACTTCAGGGTTACTCCCAAAAGGATACACTGGCAGGCCGCAGGTATTCTTCAGGTTACTTTAATCAGGTGCAGCCTCAAGGATAATAATTCATGGGAATAGCATTGTGTCTGGCATGCTGTTATGCTACTTCAGGGTTACTCATAAAGGATACACTGGCAGTCCGTAGTTATTCTTTAGGTTACTTTAATCAGGTGCAGCCTCAAGGATGATAATTCATGGGAATAGTATTGTGTCTGCATGTTGCTATGCTACATCAGGGTTAATCATCAAGGATACACTGGCAGGCCGCAGGTATTCTTCAGGGTACTTTAATGAGGTGCATCCTCAAGGATGATAATTCATGGGAATAGCATTGTGTTATGCTACTTCAAGGTTACTCATAAAGGATACACTGGCAGGCCGCAGGTATTCTTCAGGTTACTTAAATCAGGTGCAGCCTCAAGGATGATAATTCATGGGAATAGCATTGTGTCTGGCATGCTGTTATGCTACATCAGGGTTACTCCTAAAGGATACACTGGCAGGCTGCAGGTATTCTTTAGGTTACTTTAATCAGGTGCAGCCTCAAGGATGATAATTCATAGGAATATCATTGTGTCTGGCATGCTGTTATGCTACTTCTGGGTTACTCATAAAGTATACACTGGCAGGCTGCAGTTATTCTTCAGGTTACTTTAAATCAGGTGCAGCCTCAAGGATGATAATTCATGGGAATAGCATTGTGTCTGGCATGTTGTTGAGCTACTTCACTATTACTCATAAAGGATACACTGGCAGGCCGCAGGTATTCTTCAGGTTACTTTAATCAGGTGCAGCCTCAAGGATAATAATTCATGGGAATAGCATTGTGTCGGGCATGTTGTTATGCTACATCAGGGTTACTCATAAAGGTTACACTGGCAGGCCGCAGGTATTCTTCAGGTTACTTTAATCAAGTGCAGCCTAAAGGATGATAATTCATGGGAATAGCATTGTGTCTGGTATGATGTTATGCTACATCAGGGTTACTCATAAAGGATACATTGGCAGGTCACAGGTATTCTTCAGGTTACTTTAATCAGGTGCAGCCACAAGGATGATAATTCATGGGAATAGCATTGTGTCTGGCATGCTGTTATGCTACATCAGGGTTATTCATAATGGATACACTGGCAGGCCGCAGGTATTACGTAATGATGATAATTCATGGGAATAGCATTGTGTCTGGCATGTTGCTATGCTACATCAGGGTTACTCATAAAGGATACATTGGCAGGTCACAGGTATTCTTCAGGTTACTTTAATCAGGTGCAGCCACAATGATGATAATTCATGGGAATAGCATTGTGTCTGGCATGCTGTTATGCTACATCAGGGTTATTCATAATGGATACACTGGCAGGCCGCAGGTATTACATAATGATGATAATTCATGGGAATAGCATTGTGTCTGGCATGCTGTTATGCTACATCAGGGTTACTCATAAAGGATACACTTGCAGGCCGCAGGTATTCTTTAGGTTACTTTAATCAGGTGCCGCCTCAAGGATGATAATTCATGGGAATAGCATTGTTTCTGGCATGATGTTATGCTACTTCAGGGTTACTCATAAAGGATACACTGGCAGGCCGCAGGTATTCTTCAGGTTACTTTAATCAGGTGCAGCCTCAAGGATAATAATTCATGGGAATAGCATTGTGTCGGGCATGTTGTTATGCTACATCAGGGTTACTCATAAAGGTTACACTGGCAGGCCGCAGGTATTCTTCAGGTTACTTTAATCAGGTGTAGCCTCAAGGATAATAATTCATGGGAATAGCATTGTGTCTGGCATGCTGTTATGCTACTTCAGGGTTACTCATGAAGGATACACTGGCAATCTGCAGGTATTCTTCAGGTTACTTTAATCAGTATGGTAATCCGCAGGTATTCTTCAGGTTATTTTAATCAGGTGCAGCCTCAAGGATGATAATTCATGGGAATAGCATTATGTCTGGCATGCTGTTATGCTACTTCAGGGTTACTCATAAAGGATACACTGGCAGTCCGTAGTTATTCTTCAGGTTACTTTAATCAGGTGCAGCCTCAAGGATGATAATTCATGGGAATAGTATTGTGTCTGCATGTTGTTATGCTACATCAGGGTTACTCATAAAGGATACACTGGCAGGCCGCAGGTTTTCTTCAGGTCCCTTTAATCAGGTGCAGCCTTAAGGATGATAATTCATGGGAATAGCATTGTGTTATGCTACTTCAGGGTTACTCATAAAGGATACACTGGCAGGCCGCAGGTATTCTTTAGGTTACTTTAATGAGGTGCAGCCTCAAGGATGATAATTCATGGGAATAGCATTGTGTTATGCTACTTCAAGGTTACTCATAAAGGATAAACTGGCAGGCCGCAGGTATTCTTCAGGTTACTTTAATCAGGTGCAGCCTCAAGGATGATAATTCATGGGAATAGCATTGTGTCGGGCATGTTGTTATGCTACATCAGGGTTACTCATAAATGAATCGGCTGGCAGGCCGCAGTTATTATTCAGGTTACTTGTTACTTTAATCAGGTGCAGCTTGAAGGATGATAATTCATGGGAATTGCATTGTCTCTGGCATGTTGTTATGCTACTTCAAGGTTACTCATAAAGGATACACTGGCAGGCCGCAGTTATTCTTCAGGTTATTTTAATCAGGTGCAGCCGCAAGGATGATAATTCATGGGAATAGCATTGTGTCTGGCATGATGTTATGCTCATCAGGGTTACTCATAAAGGATACTCTGGCAGGCCGCAGCTACTCTTCAGGTTACTTTAATCAGGTGCATCCTCAAGGATGATAATTCATGGGAATAGCATTGTGTCTGGCATGTTGTTATGCTACATCAGGGTTACTCATAAAGGATACATTGGCAGGTCACAGGTATTCTTCAGGTTATTTTAATCAGGTGCAGCCACAAGGATGATAATTCATGGGAATAGCATTGTGTCTGGCATGCTGTTATGCTACATCAGGGTTATTCATAATGGATACACTGGCAGGCCGCAGGTATTACGTAATGATGATAATTCATGGGAATAGCATTGTGTCTGGCATGTTGTTATGCTACATCAGGTTTACTCATAAAGGATACATTGGCAGGTCACAGGTATTCTTCAGGTTACTTTAATCAGGTGCAGCCACAATGATGATAATTCATGGGAATAGCATTGTGTCTGGCATGCTGTTATGCTACATCAGGGTTATTCATAATGGATACACTGGCAGGCCGCAGGTATTACGTAATGATGATAATTCATGGGAATAGCATTGTGTCTGGCATGCTGTTATGCTACATCAGGGTTACTCATAAAGGATACACTTGCAGGCCGCAGGTATTCTTTAGGTTACTTTAATCAGGTGCCGCCTCAAGGATGATAATTCATGGGAATAGCATTGTTTCTGGCATGATGTTATGCTACTTCAGGGTTACTCATAAAAGATACACTGGCAGGCCGCAGGTATTCTTCAGGTTACTTTAATCAGGTGCAGCCTCAAGGATAATAACTCATGGGAATAGCAGTGTGTCGGGCATGTTGTTATGCTACATCAGGGTTACTCATAAAGGTTACACTGGCAGGCCGCAGGTATTCTTCAGGTTACTTTAATCAGGTGTAGCCTCAAGGATAATAATTCATGGGAATAGCATTGTGTCTGGCATGCTGTTATGCTACTTCAGGGTTACTCATGAAGGATACACTGGCAATCCGCAGGTATTCTTCAGGTTACTTTAATCAGTATGGTAATCCGCAGGTATTCTTCAGGTTATTTTAATCAGGTGCAGCCTCAAGGATGATAATTCATGGGAATAGCATTATGTCTGGCATGCTGTTATGCTACTTCAGGGTTACTCATAAAGGATACACTGGCAGTCCGTAGTTATTCTTCAGGTTACTTTAATCAGGTGCAGCCTCAAGGATGATAATTCATGGGAATAGTATTGTGTCTGCATGTTGTTATGCTACATCAGGTTTACTCATAAAGGATACACTGGCAGGCCGCAGGTTTTCTTCAGGTCCCTTTAATCAGGTGCAGCCTCAAGGATGATAATTCATGGGAATAGCATTGTGTTATGCTACTTCAGGGTTACTCATAAAGGATACACTGGCAGGCCGCAGGTATTCTTCAGGTTACTTTAATGAGGTGCAGCCTCAAGGATGATAATTCATGGGAATAGCATTGTGTTATGCTACTTCAAGGTTACTCATAAAGGATAAACTGGCAGGCCGCAGGTATTCTTCAGGATACTTAAATCAGGTGCAGCCTCAAGGATGATAATTCATGGGAATAGCATTGTGTCTGGCATGCTGTTATGCTACATCAGGATTACTCCCAAAAGGATACACTGGCAGGCCGCAGGTATTCTTTAGGTTACTTTAAGCAGGTGCAGCCTCAAGGATGATAATTCATGGGAATAGCATTGTTTCTGGCATGATGTTATGCTACTTCAGGGTTACTCATAAAGGATACACTGGCAGGCTGCAGGTATTCTTCAGGTTACTCTAATCAGGTGAAGCCTCAAGGATGATAATTCATTGGAATAGCATTGTGTCAGGCGTGTTGCTATGCTACATCAGGGTTACTCATAAAGGATACACTGGCAGGCCGCAGGTATTCTTCAGGTTACTTTAAACAGGTGCAGCCTCAAGGATGATAATTCATGGGAATAGCATTGTGTCTGGCATGTTGTTATTCTACATCAGGGTTACTCATAAAGGATACACTGGCAGGCCTCAGGTATTCTTCAGCTTACTTGTTACTTTAATCAGGTGAAGCCTGAAGGATGATAATTCATGGGAATTGCATTGTGTCTGGCATGTTGTTATGCTACTTCAGGGTTACTCATAAAGGATACACTGGCAGGACGCAGGTATTCTTCAGGTTACTTTAATCAGGTGCAGCCTCAAGGATGATAATTCATGGGAATAGCATTGTGTCGGGCATGTTGTTATGCTACATCAGGTTTACTCATAAATGATACGCTGGCAGGCCGCAGTTATTCTTCAGGTTACTTGTTACTTTAATCAGGTGCAGCTTGAAGGATGACAATTCATGGGAATTGCATTGTCTCTGGCCTGTTGTTATGCTACTTCAAGGTTACTCATAAAGGATACACTGGCAGGCCCCAGGTATTCTTCAGGTTACTTTAATCAGGTGCAGCCTCAAGGATGATAATTCATAGGAATAGCATTGTGTCTGGCATGCTGTTATGCTACTTCAGGGTTACTCATAAATGATAAACTGGCAGGCCGCAGTTATTCTTCAGGTTACTTTAATCAGGTGCAGCCTCAAGGATGATAATTCATGGGAATAGCAATGTGTCTGGCATGATGTTATGCACATCAGGGTTACTCATAAAGGATACACTGGTAGGCCGCAGGTATTCTTCAGGTTACTTTAATCAGGTGCAGCCTCAAGGATGATAATTCATTGGAATAGCATTGTGTCTGGCATGCTGTTATGCTACTTCAGGGTTACACATAAAGGATACACTGGCAGCCTGCAGCTATTCTTCAGGTTACTTTAATCAGGTGCAGCCTCAAGGATGATAATTCATGGGAATAGCATTGTGTCTGACATGTTGTTATGCTACATCAGGGTTACTCATAAAGGATACACTGGCAGGTCACAGGTATTCTTCAGGTTACTTTAATCAGGTGCAGCCGCAAGGATGATAATTCATGGGAATAGCATTATGTCTGGCATGCTGTTATGCTATATCAGGGTTACTCAAAAAGGATACACTGGCAGGCTGCAGGTATTCTTCAGGTTACTCTAATCAGGTGCAGCCTCAAGGACGATAATTCATTGGAAAAACATTGTGTCAGGCATGTTGTTATGCTACTTCAGGGTTACTCATAAAGGATACACTGGCAGGACGCAGGTATTCTTCAGGTTACTTTAATCAGGTGCAGCCTCAAGGATGATAATTCATGGGAATAGCATTGTGTCAGGCATGTTGTTATGCTACATCAGGGTTACTCATAAATGAATCGGCTGGCAGGCCGCAGTTATTCTTCAGGTTACTTGTTACTTTAATCAGGTGCAGCTTGAAGGATGATAATTCATGGGAATTGCATTGTCTCTGGCATGTTGTTATGCTACTTCAAGGTTACTCATAAAGGATACACCGGCAGGCCGCAGTTATTCTTCAGGTTACTTTAATCAGGTGCAGCCGCAAGGATGATAATTCATGGGAATAGCATTGTGTCTGGCATGATGTTATGCTCATCAGGGTTACTCATAAAGGATACTCTGGCAGGCCGCAGCTATTCTTCAGGTTACTTTAATCAGGTGCAGCCTCAAGGATGATAATTCATGGGAATAGCATTGTGTCTGGCATGTTGTTATGCTACATCAGGGTTACTCATAAAGGATACATTGGCAGGTCACAGATATTCTTCAGGTTACTTTAATCAGGTGCAGCCACAAGGATGATAATTCATGGGAATAGCATTGTGTCTGGCATGCTGTTATGCTACATCAGGGTTATTCATAATGGATACACTGGCAGGCCGCAGGTATTACGTAATGATGATAATTCATGGGAATAGCATTGTGTCTGGCATGTTGTTATGCTACATCAGGGTTACTCATAAAGGATACATTGGCAGGTCACAGGTATTCTTCAGGTTACTTTAATCAGGTGCAGCCACAATGATGATAATTCATGGGAATAGCATTGTGTCTGGCATGCTGTTATGCTACATCAGGGTTATTCATAATGGATACACTGGCAGACGGCAGGTATTACGTAATGATTATAATTCATGGGAATAGCATTGTGTCTGGCATGCTGTTATGCTACATCAGGGTTACTCATAAAGGATACACTTGCAGGCCGCAGGTATTCTTTAGGTTACTTTAATCAGGTGCCGCCTCAAGGATGATAATTCATGGGAATAGCATTGTTTCTGGCATGATGTTATGCTACTTCAGGGTTACTCATAAAGGATACACTGGCAGGCCGCAGGTATTCTTCAGGTTACTTTAATCAGGTGCAGCCTCAAGGATGATAATTCATGGGAATAGCATTGTGTCGGGCATGTTGTTATGCTACATCAGGTTTACTCATAAATGATACGCTGGCAGGCCGCAGTTATTCTTCAGGTTACTTGTTACTTTAATCAGGTGCAGCTTGAAGGATGACAATTCATGGGAATTGCATTGTCTCTGGCCTGTTGTTATGCTACTTCAAGGTTACTCATAAAGGATACACTGGCAGGCCGCAGGTATTCTTCAGGTTACTTTAATCAGGTGCAGCCTCAAGGATGATAATTCATAGGAATAGCATTGTGTCTGGCATGCTGTTATGCTACTTCAGGGTTACTCATAAATTATAAACTGGCAGGCCGCAGTTATTCTTCAGGTTACTTTAATCAGGTGCAGCTTCAAGGATGATAATTCATGGGAATAGCAATGTGTCTGGCATGATGTTATGCACATCAGGGTTACTCATAAAGGATACACTGGTAGGCCGCAGGTATTCTTCAGGTTACTTTAATCAGGTGCAGCCTCAAGGATGATAATTCATGGGAATAGCATTGTGTCTGGCATGCTGTTATGCTACTTCAGGGTTACACATAAAGGATACACTGGCAGGCTGCAGCTATTCTTCAGGTTACTTTAATCAGGTGCAGCCTCAAGGATGATAATTCATGGGAATAGCATTGTGTCTGACATGTTGTTATGCTACATCAGGGTTACTCATAAAGGATACACTGGCAGGTCACAGGTATTCTTCAGGTTACTTTAATCAGGTGCAGCCGCAAGGATGATAATTCATGGGAATAGCATTATGTCTGGCATGCTGTTATGCTATATCAGGGTTACTCAAAAAGGATACACTGGCAGGCTGCAGGTATTCTTCAGGTTACTCTAATCAGGTGCAGCCTCAAGGACGATAATTCATTGGAATAGCATTGTGTCAGGCATGTTGTTATGCTACATCAGGGTTACTCATAAATGAATCGGCTGGCAGGCCGCAGTTATTCTTCAGGTTACTTGTTACTTTAATCAGGTGCAGCTTGAAGGATGATAATTCATGGGAATTGCATTGTCTCTGGCATGTTGTTATGCTACTTCAAGGTTACTCATAAAGGATACACTGGCAGGCCGCAGTTATTCTTCAGGTTACTTTAATCAGGTGCAGCCGCAAGGATGATAATTCATGGGAATAGCATTGTGTCTGGCATGATGTTATGCTCATCAGGGTTACTCATAAAGGATACTCTGGCAGGCCGCAGCTATTCTTCAGGTTACTTTAATCAGGTGCAGCCTCAAGGATGATAATTCATGGGAATAGCATTGTGTCTGGCATGTTGTTATGCTACATCAGGGTTACTCATAAAGGATACATTGGCGGGTCACAGGTATTCTTCAGGTTACTTTAATCAGGTGCAGCCACAAGGATGATAATTCATGGGAATAGCATTGTGTCTGGCATGCTGTTATGCTACATCAGGGTTATTCATAATGGATACACTGGCAGGCCGCAGGTATTACGTAATGATGATAATTCATGGGAATAGCATTGTGTCTGGCATGTTGTTATGCTACATCAGGGTTACTCATAAAGGATACATTGGCAGGTCACAGGTATTCTTCAGGTTACTTTAATCAGGTGCAGCCACAATGATGATAATTCATGGGAATAGCATTGTGTCTGGCATGCTGTTATGCTACATCAGGGTTATTCATAATGGATACACTGGCAGGCCGCAGGTATTACGTAATGATGATAATTCATGGGAATAGCATTGTGTCTGGCATGCTGTTATGCTACATCAGGGTTACTCATAAAGGATACACTTGCAGGCCGCAGGTATTCTTTAGGTTACTTTAATCAGGTGCCGCCTCAAGGATGATAATTCATGGGAATAGCATTGTTTCTGGCATGATGTTATGCTACTTCAGGGTTACTCATGAAGGATACACTGGCAGGCCGCAGGTATTCTTCAGGTTACTTTAATCAGGTGCAGCCTCAAGGATAATAATTCATGGGAATAGCATTGTGTCGGGCATGTTGTTATGCTACATCAGGGTTACTCATAAAGGTTACACTGGCAGGCCGCAGGTATTCTTCAGGTTACTTTAATCAGGTGTAGCCTCAAGGATAATAATTCATGGGAATAGCATTGTGTCTGGCATGCTGTTATGCTACTTCAGGGTTACTCATGAAGGATACACTGGCAATCCGCAGGTATTCTTCAGGTTATTTTAATCAGTATGGTAATCCGCAGGTATTCTTCAGGTTATTTTAATCAGGTGCAGCCTCAAGGATGATAATTCATGGGAATAGCATTATGTCTGGCATGCTGTTATGCTACTTCAGGGTTACTCATAAAGGATACACTGGCAGTCGGTAGTTATTCTTCAGGTTACTTTAATCAGGTGCAGCCTCAAGGATGATAATTCATGGGAATAGTATTGTGTCTGCATGTTGTTATGCTACATCAGGGTTACTCATAAAGGATACACTGGCAGGCCGCAGGTATTCTTCAGGTTACTTTAATGAGGTGCAGCCTCAAGGATGATAATTCATGGGAATAGCATTGTGTTATGCTACTTCAGGGTTACTCATAAAGGATACACTGGCAGGCCGCAGGTATTCTTCAGGTTACTTTAATGAGGTGCAGCCTCAAGGATGATAATACATGGGAATAGCATTGTGTTATGCTACTTCAAGGTTACTCATAAAGGATAAACTGGCAGGCCGCAGGTATTCTTCAGGATACTTAAATCAGGTGCAGCCTCAAGGATGATAATTCATGGGAATAGCATTGTGTCTGGCATGCTGTTATGCTACATCAGGATTACTCCCAAAAGGATACACTGGCAGGCCGCAGGTATTCTTTAGGTTACTTTAAGCAGGTGCAGCCTCAAGGATGATAATTCATGGGAATAGCATTGTTTCTGGCATGATGTTATGCTACTTCAGGGTTACTCATAAAGGATACACTGGCAGGCTGCAGGTATTCTTCAGGTTACTCTAATCAGGTGCAGCCTCAAGGATGATAATTCATTGGAATAGCATTGTGTCAGGCGTGTTGCTATGCTACATCAGGGTTACTCATAAAGGATACACTGGCAGGCCGCAGGTATTCTTCAGGTTACTTTAATCAGGTGCAGCCTCAAGGATGATAATTCATGGGAATAGCATTGTGTCTGGCATGTTGCTATGCTACATCAGGGTTACTCATAAAGGATACACTGGCAGGCCGCAGGTATTCTTCGGGTTACTTTAATCAGGTGCAGCCTCAAGGATGATAATTCATGGGAATAGCATTGTATCTGGCATGTTGTTATGGTACTTCAGGGTTACTCATAAAGGATACCCTGGCAGGCCGCAGGTATTCTTCAGGTTACTTTAAACAGGTGCAGCCTCAAGGATGATAATTCATGGGAATAGCATTGTGTCTGGCATGTTGTTATTCTACATCAGAGTTACTCATAAAGGATACACTGGCAGGCCGCAGGTATTCTTCAGCTTACTTGTTACTTTAATCAGGTGAAGCCTGAAGGATGATAATTCATGGGAATAGCATTGTGTCTGGCATGTTGTTATGCTACTTCAGGGTTACTCATAAAGGATACACTGGCAGGACGCAGGTATTCTTCAGGTTACTTTAATCAGGTGCAGCCTCAAGGATGATAATTCATGGGAATAGCATTGTGTCGGGCATGTTGTTATGCTACATCAGGTTTACTCATAAATGATACGCTGGCAGGCCGCAGTTATTCTTCAGGTTACTTGTTACTTTAATCAGGTGCAGCTTGAAGGATGACAATTCATGGGAATTGCATTGTCTCTGGCCTGTTGTTATGCTACTTCAAGGTTACTCATAAAGGATACACTGGCAGGCCGCAGGTATTCTTCAGGTTACTTTAATCAGGTGCAGCCTCAAGGATGATAATTCATAGGAATAGCATTGTGTCTGGCATGCTGTTATGCTACTTCAGGGTTACTCATAAATGATAAACTGGCAGGCCGCAGTTATTCTTCAGGTTACTTTAATCAGGTGCAGCCTCAAGGATGATAATTCATGGGAATAGCAATGTGTCTGGCATGATGTTATGCACATCAGGGTTACTCATAAAGGATACACTGGTAGGCCGCAGGTATTCTTCAGGTTACTTTAATCAGGTGCAGCCTCAAGGATGATAATTCATGGGAATAGCATTGTGTCTGGCATGCTGTTATGCTACTTCAGGGTTACACATAAAGGATACACTGGCAGGCTGCAGCTATTCTTCAGGTTACTTTAATCAGGTGCAGCCTCAAGGATGATAATTCATGGGAATAGCATTGTGTCTGACATGTTGTTATGCTACATCAGGGTTACTCATAAAGGAAACACTGGCAGGTCACAGGTATTCTTCAGGTTACTTTAATCAGGTGCAGCCGCAAGGATGATAATTCATGGGAATAGCATTGTGTCTGGCATGCTGTTATGCTATATCAGGGTTACTCATAATGGATACACTGGCAGGCCACAGGTATTCTTCAGGTTACTTTAAACAGGTGCAGCCTCAAGGATGATAATTCATGGGAATAGCATTGTGTCTGGCATTTTGTTATTCTACATCAGGGTTACTCATAAAGGATACACTGGCAGGCCGCAGGTATTCCTCAGCTTACTTGTTACTTTAATCAGGTGCAGCCTGAAGGATGATAATTCATGGGAATAGCATTGTGTCTGGCATGTTGTTATGCTACGTCAGGGTTACTCATAAAGGATACACTGGCAGGACGCAGGTATTCTTCAGGTTACTTTAATCAGGTGCAGCCTCAAGGATGATAATTCATGGGAATAGCATTGTGTCGGGCATGTTGTTATGCTACATCAGGGTTACTCATAAATGATACGCTGGCAGGCCGCAGTTATTCTTCAGGTTACTTGTTACTCTAATCAGGTGCAGCTAGAAGGATGATAATTCATGGGAATTGCATTGTCTCTGGCATGTTGTTATGCTACTTCAAGGTTACTCATAAAGGATACACTGGCAGGCCGCAGGTATTCTTCAGGTTACTTTAATCAGGTGCAGCCTCAAGGATGATAATTCATAGGAATAGCATTGTGTCTGGCATGCTGTAATGCTACTTCAGGGTTACTCATGAATGATCAACTGGCAGGCCGCAGTTATTCTTCAGGATTCTTTAATCAGGTGCAGCCTCAAGGATGATAATTCATGGGAATAGCATTTTGTCTGGCATGAAGTTATGCTCATCAGGGTTACTCATAAAGGATACTCTGGCAGGCCGCAGGTACTCTTCAGGTTACTTTAATCAGGTGCAGCCTCAAGGATGATAATTCATGGGAATAGCATTGTTTCTGGCATGCTGTTATGCTACTTCAGGGTTACATATAAAGGATACACTGGCAGGCCGCAACTATTCTTCAGGTTACTTTAATCAGGTGCAGCCTCAAGGATGATAATTTATGGGAATAGCATTGTGTCTGGCATGTTGTTATGCTACATCAGGGTTACTCATAAAGGATACACTGGCAGGTCACAGGTTTTCTTCAGGTTACTTTAATCAGGTGCAGCCGCAAGGATGATAATTCATGGGAATAGCATTGTGTCTGGCATGCTGTTATGCTACATCAGGGTTACTCATAATGGATACACTGGCAGGCCACAGGTATTCTTCAGGTTACTTTAATCCGGTGCAGCCTCATGGATGATAATTCATGGGAATAGCATTGTTTCTGGCATGATGTTATGCTACTTCAGGGTTACTCATAAAGGATACACTGGCAGGCTGCAGGTATTCTTCAGGTTACTTTAATCCGGTGCAGCCTCATGGATGATAATTCATGGGAACAGCAATGTGTCTGGCATGATGTTATGTACATCAGGGTTACTCATAAAGGATACACTGGCAGGCCGCAGGTATTCTTCAGGTTACTTTAATCAGGTGCAGCCTCAAGGATAATAATTCATGGGAATAGCATTGTATCTGGCATGCTGTTATGCTACTTCAGGGTTACTCATGAAGGATACACTGGCAATCCGCAGGTATTCTTCAGGTTATTTTAATCAGGTGCAGCCTCAAGGATGATAATTCATGGGAATAGCATTATGTCTGGCATGCTGTTATGCTACTTCAGGGTTACTCATAAAGGATACACTGGCAGTCCGTAGTTATTCTTCAGGTTACTTTAATCAGGTGGAGCCTCAAGGATGAAAATTCATGGGAATAGCATTGTGTTATGCTACTTCAGGGTTACTCATAAAGGATACACTGGCAGGCCGCAGGTATTCTTCAGGTTACTTTAATGAGGTGCAGTCTCAAGGATGATAATTCATGGTAATAGCATTGTGTTATGCTACTTCAAGGTTACTCATAAAGGATACACTGGCAGGCCGCAGGTATTCTTCAGGTTATTTAAATCAGGTGCAGCCTCAAGGATGATAATTCATGGGAATAGCATGGTGTCGGGCATGTTGTTATGCTACATCAGGTTTACGCATAAAGAATACACTGGCAGGCCGCAGGTATTCTTCAGGTTACTTTAATCAGGTGCAGCCTCAAGGATGATAATTCATGGGAATAGCACTGTGTCTGGCATGATGTTATGCTACTTCAGGGTTACTCACAAAGGATACACTGGCAGGCCGCAGGTATTCTTCAGGTTACTTTAATCAGGTGCAGCCTCAAGGATGATAATTCATGGGAATAGCATTGGGTCGGGCATGTTGTTATGCTACTTCAGGGTTACTCATAAAGGACACACTGGCAGACCGCAGGTATTCTTCAGGTTACTTTAATCAGGTGCAGCCTCAAGGATTATAATTCATGGGAATAGCATTGTGTCGGGCATGTTGTTATGCTACATCAGGTTTACGCATAAAGAATACACTGGCAGGCCGCAGGTATTCTTCAGGTTACTTTAATCAGGTGCAGCCTCAAGGATGATAATTCATGGGAATAGTATTGTGTCTGGCATGCTGTTATGCTACTTCAGGGTTACTCAAAAAGGATACACTGGCAGGCTGCAGGTATTCTTCAGGTTACTCTAATAAGGTGCAGCCTCAAGGATGATAATTCATTGGAATAGCATTGTGTCAGGCATGTTGTTATGCTACATCAGGGTTACTCATAAAGGATACACTGGCAGGCCGCAGGTATTCTTCAGGTTACTTTAATCAGGTGCAGCCTCAAGGATAATAATTCATGGGAATAGCATTGTGTCGGGCATGTTGTTATGCTACATCAGGGTTACTCATAAAGGTTACACTGGCAGGCCGCAGGTATTCTTCAGGTTACTTTAATCAAGTGCAGCCTCAAGGATAATAATTAATGGGAATAGCATTGTGTCTGGCATGCTGTTATGCTACTTCAGGGTTACTCATGAAGGATACACTGGCAATCCGCAGGTATTCTCCAGGTTATTTTAATCAGGTGCAGCCTCAAGGATGATAATTCATGGGAATAGCATTATGTCTGGCATGCTGTTATGCTACTTCAGGGTTACTCCCAAAAGGATACACTGGCAGGCCGCAGGTATTCTTCAGGTTACTTTAATCAGGTGCAGCCTCAAGGATAATAATTCATGGGAATAGCATTGTGTCTGGCATGCTGTTATGCTACTTCAGGGTTACTCATAAAGGATACACTGGCAGTCCATAGTTATTCTTTAGGTTACTTTAATCAGGTGCAGCCTCAAGGATGATAATTCATGGGAATAGTATTGTGTCTGCATGTTGCTATGCTACATCAGGGTTAATCATCAAGGATACACTGGCAGGCCGCAGGTATTCTTCAGGGTACTTTAATGAGGTGCATCCTCAAGGATGATAATTCATGGGAATAGCATTGTGTTATGCTACTTCAAGGTTACTCATAAAGGATACACTGGCAGGCCGCAGGTATTCTTCAGGTTACTTAAATCAGGTGCAGCCTCAAGGATGATAATTCATGGGAATAGCATTGTGTCTGGCATGCTGTTATGCTACATCAGGGTTACTAGTAAAGGATACACTGGCAGGCTGCAGGTATTCTTTAGGTTACTTTAATCGGGTGCAGCCTCAAGGATGATAATTCATAGGAATATCATTGTGTCTGGCATGCTGTTATGCTACTTCAGGGTTACTCATAAAGTATACACTGGCAGGCTGCAGTTATTCTTCAGGTTACTTTAAATCAGGTGCAGCCTCAAGGATGATAATTCATGGGAATAGCATTGTGTCTGGCATGTTGTTGAGCTACTTCACTATTACTCATAAAGGATACACTGGCAGGCCGCAGGTATTCTTCAGGTTACTTTAATCAGGTGCAGCCTCAAGGATAATAATTCATGGGAATAGCATTGTGTCGGGCATGTTGTTATGCTACATCAGGGTTACTCATAAAGGTTACACTGGCAGGCCGCAGGTATTCTTCAGGTTACTTTAATCAAGTGCAGCCTAAAGGATGATAATTCATGGGAATAGCATTGTGTCTGGTATGATGTTATGCTACATCAGGGTTACTCATAAAGGATACACTGGCAGGCCGCAGGTATTCTTCAGGTTACTTTAATCAGGTGCAGCCTCAAGGATGATAATTCATGGGAATAGCATTGTGTCGGCATGTTTTTATGCTACATCAGGGTTACTCATAAAGGATACACTGGCAGGCCACAGGTATTCTTCAGGTTACCTTAATCAGGTGCAGCCTCAAGGATGATAATTCATGGGAATAGCATTGTGTCGGGCATGTTGTTATGCTACATCAGGGTTACTCATAAAGGATACACTGGCAGGCCGCAGGTTTTCTTCAGGTCCCTTTAATCAGGTGCAGCCTCAAGGATGATAATTCATGGGAATAGCATTGTGTTATGCTACTTCAGGGTTACTCATAAAGGATACACTGGCAGGCCGCAGGTATTCTTCAGGTTACTTTAATGAGGTGCAGCCTCAAGGATGATAATTCATGGGAATAGCATTGTGTTATGCTCCTTCAAGGTTACTCATAAAGGATACACTGGCAGGCCGCAGGTATTCTTCAGGTTACTTAAATCAGGTGCAGCCTCAAGGATGATAATTCATGGGAATAGCATTGTGTCTGGCATGCTGTTATGCTACATCAGGGTTACCCCTAAAGGATACACTGGCAGGCCGCAGGTATTCTTTAGGTTACTTTAATCAGGTGCAGCCTCAACGATGATAATTCATGGGAATAGCATTGTGTCGGGCATGTTGTTATGC
This sequence comes from Ambystoma mexicanum, assembly GCF_040938575.1. Classification (NCBI taxonomy): domain Eukaryota; kingdom Metazoa; phylum Chordata; class Amphibia; order Caudata; family Ambystomatidae; genus Ambystoma; species Ambystoma mexicanum. The sequence goes on from NC_090929.1 coordinate 1,686,146,248, forward strand.
TACATCAGGTTTACTCATAAAGGATACACTGGCAGGCCGCAGGTATTCTTCAGGTTACTTTAATCAGGTGCAGCCTCAAGGATGATAATTCATGGGAATAGCACTGTGTCTGGCATGATGTTATGCTACTTCAGGGTTACTCACAAAGGATACACTGGCAGGCCGCAGGTATTCTTCAGGTTACTTTAATCAGGTGCAGCCTCAAGGATGATAATTCATGGGAATAGCTTTGGGTCGGGCATGTTGTTATGCTACTTCAGGGTTACTCATGAAGGACACACTGGCAGACCGCAGGTATTCTTCAGGTTACTTTAATCAGGTGCAGCCTCAAGGATGATAATTCAGGGGAATAGCATTGTGTCTGGCATGCTGTTATGCTACTTCAGGGTTACTCAAAAAGGATACACTGGCAGGCTGCAGGTATTCTTCAGGTTACTCTAATCAGGTGCAGCCTCAAGGATGATAATTCATTGGAATAGCATTGTGTCAGGCATGTTGTTATGCTACATCAGGGTTACTCATAAAGGATACACTGGCAGGCCGCAGGTATTCTTCAGGTTACTTTAATGAGGTGCAGCCTCAAGGATGATAATTCATGGGAATAGCATTGTGTCTGGAAGGCTGTTATGTTACATCAGGGTTACTCATAAAGGATACACTGGCAGGCCACAGGTATTCTTCGGGTTACTTTAATAAGGTGCAGCCTCAAGGATGATAATTCATAGGAATAGCATTGTGTCTGGCATGCTGTTATGCTACATCAGGGTTACTCATAAATGATAAACTGGCAGGCCGCAGTTATTCTTCAGGTTACTTTAATCAGGTGCAGCCTCAAGGATGATAATTCATGGGAATAGCATTGTGTCTGGCATGATGTTATGCACATCAGGGTTACTCATAAAGGATACACTGGCAGGCCGCAGCTATTCTTCAGGTTACTTCAATCAGGTGCAGCCTCAAGGATGATAATTCATGGGAATAGCATTGTCTCTGGCATGTTGTTATGCTACTTCAAGGTTACTCATAAAGGATACACTGGCAGGCCGCAGGTATTCTTCAGGGTACTTTAATGAGGTGCATCCTCAAGGATGATAATTCATGGGAATAGCATTGTGTTATGCTACTTCAAGGTTACTCATAAAGGATACACTGGCAGGCCGCAGGTATTCTTCAGGTTACTTAAATCAGGTGCAGCCTCAAGGATGATAATTCATGGGAATAGCATTGTGTCTGGCATGCTGTTATGCTACATCAGGGTTACTAGTAAAGGATACACTGGCAGGCTGCAGGTATTCTTTAGGTTACTTTAATCGGGTGCAGCCTCAAGGATGATAATTCATAGGAATATCATTGTGTCTGGCATGCTGTTATGCTACTTCAGGGTTACTCATAAAGTATACACTGGCAGGCTGCAGTTATTCTTCAGGTTACTTTAAATCAGGTGCAGCCTCAAGGATGATAATTCATGGGAATAGCATTGTGTCTGGCATGTTGTTGAGCTACTTCACTATTACTCATAAAGGATACACTGGCAGGCCGCAGGTATTCTTCAGGTTACTTTAATCAGGTGCAGCCTCAAGGATAATAATTCATGGGAATAGCATTGTGTCGGGCATGTTGTTATGCTACATCAGGGTTACTCATAAAGGTTACACTGGCAGGCCGCAGGTATTCTTCAGGTTACTTTAATCAAGTGCAGCCTAAAGGATGATAATTCATGGGAATAGCATTGTGTCTGGTATGATGTTATGCTACATCAGGGTTACTCATAAAGGATACACTGGCAGGCCGCAGGTATTCTTCAGGTTACTTTAATCAGGTGCAGCCTCAAGGATGATAATTCATGGGAATAGCATTGTGTCGGCATGTTTTTATGCTACATCAGGGTTACTCATAAAGGATACACTGGCAGGCCACAGGTATTCTTCAGGTTACCTTAATCAGGTGCAGCCTCAAGGATGATAATTCATGGGAATAGCATTGTGTCGGGCATGTTGTTATGCTACATCAGGGTTACTCATAAAGGATACACTGGCAGGCCGCAGGTTTTCTTCAGGTCCCTTTAATCAGGTGCAGCCTCAAGGATGATAATTCATGGGAATAGCATTGTGTTATGCTACTTCAGGGTTACTCATAAAGGATACACTGGCAGGCCGCAGGTATTCTTCAGGTTACTTTAATGAGGTGCAGCCTCAAGGATGATAATTCATGGGAATAGCATTGTGTTATGCTCCTTCAAGGTTACTCATAAAGGATACACTGGCAGGCCGCAGGTATTCTTCAGGTTACTTAAATCAGGTGCAGCCTCAAGGATGATAATTCATGGGAATAGCATTGTGTCTGGCATGCTGTTATGCTACATCAGGGTTACCCCTAAAGGATACACTGGCAGGCCGCAGGTATTCTTTAGGTTACTTTAATCAGGTGCAGCCTCAACGATGATAATTCATGGGAATAGCATTGTGTCGGGCATGTTGTTATGCTACATCAGGTTTACTCATAAAGGATACACTGGCAGGCCGCAGGTATTCTTCAGGTTACTTTAATCAGGTGCAGCCTCAAGGATGATAATTCATGGGAATAGCACTGTGTCTGGCATGATGTTATGCTACTTCAGGGTTACTCACAAAGGATACACTGGCAGGCCGCAGGTATTCTTCAGGTTACTTTAATCAGGTGCAGCCTCAAGGATGATAATTCATGGGAATAGCTTTGGGTCGGGCATGTTGTTATGCTACTTCAGGGTTACTCATGAAGGACACACTGGCAGACCGCAGGTATTCTTCAGGTTACTTTAATCAGGTGCAGCCTCAAGGATGATAATTCAGGGGAATAGCATTGTGTCTGGCATGCTGTTATGCTACTTCAGGGTTACTCAAAAAGGATACACTGGCAGGCTGCAGGTATTCTTCAGGTTACTCTAATCAGGTGCAGCCTCAAGGATGATAATTCATTGGAATAGCATTGTGTCAGGCATGTTGTTATGCTACATCAGGGTTACTCATAAAGGATACACTGGCAGGCCGCAGGTATTCTTCAGGTTACTTTAATGAGGTGCAGCCTCAAGGATGATAATTCATGGGAATAGCATTGTGTCTGGAAGGCTGTTATGCTACATCAGGGTTACTCATAAAGGATACACTGGCAGGCCACAGGTATTCTTCGGGTTACTTTAATAAGGTGCAGCCTCAAGGATGATAATTCATAGGAATAGCATTGTGTCTGGCATGCTGTTATGCTACATCAGGGTTACTCATAAATGATAAACTGGCAGGCCGCAGTTATTCTTCAGGTTACTTTAATCAGGTGCAGCCTCAAGGATGATAATTCATGGGAATAGCATTGTGTCTGGCATGATGTTATGCACATCAGGGTTACTCATAAAGGATACACTGGCAGGCCGCAGCTATTCTTCAGGTTACTTCAATCAGGTGCAGCCTCAAGGATGATAATTCATGGGAATAGCATTGTCTCTGGCATGTTGTTATGCTACTTCAAGGTTACTCATAAAGGATACACTGGCAGGCCGCAGGTATTCTTCAGGTTACTTTAATCAGGTGCAGCCTCAAGGATGATAATTCATAGGAATAGCATTGTGTCTGGCATGCTGTTATGCTACATCAGGGTTACTCATAAATGATAAACTGGCAGGCCGCAGTTATTCTTCAGGTTACTTTAATCAGGTGCAGCCTCAAGGATGATAATTCATGGGAATAGCATTGTGTCTGGCATGATGTTATGCACATCAGGGTTACACATAAAGGATACACTGGCAGGCCGCAGCTATTCTTCAGGTTACTTTAATCAGGTGCAGCCTCAAGGATGATAATTCATGGGAATAGCATTGTGTCTGGCATGCTGTTATGCTACATCAGGGTTACTCATAAAGGATACACTGGCAGGCCGCAGGTACTCTTCAGGTTACTTTAATCAGGTGCAGCCTCAAGGATGATAATTCATGGGAATAGCATTGTGTCGGCATGTTTTTATGCTACATCAGGGTTACTCATAAAGGATACACTGGCAGGCCACAGGTATTCTTCAGGTTACTTTAATCAGATGCAGCCTCAAGGATGATAATTCATGGGAATAGCATTGTGTCTGGCATGCTGTTATGCTACATCAGGGTTACTCATAAAGGATACACTTGCAGTCCGCAGGTATTCTTTAGGTTACTTTAATCAGGTGCAGCCTCAAGGATGATAATTCATGGGAATAGCATTGTGCTATGCTACTTCAGGGTTACTCATAAAGGATACACTGGCAGGCCGCAGGTATTCTTCAGGTTACTTTAATGAGGTGCAGCCTCAAGGATGATAATTCATGGGAATAGCATTGTGTTATGCTACTTCAAGGTTACTCATAAAGGATACACTGGCAGGCCGCAGGTATTCTTCAGGTTACTTAAATCAGGTGCAGCCTCAAGGATGATAATTCATGGGAATAGCATTGTGTCTGGCATGCTGTTATGCTACATCAGCGTTACTCCTAAAGGATACACTGGCAGGCCGCAGGTATTCTTCAGGTTACTTTAATCAGGTGCAGCCTCAAGGATGATAATTCATGGGAATAGCACTGTGTCTGGCATGATGTTATGCTACTTCAGGGTTACTCACAAAGGATACACTGGCAGGCCGCAGGTATTCTTCAGGTTACTTTAATCAGGTGCAGCCTCAAGGATGATAATTCATGGGAATAGCATTGGGTCGGGCATGTTGTTATGCTACTTCAGGGTTACTCATGAAGGACACACTGGCAGACCGCAGGTATTCTTCAGGTTACTTTAATCAGGTGCAGCCTCAAGGATGATAATTCAGGGGAATAGCATTGTGTCTGGCATGCTGTTATGCTACTTCAGGGTTACTCAAAAAGGATACACTGGCAGGCTGCAGTTATTCTTCAGGGTACTCTAATCAGGTGCAGCCTCAAGGATGATAATTCATTGGAATAGCATTGTGTCTGGAATGCTGTTATGCTACATCAGGGTTACTCATAAAGGATACACTGGCAGGCCGCAGGTAGTCTTCAGGTTACTTTAATGAGGTGCAGCCTCAAGGATGATAATTCATGGGAATAGCATTGTGTCTGGAATGCTGTTATGCTACATCAGGGTTACTCATAAAGGATACACTGGCAGCCCGCAGGTATTCTTCAGGTTACTTTAATGAGGTGCAGCCTCAAGGATGATAATTAATGGGAATAGCATTGTGTCTGGAAGGCTGTTATGCTACATCAGGGTTACTCATAAAGGATACACTGGCAGGCCACAGGTATTCTTCGGGTTACTTTAATCAGGTGCAGCCTCAAGAATGATAATTCATGGGAATATCATTGTGTCTGGCATGCTGTTATGCTACTTCAGGGTTGCTCATAAAGTATACACTGGCAGGCTGCAGTTATTCTTCAGGTTACTTTAAATCAGGTGCAGCCTCAAGGATGATAATTCATGGGAATAGCATTGTGTCTGGCATGTTGTTGAGCTACTTCACTATTAATCATAAAGGATACACTGGCAGGCCGCAGGTATTCTTCAGGTTACTTTAATCAAGTGCAGCCTAAAGGATGATAATTCATGGGAATAGCATTGTGTCTGGTATGATGTTATGCTACATCAGGGTTACTCATAAAGGATACACTGGCAGGCCGCAGGTATTCTTCAGGTTACTTTAATCAGGTGCAGCCTCAAGGATGATAATTCATGGGAATAGCATTGTGTCGGCATGTTTTTATGCTACATCAGGGTTACTCATAAAGGATACACTGGCAGGCCACAGGTATTCTTCAGGTTACTTTAATCAGGTGCAGCCTCAAGGATGATAATTCATGGGAATAGCATTGTGTCGGGCATGTTCTTATGCTACATCAGGGTTACTCATAAAGGATACACTGGCAAGCCGCAGGTATTCTTCAGGTTACTTTAATCAGATGCAGCTTCAAGGATGATAATTCATGGGAATAGCATTGTGTCTGGCATGTTGCTATGCTACATCAGGGTTACTCATAAAGGATACACTGGCAGTCGCAGGTATTCTTCGGGTTACTTTAATCAGGTGCAGCCTCAAGGATGATAATTCATGGGAATAGCATTTTGTCTGGCATGTTGTATGCTACTTCAGGGTTACTTATAAAGGATACACTGGCAGGCCGCAGGTATTCTTCAGGTTACTTTAATCAGGTGCAGCCTCAAGGATGATAGTTCATGGGAATAGCATTGTGTCGGGCATGTTGTTATGCTACATCAGGGTTACTCATAAAGGATACGCTGGCAGGCCGCATGTATTCTTCAGCTTACTTGTTACTTTAATCAGGTGCAGCCTGAAGGATGATAATTCATGGGAATAGCATTGTGTCTGCCATGTTGTTATGCTACTTCAGGGTTACTCATAAAGGATACACTGGCAGGACGCAGGTATTCTTCAGGTTACTTTAATCAGGTGCAGCCTCAAGGATGATAATTCATGGGAATAGCATTGTGTCGGGCATGTTGTTATGCTACATCAGGGTTACTCATAAATGATACGCTGGCAGGCCGCAGTTATTCTTCAGGTTACTTGTTACTTTAATCAGGTGCAGCTAGAAGGATGATAATTCATGGGAATTACATTGTCTCTGGCATGTTGTTATGCTACTTCAAGGTTACTCATAAAGGATACACTGGCAATCCGCAGGTATTCTTCAGGTTACTTTAATCAGGTGCAGCCTCAAGGATGATAATTCATAGGAATAGCATTGTGTCTGGCATGCTGTTATGCTACATCAGGGTTACTCATAAATGATAAACTGGCAGGCCGCAGTTATTCTTCAGGTTACTTTAATCAGGTGCAGCCTCAAGGATGATAATTCATGGGAATAGCATTGTGTCTGGCATGATGTTATGCACATCAGGGTTACTCATAAAGGATACACTGGCAGGCCGCAGGTATTCTTCAGGTTACTTTAATCAGGTGCAGCCTCAAGGATGATAATTCATGGGAATAGCATTGTGTCTGGCATGCTGTTATGCTACTTCAGGGTTACACATAAAGGATACACTGGCAGGCCGCAGCTATTCTTCAGGTTACTTTAATCAGGTGCAGCCTCAAGGATGATAATTCATGGGAATAGCATTGTGTCTGGCATGTTGTTATGCTACATCAGGGTTACTCATAAAGGATACACTGGCAGGTCACAGGTATTCTTCAGGTTACTTTAATCAGGTGCAGCCGCAAGGATGATAATTCATGGGAATAGCATTTTGTCTGGCATGCTGTTATACTACATCAGGGTTACTCATAATGGATACACTGGCAGGCCGCAGGTATTCTTCAGGTTACTTTAATCAGGTGCAGCCGCAATGATGATAATTCATGGGAATAGCATTGTGTCTGGCATGCTGTTATGCTACATCAGGGTTACTCATAAAGGATACACTTGCAGGCCGCAGGTATTCTTTAGGTTACTTTAATCAGGTGCAGCCTCAAGGATGATAATTCATGGGAATAGTATTGTTTCTGGCATGATGTTATGCTACTTCAGGGTTACTCATAAAGGATACACTGGCAGGCCGCAGGTATTCTTCAGGTTACTTTAATCAGGTGCAGCCTCAAGGATAATAATTCATGGGAATAGCATTGTGCCGGGCATGTTGTTATGCTACATCAGGGTTACTCATAAAGGATACACTGGCAGGCCGCAGGTATTCTTCAGGTTACTTTAATCAGGTGCAGCCTCAAGGATAATAATTCATGGGAATAGCATTGTGTCTGGCATGCTGTTATGCTACTTCAGGGTTACTCATGAAGGATACACTGGCAATCCGCAGGTATTCTTCAGGGTATTTTAATCAGGTGCAGCCTCAAGGATGATAATTCATGGGAATAGCATTACGTCTGGCATGCTGTTATGCTACTTCATGGTTACTCATAAAGGATACACTGGCAGTCCGTAGTTATTCTTCAGGTTACTTTAATCAGGTGCAGCCTCAAGGATGATAATTCATGGGAATAGTATTGTGTCTGGCATGTTGTTATGCTACATCAGGGTTACTCATAAAGGATACACTGGCAGGCCGCAGGTATTCTTCAGGTCCCTTTAATCAGGTGCAGCCTCAAGGATGATAATTCATTGGAATAGCATTGTGTTATGCTACTTCAGGGTTACTCATAAAGGATACACTGGCAGGCCACAGGTATTCTTCAGGTTACTTTAATGAGGTGCAGCCTCAAGGATGATAATTCATGGGAATAGCATTGTGTTATGCTACTTCAGGGTTACTCATAAAGGATACACTGGCAGGCCGCAGGTATTCTTCAGGTTACTTAAATCAGGTGCAGCCTCAAGGATGATAATTCATGGGAATAGCATTGTGTCTGGCATGCTGTTATGCTACATCAGGGTTACTCCTAAAGGATACACTGGCAGGCCGCAGGTATTCTTTAGGTTACTTTAATCAGGTGCAGCCTCAAGGATGATAATTCATGGGAATAGCATTGTGTCTGGCATGCTGTTATGCTACATCAGGGTTACTCATAAAGGATACACTGGCAGGCCACAGGTATTCTTCAGGTTACTTTAATCAGGTGCAGCCTCAAGGATGATAATTCATGCGAATAGCAGTGTGTCAGGCATGATGTTATGCTACTTCAGGGTTACTCATAAAGGATACACTGGCAGGCTGCAGTTATTCTTCAGGTTACTTTAATCAGGTGCAGCCTCAAGGATGATAATTCATGGGAATATCATTGTGTCTGGCATGCTGTTATGCTACTTCAGGGTTACTCATAAAGGATACACTGGCAGGCTGCAGTTATTCTTCAGGTTACTTTAATCAGGTGCAGCCTCAATGATGATAATTCATGGGAATAACATTGTGTCTGGCATGTTGTTGAGCTACTTCACTGTTACTCATAAGGATACACTGGCAGGCCGCAGGTATTCTTCAGGATACTTTAATCAAGTGCAGCCTCAAGGATGATAATTCATGGGAATAGCATTGTGTCGGCATGTTGTTATGCTACATCAGGGTTACTCATAAAGGATACACTGGCAGGCCACAGGTATTCTTCAGGTTACTTTAATCAGGTGCAGCCTCAAGGATGATTATTCATGGGAATAGCATTGTGTCGGGCATGTTGTTATGCTACATCAGGGTTACTCATAAAGGATACACTTGCAGGCCGCAGGTATTCTTCAGGTTACTTTAATCAGGTGCAGCCTCAAGGATGATAATTCATGGGAATAGCATTGTGTCGGCATGTTGTTATGCTACATCAGGGTTACTCATAAAGGATACACTGGCAGGCCACAGGTATTCTTCAGGTTACTTTAATCAGGTGCAGCCTCAAGGATGATTATTCATGGGAATAGCATTGTGTCGGGCATGTTGTTATTCTACATCAGGGTTACTCATAAAGGATACACTGGCAGGCCGCAGGTATTCTTCAGCTTACTTGTTACTTTAATCAGGTGCAGCCTCAAGGATGATAATTCATGGGAATAGCATTGTGTCTGGCATGCTGTTATGCTACATCAGGGTTACTCATAAAGGATACACTGGCAGGCTGCAGTTATTCTTCAGGTTACTTTAATCAGGTGCAGCCTCAATGATGATAATTCATGGGAATAACATTGTGTCTGGCATGTTGTTGAGCTACTTCACTGTTACTCATAAGGATACACTGGCAGGCCGCAGGTATTCTTCAGGTTACTTTAATCAAGTGCAGCCTCAAGGATGATAATTCATGGGAATAGCATTGTGTCTGGTATGATGTTATGCTACATCAGGGTTACTCATATAGGATACACTGGCAGGCCGCAGGTATTCTTCAGGTTACTTTAATCAGGTGCAGCCTCAAGGATGATAATTCATGGGAATAGCATTGTGTCAGCATGTTGTTATGCTACATCAGAGTTACTCATAAAGGATACACTGGCAGGCCACAGGTATTCTTCAGGTTACTTTAATCAGGTGCAGCCTCAAGGATGATTATTCATGGGAATAGCATTGTGTCGGGCATGTTGTTATGCTACATAAGGGTTACTCATAAAGGATACACTTGCAGGCCGCAGGTATTCTTCAGGTTACTTTAATCAGGTGCAGCCTCAAGTATGATAATTCATGGGAATAGCATTGTGTCGGCATGTTGTTATGCTACATCAGGGTTACTCATAAAGGATACACTGGCAGGCCACAGGTATTCTTCAGGTTACTTTAATCAGGTGCAGCCTCAAGGATGATTATTCATGGGAATAGCAAGGTGTCGGGCATGTTGTTATTCTACATCAGGGTTAGTCATAAAGGATACACTGGCAGGCCGCAGGTATTCTTCAGCTTACTTGTTACTTTAATCAGGTGCAGTCTCAAGGATGATAATTCATGGGAATAGCATTGTGTCTGGCATGCTGTTATGCTACATCAGGGTTACTCATAAAGGATACACTGGCAGGCCACAGGTATTCTTCAGGTTACTTTAATCAGGTGCAGCCTCAAGGATGAAAATTCATGCGAATAGCAGTGTGTCAGGCATGATGTTATGCTACTTCAGGGTTACTCATAAAGGATACACTGGCAGGCCGCAGGTATTCTTCAGGTTACTTTAATCAGGTGCAGCCTCAATGATGATACTTCATGGGAATAGCATTGGGTCAGGCATGTTGTTATGCTACTTCAGGGATACTCATAAAGGACACACTTGCAGACCGCAGGTATTCTTCAGGTTACTTTAATCAGGTGCAGCCTCAAGGATGATAATTCATGGGAATAGCATTGTGTCTGGCATGCTGTTATGCTACTTCATGGTTACTCAAAAAGGATACACTGGCAGGCTGCAGGTATTCTTCAGGTTACTCTAATCAGGTGCAGCCTCAAGGATGATAATTCATTGGAATAGCATTGTGTCAGGCATGTTGTTATGCTACATCAGGGTTACTCATAAAGGATACACTGGCAGGCCGCATGTATTCTTCAGGTTACTTTAATGAGGTGCAGCCTCAAGGATGATAATTCATGGGAATAGCATTGTGTCTGGAAGACTGTTATGCTACATCAGGGTTACTCATAAAGGATACACTGGCAGGCCGCAGGTATTCTTCAGGTTACTTTAATCAGGTGCAGCCTCAAGGATGATAATTCATGGGAATATCATTGTGTCTGGCATGCTGTTATGCTACTTCAGGGTTACTCATAAAGGATACACTGGCAGGCTGCAGTTATTTTTCAGGTTACTTTAATCAGGTGCAGCCTCAATGATGATAATTCATGGGAATAACATTGTGTCTGGCATGTTGTTGAGCTACTTCACTGTTACTCATAAGGATACACTGGCAGGCCGCAGGTATTCTTCAGGATACTTTAATCAAGTGCAGCCTCAAGGATGATAATTCATGGGAATAGCATTGTGTCTGGTATGATGTTACGCTACATCAGGGTTACTCATATAGGATACATTGGCAGGCTCAGGTATTCTTCAGGTTACTTTAATCAGGTGCAGCCTCAAGGATGATAATTCATGGGAATAGCATTGTGTCGGCATGTTGTTATGCTACATCAGGGTTACTCATAAAGGATACACTGGCAGGCCACAGGTATTCTTCAGGTTACTTTAATCAGGTGCAGCCTCAAGGATGATTATTCATGGGAATAGCATTGTGTCGGGCATGTTGTTATTCTACATCAGGGTTACTCATAAAGGATACACTGGCAGGCCGCAGGTATTCTTCAGGTTACTTTAATCAGGTGCAGCCTCAAGGATGATAATTCATGGGAATATCATTGTGTCTGGCAGGCTGTTATGCTACTTCAGGGTTACTCATAAAGGATACACTTACAGGCCGCAGGTATTCTTCAGGTTACTTTAATCAGGTGCAGCCTCAAGGATGATAATTCATGGGAATAGCAATGTTTCTGGCATGATGTTATGCTACTTCAGGGTTACTCATAAAGGATACACTGGCAGGCTGCAGGTATTCTTCAGGTTACTTTAATCAGGTGCAGCCTCAAGGATGATAATTCATGGGAATAGCATTGTGTCTGGCATTTTGCTATGCTACATCAGGGTTACTCATAAAGGATACACTGGCAGGCCGCAGGTATTCTTCGGGTTACTTTAATCAGGTGCAGCCTCAAGGATGATAACTCATGGGAATAGCATTGTATGTGGCATGTTGTTATGGTACTTCAGGGTTACTCATAAAGGATACACTGGCAGGCCGCAGTTATTATTCAGGTTACTTTAAACAGGTGCAGCCTCAAGGATGATAATTCATGGGAATAGCATTGTGTCTGGCATGTTGTTATTCTACATCAGGGTTACTCATAAAGGATACACTGGCAGGCCGCAGGTATTCTTCAGGTTACTTTAATCAGGTGCAGCCTCAAGGATGATAATTCATGGGAATAGCATTGTGTCGGGCATGTTGTTATGCTACATCAGGTTTACTCATAAATGATACGCTGGCAGGCCGCAGTTATTCTTCAGGTTACTTGTTACTTTAATCAGGTGCAGCTTGAAGGATGATAATTCATGGGAATTGCATTGTCTCTGGCCTGTTGTTATGCTACTTCAAGGTTACTCATAAAGGATACACTGGCAGGCCGCAGGTATTCTTCAGGTTACTTTAATCAGGTGCAGCCTCAAGGATGATAATTCATAGGAATAGCATTGTGTCTGGCATGCTGTTATGCTACTTCAGGGTTACTCATAAATGATAAACTGGCAGGCCGCAGTTATTCTTCAGGTTACTTTAATCAGGTGCAGCCTCAAGGAAGATAATTAATGGGAATAGCAATGTGTCTGGCATGATGTTATGCACATCAGGGTTACTCATAAATGATACACTGGCAGGCCGCAGGTATTCTTCAGGTTACTTTAATCAGGTGCAGCCTCAAGGATGATAATTCATGGGAATAGCATTGTGTCTGGCGTGCTGTTATGCTACTTCAGGGTTACACATAAAGGATACACTGGCAGGCCGCAGCTATTTTTCAGGTTACTTTAATCAGGTGCAGCCTCAAGGATGATAATTCATGGGAATAGCATTGTGTCTGGCATGTTGTTATGCTACATCAGGGTTACTCATAAAGGATACGCTGGCAGGTCACAGGTATTCTTCAGGTTACTTTAATCAGGTGCAGCCGCAAGGATGATAATTCATGGGACTAGCATTTTGTCTGGCATGCTGTTATGCTATATCAGGGTTACTCATAATGGATACACTGGCAGGCTGCAGGTATTCTTCAGGTTACTTTGAACAGGTGTAGCCTCAAGGATGATAATTCATGGGAATAGCATTGTGTCTGGCATGTTGTTATTCTACATCAGGGTTACTCATAAAGGATACACTGGCAGGCTGCAGGTATTCTTCAGCTTACTTGTTACTTTAATCAGGTGCAGCCTGAAGGATGATAATTCATGGGAATAGCATTGTGTCTGGCATGTTGTTATGCTACTTCAGGGTTACTCATAAAGGATACACTGGCAGGACGCAGGTATTCTTCAGGTTACTTTAATCAGGTGCAGCCTCAAGGATGATAATTCATGGGAATAGCATTGTGTCGGGCATGTTGTTATGCTACATCAGGGTTACTCATAAATGATACTCTGGCAGGCCGCAGTTATTCTCCAGGTTACTTGTTACTTTAATCAGGTGCAGCTTGAAGGATGATAATTCATGGGAATTGCATTGTCTCTGGCATGTTGTTATGCTACTTCAAGGTTACTCATAAAGGATACACTGGCAGGCCGCAGGTATTCTTCAGGTTAGTTTAATCAAGTGCAGCCTCAAGGATGATAATTCATAGGAATAGCATTGTGTCTGGCATGCTGTTATGCTACTTCAGGGTTACTCATAAATGATAAACTGGCAGGCCGCAGTTATTCTTCAGGTTACTTTAATCAGGTGCAGCCTCAAGGATGATAATTCATGGGAATAGCATTGTGTCTGGCATGATGTTATGCTCATCAGGGTTACTCATAAAGGATACTCTGGCAGGCCGCAGGTATTCTTCAGGTTACTTTAATCAGGTGCAGCCTCAAGGATGATAATTCATGGGAATAGCATTGTGTCTGGCATGCTGTTATGCTACTTCAGGGTTACACATAAAGGATACACTGGCAGGCCGCAGCTATTCTTCAGGTAACTTTAATCAGGTGCAGCCTCAAGGATGATAATTCATGGGAATAGAATTGTGTCTGGCATGTTGTTATGCTACATCAGGGTTACTCATAAAGGATACAACGGCAGGTCACAGGTATTCTTCAGGTTACTTTAATCAGGTGCAGCCGCAAGGATGATAATTCATGGGAATAGCATTGTGTCTGGCATGCTGTTATGCTACATCAGGGTTACTCATAATGGATACACTGGCAGGCTGCAGGTATTCTTCAGGTTACTTTAATCAGGTGCAGCCGCAATGATGATAATTCATGGGAATAGCATTGTGTCTGGCATGTTGTTATGCTACATCAGGGTTACTCATAAAGGATACACTGGCAGGTCGCAGGTATTCTTCAGGTTACTTTAATCAGGTGCAGCCGCAAGGATGATAATTCATGGGAATAGCATCGTGTCTGGCATGCTGTTATGCTACATCAGGGTTACTTGTAAAGGATACACTTGCAGGCCGCAGGTATTCTTTAGGTTACTTTAATCAGGTGCAGCCTCAAGGATGATAATTCATGGGAATAGCATTGTTTCTGGCATGATGTTATGCTACTTCAGAGTTACTCATAAAGGATACACTGGCAGGCCGCAGGTATTCTTCAGGTTACTTTAATCAGGTGCAGCCTCAAGGATAATAATTCATGGGAATAGCATTGTGTCGGGCATGTTGTTATGCTACATCAGGTTTACTCATAAATGATACGCTGGCAGGCCGCAGTTATTCTTCAGGTTACTTGTTACTTTAATCAGGTGCAGCTTGAAGGATGATAATTCATGGGAATTGCATTGTCTCTGGCCTGTTGTTATGCTACTTCAAGGTTACTCACAAAGGATACACTGGCAGGCCGCAGGTATTCTTCAGGTTACTTTAATCAGGTGCAGCCTCAAGGATGATAATTCATAGGAATAGCATTGTGTCTGGCATGCTGTTATACTACTTCAGGGTTACTCATAAATGATAAACTGGCAGGCCGCAGTTATTCTTCAGGTTACTTTAATCAGGTGCAGCCTCAAGGATGATAATTCATGGGAATAGCAATGTGTCTGGCATGATGTTATGCACATCAGGGTTACTCATAAAGGATTCACTGGCAGGCCGCAGGTATTCTTCAGGTTACTTTAATCAGGTGCAGCCTCAAGGATGATAATTCATTGGAATAGCATTGTGTCTGGCATGTTGTTATGCTACTTCAGGGTTACTCATAAAGGTTACACTGGCAGGACGCAGGTATTCTTCAGGTTACTTTAATCAGGTGCAGCCTCAAGGATGATAATTCATGGGAATAGCATTGTGTCGGGCATGTTGTTATGCTACATCAGGTTTACTCATAAATGATACGCTGGCAGGCCGCAGTTATTCTTCAGGTTACTTGTTACTTTAATCAGGTGCAGCTTGAAGGATGATGATTCATGAGAATTGCATTGTCTCTGGCCTGTTGTTATGCTACTTCAAGGTTACTCATAAAGGATACACTGGCAGGCCGCAGGTATTCTTCAGGTTACTTTAATCAGGTGCAGCCTCAAGGATGATAATTCATAGGAATAGCATTGTGTCTGGCATGCTGTTATGCTACTTCAGGGTTACTCATAAATGATAAACTGGCAGGCCGCAGTTATTCTTCAGGTTACTTTAATCAGGTGCAGCCTCAAGGATGATAATTCAAGGGAATAGCAATGTGTCTGGCATGATGTTATGCACATCAGGGTTACTCATAAATGATACACTGGCAGGCCGCAGGTATTCTTCAGGTTACTTTAATCAGGTGCAGCCTCAAGGATGATAATTCATGGGAATAGCATTGTGTCTGGCGTGCTGTTATGCTACTTCAGGGTTACACATAAAGGATACACTGGCAGGCCGCAGCTATTTTTCAGGTTACTTTAATCAGGTGCAGCCTCAAGGATGATACTTCATGGGAATAGCATTGTGTCTGGCATGTTGTTATGCTACATCAGGGTTACTCATAAAGGATACACTGGCAGGTCACAGGTATTCTTCAGGTTACTTTAATCAGGTGCAGCCGCAAGGATGATAATTCATGGGAATAGCATTGTGTCTGGCATGCTGTTATGCTAAATCAGGGTTACTCATAATGGATACACTGGCAGGCCGCAGGTATTCTTCAGGTTACTTTGAACAGGTGTAGCCTCAAGGATGATAATTCATGGGAATAGCATTGTGTCTGGCATGTTGTTATTCTACATCAGGGTTACTCATAAAGGATACACTGGCAGGCCGCAGGTATTCTTCAGCTTACTTGTTACTTTAATCAGGTGCAGCCTGAAGGATGATAATTCATGGGAATAGCATTGTGTCTGGCATGTTGTTATGCTACTTCAGGGTTACTCATAAAGGATACACTGGCAGGACTCAGGTATTCTTCAGGTTACTTTAATCAGGTGCAGCCTCAAGGATGATAATTCATGGGAATAGCATTGTGTCGGGCATGTTGTTATGCTACATCAGGGTTACTCATAAATGATCCGCTGGCAGGCCGCAGTTATTCTCCAGGTTACTTGTTACTTTAATCAGGTGCAGCTTGAAGGATGATAATTCATGGGAATTGCATTGTCTCTGGTATGTTGTTATGCTACTTCAAGGTTACTCATGAAGGATACACTGGCAGGCCGCAGGTATTCTTCAGGTTAGTTTAATCAAGTGCAGCCTCAAGGATGATAATTCATAGGAATAGCATTGTGTCTGGCATGCTGTTATGCTACTTCAGGGTTACTCATAAATGATAAACTGGCAGGCCGCAGTTATTCTTCAGGTTACTTTAATCAGGTGCAGCCTCAAGGATGATAATTCATGGGAATAGCATTGTGTCTGGCATGATGTTATGCTCATCAGGGTTACTCATAAAGGATACTCTGGCAGGCCGCAGGTATTCTTCAGGTTACTTTAATCAGGAGCAGCCTCAAGGATGATAATTCATGGGAATAGCATTGTGTCTGGCATTCTGTTATGCTACTTCAGGGTTACACATAAAGGATACACTGGCCGGCCGCAGCTATTCTTCAGGTAACTTTAATCAGGTGCAGCCTCAAGGATGATAATTCATGGGAATAGCATTGTGTCTGGCATGTTGTTATGCTACATCAGGGTTACTCATAAAGGATACACTGGCAGGTCACAGGTATTTCTTCAGGTTACTTTAATCAGGTGCAGCCGCAAGGATGATAATTCATGGGAATAGCATTGTGTCTGGCATGCTGTTATGCTACATCAGGGTTACTCATAATGGTTGCACTGGCAGGCTGCAGGTATTCTTCAGGTTACTTTAATCAGGTGCAGCCGCAATGATGATAATTCATGGGAATAGCATTGTGTCTGGCATGTTGTTATGCTACATCAGGGTTACTCATAAAGGATACACTGGCAGGTCGCAGGTATTCTTCAGGTTACTTTAATCAGGTGCAGCCGCAAGGATGATAATTCATGGGAATAGCATTGTGTCTGGCATGCTGTTATGCTACATCACGGTTACTCATAATGGATACACTGGCAGGCCGCAGGTATTCTTCAGGTTACTTTAATCAGGTGCAGCCTCAAGGATGATAATTCATGGGAATAGCATTGTGTCTGGCATGTTGTTATGCTACTTCAGGGTTACTCATAAAGGATACACTGGCAGGACGCAGGTATTCTTCAGGTTACTTTAATCAGGTGCAGCCTCAAGGATGATAATTCATGGGAATAGCATTGTGTCGGGCATGTTGTTATGCTACATCAGGTTTACTCATAAATGATACGCTGGCAGGCCGCAGTTATTCTTCAGGTTACTTGTTACTTTAATCAGGTGCAGCTTGAAGGATGATAATTCATGGGAATTGCATTGTCTCTGACCTGTTCTTATGCTACTTCAAGGTTACTCATAAAGGATACACTGGCAGGCCGCAGGTATTCTTCAGGTTACTTTAATCAGGTGCAGCCTCAAGGATGATAATTCATAGGAATAGCATTGTGTGAGGCATGCTGTTATGCTACTTCAGGGTTACTCATAAATGATAAACTGGCAGGCCGCAGTTATTCTTCAGGTTACTTTAATCAGGTGCAGCCTCAAGGATGATAATTCATGGGAACAGCAATGTGTCTGGCATGATGTTATGTACATCAGGGTTACTCATAAAGGATACACTGGCAGGCCGCAGGTATTCTTCAGGTTACTTTAATCAGGTGCAGCCTCAAGGATGATAATTCATAGGAATAGCATTGTGTGAGGCATGCTGTTATGCTACTTCAGGGTTACTCATAAATGATAAACTGGCAGGCC
This sequence comes from Ambystoma mexicanum, assembly GCF_040938575.1. NCBI lineage: Eukaryota > Metazoa > Chordata > Amphibia > Caudata > Ambystomatidae > Ambystoma > Ambystoma mexicanum. The sequence goes on from NC_090929.1 coordinate 1,686,164,661, forward strand.
GCAGTTATTCTTCAGGTTACTTTAAACAGGTCCAGCCTCAAGGATAATAACTCATGGGAATAGCATTGTGTCTGGCATGTTGTTATTCTACATCAGGGTTACTCATAAAGGATACACTGGCAGGCCGCAGGTATTCTTCAGCTTACTTGTTACTTTAATCAGGTGCAGCCTGAAGGATGATAATTCATGGGAATAGCATTGTGTATGGCATGTTGTTATGCTACTTCAGGGTTACTCATAAAGGATACACTGGCAGGACACAGGTATTCTTCAGGTTACTTTAATCAGGTGCAGCCTCAAGGATGATAATTCATGGGAATAGCATTGTGTCGGGCATGTTGTTATGCTACATCAGGTTTACTCATAAATGATACGCTGGCAGGCCGCAGTTATTCTTCAGGTTACTTGTTACTTTAATCAGGTGCAGCTTGAAGGATGATAATTCATGGGAATTGCATTGTCTCTGACCTGTTGTTATGCTACTTCAAGGTTACTCATAAAGGATACGTTGCATGCCGCAGGTATTCTTCAGGTTACTTTAATCAGGTGCAGCCCCAAGGATGATAATTCATAGGAATAGCATTGTGTGAGGCATGCTGTTATGCTACTTCAGGGTTACTCATAAATGATAAACTGGCAGGCCGCAGTTATTCTTCAGGTTACTTTAATCAGGTGCAGCCTCAAGGATGATAATTCATGGGAACAGCAATGTGTCTGGCATGATGTTATGTACATCAGGGTTACTCATAAAGGATACACTGGCAGGCCGCAGGTATTCTTCAGGTTACTTTAATCAGGTGCAGCCTCAAGGATGATAATTCATGGGAATAGCATTGTGTCTGGCATGCTGTTATGCTACTTCAGGGTTACACATAAAGGACACACTGGCAGGACGCAGCTATTCTTCAGGTTAATTTTAATCAGGTGCAGCCTCAAGGATGATAATTCATGGGAATAGCATTGTGTCTGGCATGCTGTTATGCTATATCAGGGTTACTCATAATGGATACACTGCCAGGCCGCAGGTATTCTTCAGGTTACTTTAAACAGGTGCAGCCTCAAGGATGATAATTCATGGGAATAGCATTGTGTCTGGCATGTTGTTATTCTACATCAGGGTTACTCTTAACGGATACACTGGCAGGCCGCAGGTATTCTTCAGCTTACTTGTTACTTTAATCAGGTGCAGCCTGAAGGATGATAATTCATGGGAATAGCTTTGTGTCTGGCATGATGTTATGCTCATCAGGGTTACTCATAAAGGATACTCTGGCAGGCCGCAGGTATTCTTCAGGTTACTTTAATCAGGAGCAGCCTCAAGGATGATAATTCATGGGAATAGCATTGTGTCTGGCATTCTGTTATGCTACTTCAGGGTTACACATAAAGGATACACTGGCCGGCCGCAGCTATTCTTCAGGTAACTTTAATCAGGTGCAGCCTCAAGGATGATAATTCATGGGAATAGCATTGTGTCTGGCATGTTGTTATGCTACATCAGGGTTACTCATAAAGGATACACTGGCAGGTCACAGGTATTTCTTCAGGTTACTTTAATCAGGTGCAGCCGCAAGGATGATAATTCATGGGAATAGCATTGTGTCTGGCATGCTGTTATGCTACATCAGGGTTACTCATAATGGTTGCACTGGCAGGCTGCAGGTATTCTTCAGGTTACTTTAATCAGGTGCAGCCGCAATGATGATAATTCATGGGAATAGCATTGTGTCTGGCATGTTGTTATGCTACATCAGGGTTACTCATAAAGGATACACTGGCAGGTCGCAGGTATTCTTCAGGTTACTTTAATCAGGTGCAGCCGCAAGGATGATAATTCATGGGAATAGCATTGTGTCTGGCATGCTGTTATGCTACATCACGGTTACTCATAATGGATACACTGGCAGGCCGCAGGTATTCTTCAGGTTACTTTAATCAGGTGCAGCCTCAAGGATGATAATTCATGGGAATAGCATTGTGTCTGGCATGTTGTTATGCTACTTCAGGGTTACTCATAAAGGATACACTGGCAGGACGCAGGTATTCTTCAGGTTACTTTAATCAGATGCAGCCTCAAGGATGATAATTCATGGGAATAGCATTGTGTCGGGCATGTTGTTATGCTACATCAGGTTTACTCATAAATGATACGCTGGCAGGCCGCAGTTATTCTTCAGGTTACTTGTTACTTTAATCAGGTGCAGCTTGAAGGATGATAATTCATGGGAATTGCATTGTCTCTGACCTGTTCTTATGCTACTTCAAGGTTACTCATAAAGGATACACTGGCAGGCCGCAGGTATTCTTCAGGTTACTTTAATCAGGTGCAGCCTCAAGGATGATAATTCATAGGAATAGCATTGTGTGAGGCATGCTGTTATGCTACTTCAGGGTTACTCATAAATGATAAACTGGCAGGCCGCAGTTATTCTTCAGGTTACTTTAATCAGGTGCAGCCTCAAGGATGATAATTCATGGGAACAGCAATGTGTCTGGCATGATGTTATGTACATCAGGGTTACTCATAAAGGATACACTGGCAGGCCGCAGGTATTCTTCAGGTTACTTTAATCAGGTGCAGCCTCAAGGATGATAATTCATAGGAATAGCATTGTGTGAGGCATGCTGTTATGCTACTTCAGGGTTACTCATAAATGATAAACTGGCAGGCCGCAGTTATTCTTCAGGTTACTTTAAACAGGTCCAGCCTCAAGGATAATAACTCATGGGAATAGCATTGTGTCTGGCATGTTGTTATTCTACATCAGGGTTACTCATAAAGGATACACTGGCAGGCCGCAGGTATTCTTCAGCTTACTTGTTACTTTAATCAGGTGCAGCCTGAAGGATGATAATTCATGGGAATAGCATTGTGTATGGCATGTTGTTATGCTACTTCAGGGTTACTCATAAAGGATACACTGGCAGGACACAGGTATTCTTCAGGTTACTTTAATCAGGTGCAGCCTCAAGGATGATAATTCATGGGAATAGCATTGTGTCGGGCATGTTGTTATGCTACATCAGGTTTACTCATAAATGATACGCTGGCAGGCCGCAGTTATTCTTCAGGTTACTTGTTACTTTAATCAGGTGCAGCTTGAAGGATGATAATTCATGGGAATTGCATTGTCTCTGACCTGTTGTTATGCTACTTCAAGGTTACTCATAAAGGATACGTTGCATGCCGCAGGTATTCTTCAGGTTACTTTAATCAGGTGCAGCCCCAAGGATGATAATTCATAGGAATAGCATTGTGTGAGGCATGCTGTTATGCTACTTCAGGGTTACTCATAAATGATAAACTGGCAGGCCGCAGTTATTCTTCAGGTTACTTTAATCAGGTGCAGCCTCAAGGATGATAATTCATGGGAACAGCAATGTGTCTGGCATGATGTTATGTACATCAGGGTTACTCATAAAGGATACACTGGCAGGCCGCAGGTATTCTTCAGGTTACTTTAATCAGGTGCAGCCTCAAGGATGATAATTCATGGGAATAGCATTGTGTCTGGCATGCTGTTATGCTACTTCAGGGTTACACATAAAGGACACACTGGCAGGACGCAGCTATTCTTCAGGTTAATTTTAATCAGGTGCAGCCTCAAGGATGATAATTCATGGGAATAGCATTGTGTCTGGCATGCTGTTATGCTATATCAGGGTTACTCATAATGGATACACTGCCAGGCCGCAGGTATTCTTCAGGTTACTTTAAACAGGTGCAGCCTCAAGGATGATAATTCATGGGAATAGCATTGTGTCTGGCATGTTGTTATTCTACATCAGGGTTACTCTTAACGGATACACTGGCAGGCCGCAGGTATTCTTCAGCTTACTTGTTACTTTAATCAGGTGCAGCCTGAAGGATGATAATTCATGGGAATAGCTTTGTGTCTGGCATGTTGTTATGCTACTTCAGGGTTACTCATAAAGGATACACTGGCAGGACGCAGGTATTCTTCAGGTTACTTTAATCAGGTGCAGCCTCAAGGATGATAATTCATGGGAATAGCATTGTGTCGGGCATGTTGTTATGCTACATCAGGGGTACTCATAAATGATACTCTGGCAGGCCGCAGGAATTCTTCAGGTTACTTTAATAAGGTGCCGCCTCAAGGATGATAATTCATGGGAATAGCATTGAGTTATGCTACTTCAAGGTTACTCATAAATGATACACTGGCAGGCCGCAGGTATTCTTCAGGTTACTTTAATCAGGTGCAGCCTCAAGGATGATAATTCATGGGAATAGCATTGTGTCAGGCATGTTGTTATGCTACATCAGGTTTACTCATAAAGGATACACTGGCCGGCCGCAGGTATTCTTCAGGTTACTTTAATCAGGTGCAGCCTCAAGGATGATAATTCATGGGAATAGCACTGTGTCTGGCATGATGTTATGCTACTTCAGGGTTACTCACAAAGGATACACTGGCAGGCCGCAGGTATTCTTCAGGTTACTTTAATTAGGTGCAGCCTCAAGGATGATAATTCATGGGAATAGCATTGGGTCGGGCATGTTGTTATGCTACTTCAGGGTTACTCATAAAGGACACACTGGCAGACCGCAGATATTCTTCAGGTTACTTTAATCAGGTGCAGCCTCAAGGATGATAATTCATGGGAATAGCATTGTGTCTGGCATGCTGTTATGCTACTTCAGGGTTACTCATAAAGGATACACTGGAAGGCCGCAGGTATTCTTCAGGTTAATTTAATGAGGTGCAGCCTCAAGGATGATAATTCATGAGAATAGCATTGTGTCTGGAATGCTGTTATGCTACATCAGGGTTACTCATAAAGGATACACTGGCAGGCCGCAGGTATTCTTCAGGTTACTTTAATCAGGTGCAGACTCAAGGATGATAATTCATGGGAATATCATTGTGTCTGGCATGCTGTTATGCTACTTCAGGGTTACTCATAAAGGATACACTTGCAGGCCGCAGGCATTCTTCAGGTTACTTTAATCAGGTGCAGCCTCAAGGATGATAATTCATGGGAATAGCATTGTTTCTGGCATGATGTTATACTACTTCAGGGTTACTCATGAAGGATACACTGGCAGGCTGCAGGTATTCTTCAGGTTACTCTAATCAGGTGCATCCTCGAGGATGATAATTCATTGGAATAGCATTGTGTCAGACGTGTTGCTATGCTACATCAGGGTTACTCATAAAGGATACACTGGCAGGCCGCAGGTATTTTTCAGGTTACTTTAATCAGGTGCAGCCTCAAGGATGATCATTCATGGGAATAGCATTGTGTCTGGCATGTTGCTATGCTACATCAGGGTTACTCATAAAGGATACACTGGCAGGCCGCAAGTATTCTTCGGGTTACTTTAATCAGGTGCAGCCTCAAGGATGATAATTCATGGGAATAGCATTGTATCTGGCATGTTGTTATGGTACTTCAGGGTTACTCATAAAGGATACACTGGCAGGCCGCAGGTATTCTTCAGGTTACTTTAAACAGGTGCAGCCTCAAGGATGATAATTCATGGGAATAGCATTGTGTCTGGCATGTTGTTATTCTAATTCAGGGTTACTCATAAAGGATACACTGGTAGGCTGCAGGTATTCTTCAGGTTACTTTAATCAGGTGCAGCCTCAAGGATGATAATTCATGGGAACAGCAATGTGTCTGGCATGATGTTATGTACATCAGGGTTACTCATAAAGGATACACTGGCAGGCCGCAGGTATTCTTCAGGTTACTTTAATCAGGTGCAGCCTCAAGGATGATAATTCATGGGAATAGCATTGTGTCTGGCATGCTGTTATGCTACTTCAGGGTTACACATAAAGGACACACTGGCAGGCCGCAGCTATTCTTCAGGTTAATTTTAATCAGGTGCAGCCTCAAGGATGATAATTCATGGGAATAGCATTGTGTCTGGCATGCTGTTATGCTATATCAGGGTTACTCATAATGGATACACTGCCAGGCCGCAGGTATTCTTCAGGTTACTTTAAACAGGTGCAGCCTCAAGGATGATAATTCATGGGAATAGCATTGTGTCTGGCATGTTGTTATTCTACATCAGGGTTACTCTTAACGGATACACTGGCAGGCCGCAGGTATTCTTCAGCTTACTTGTTACTTTAATCAGGTGCAGCCTGAAGGATGATAATTCATGGGAATAGCTTTGTGTCTGGCATGTTGTTATGCTACTTCAGGGTTACTCATAAAGGATACACTGGCAGGACGCAGGTATTCTTCAGGTTACTTTAATCAGGTGCAGCCTCAAGGATGATAATTCATGGGAATAGCATTGTGTAGGGCATGTTGTTATGCTACATCAGGGGTACTCATAAATGATACTCTGGCAGGCCGCAGGAATTCTTCAGGTTACTTTAATAAGGTGCAGCCTCAAGGATGATAATTCATGGGAATAGCATTGAGTTATGCTACTTCAAGGTTACTCATAAATGATACACTGGCAGGCCGCAGGTATTCTTCAGGTTACTTTAATCAGGTGCAGCCTCAAGGATGATAATTCATGGGAATAGCATTGTGTCAGGCATGTTGTTATGCTACATCAGGTTTACTCATAAAGGATACACTGGCCGGCCGCAGGTATTCTTCAGGTTACTTTAATCAGGTGCAGCCTCAAGGATGATAATTCATGGGAATAGCACTGTGTCTGGCATGATGTTATGCTACTTCAGGGTTACTCACAAAGGATACACTGGCAGGCCGCAGGTATTCTTCAGGTTACTTTAATTAGGTGCAGCCTCAAGGATGATAATTCATGGGAATAGCATTGGGTCGGGCATGTTGTTATGCTACTTCAGGGTTACTCATAAAGGACACACTGGCAGACCGCCGATATTCTTCAGGTTACTTTAATCAGGTGCAGCCTCAAGGATGATAATTCATGGGAATAGCATTGTGTCTGGCATGCTGTTATGCTACTTCAGGGTTACTCATAAAGGATACACTGGAAGGCCGCAGGTATTCTTCAGGTTAATTTAATGAGGTGCAGCCTCAAGGATGATAATTCATGAGAATAGCATTGTGTCTGGAATGCTGTTATGCTACATCAGGGTTACTCATAAAGGATACACTGGCAGGCCGCAGGTATTCTTCAGGTTACTTTAATCAGGTGCAGCCTCAAGGATGATAATTCATGGGAATATCATTGTGTCTGGCATGCTGTTATGCTACTTCAGGGTTACTCATAAAGGATACACTTGCAGGCCGCAGGTATTCTTCAGGTTACTTTAATCAGGTGCAGCCTCAAGGATGATAATTCATGGGAATAGCATTGTTTCTGGCATGATGTTATACTACTTCAGGGTTACTCATGAAGGATACACTGGCAGGCTGCAGGTATTCTTCAGGTTACTCTAATCAGGTGCATCCTCGAGGATGATAATTCATTGGAATAGCATTGTGTCAGACGTGTTGCTATGCTACATCAGGGTTACTCATAAAGGATACACTGGCAGGCCGCAGGTATTTTTCAGGTTACTTTAATCAGGTGCAGCCTCAAGGATGATCATTCATGGGAATAGCATTGTGTCTGGCATGTTGCTATGCTACATCAGGGTTACTCATAAAGGATACACTGGCAGGCCGCAAGTATTCTTCGGGTTACTTTAATCAGGTGCAGCCTCAAGGATGATAATTCATGGGAATAGCATTGTATCTGGCATGTTGTTATGGTACTTCAGGGTTACTCATAAAGGATACACTGGCAGGCCGCATGTATTCTTCAGGTTACTTTAAACAGGTGCAGCCTCAAGGATGATAATTCATGGGAATAGCATTGTGTCTGGCATGTTGTTATTCTAATTCAGGGTTACTCATAAAGGATACACTGGTAGGCCGCAGGTATTCTTCAGGTTACTTTAATCAGGTGCAGCCTCAAGGATGATAGTTCATGGGAATAGCATTGTGTCGGGCATGTTGTTATGCTACATCAGGGTTACTCATAAAGGATACGCTGGCAGGTCACAGGTATTCTTCAGGTTACTTTAATCAGGTGCAGCCACAAGGATGATAATTCATGGGAATAGCATTGTTTCTGGCATGATGTTATGCTACTTCAGGGTTACTCATAAAGGATACACTGGCAGGCCGCAGGTATTCTTCAGGTTACTTTAATCAGGTGCAGCCTCAAGGATAATAATTCATGGGAATAGCATTGTGTTGGGCATGTTGTTATGCTACATCAGGGTTACTCATAAAGGATACGCTGGCAGGTCACAGGTATTCTTCAGGTTACTTTAATCAGGTGCAGCCACAAGGATGATAATTCATGGGAATAGCATTGTTTCTGGCATGATGTTATGCTACTTCAAGGTTACTCATAAATGATACACTGGCAGGCCGCAGGTATTCTTCAGGTTACTTTAATCAGGTGCAGCCTCAAGGATGATAATTCATGGGAATAGCATTGTGTCAGGCATGTTGTTATGCTACATCAGGTTTACTCATAAAGGATACACTGGCCGGCCGCAGGTATTCTTCAGGTTACTTTAATCAGGTGCAGCCTCAAGGATGATAATTCATGGGAATAGCACTGTGTCTGGCATGATGTTATGCTACTTCAGGGTTACTCACAAAGGATACACTGGCAGGCCGCAGGTATTCTTCAGGTTACTTTAATTAGGTGCAGCCTCAAGGATGATAATTCATGGGAATAGCATTGGGTCGGGCATGTTGTTATGCTACTTCAGGGTTACTCATAAAGGACACACTGGCAGACCGCCGATATTCTTCAGGTTACTTTAATCAGGTGCAGCCTCAAGGATGATAATTCATGGGAATAGCATTGTGTCTGGCATGCTGTTATGCTACTTCAGGGTTACTCATAAAGGATACACTGGAAGGCCGCAGGTATTCTTCAGGTTAATTTAATGAGGTGCAGCCTCAAGGATGATAATTCATGAGAATAGCATTGTGTCTGGAATGCTGTTATGCTACATCAGGGTTACTCATAAAGGATACACTGGCAGGCCGCAGGTATTCTTCAGGTTACTTTAATCAGGTGCAGCCTCAAGGATGATAATTCATGGGAATATCATTGTGTCTGGCATGCTGTTATGCTACTTCAGGGTTACTCATAAAGGATACACTTGCAGGCCGCAGGTATTCTTCAGGTTACTTTAATCAGGTGCAGCCTCAAGGATGATAATTCATGGGAATAGCATTGTTTCTGGCATGATGTTATACTACTTCAGGGTTACTCATGAAGGATACACTGGCAGGCTGCAGGTATTCTTCAGGTTACTCTAATCAGGTGCATCCTCGAGGATGATAATTCATTGGAATAGCATTGTGTCAGACGTGTTGCTATGCTACATCAGGGTTACTCATAAAGGATACACTGGCAGGCCGCAGGTATTTTTCAGGTTACTTTAATCAGGTGCAGCCTCAAGGATGATCATTCATGGGAATAGCATTGTGTCTGGCATGTTGCTATGCTACATCAGGGTTACTCATAAAGGATACACTGGCAGGCCGCAAGTATTCTTCGGGTTACTTTAATCAGGTGCAGCCTCAAGGATGATAATTCATGGGAATAGCATTGTATCTGGCATGTTGTTATGGTACTTCAGGGTTACTCATAAAGGATACACTGGCAGGCCGCATGTATTCTTCAGGTTACTTTAAACAGGTGCAGCCTCAAGGATGATAATTCATGGGAATAGCATTGTGTCTGGCATGTTGTTATTCTAATTCAGGGTTACTCATAAAGGATACACTGGTAGGCCGCAGGTATTCTTCAGGTTACTTTAATCAGGTGCAGCCTCAAGGATGATAGTTCATGGGAATAGCATTGTGTCGGGCATGTTGTTATGCTACATCAGGGTTACTCATAAAGGATACGCTGGCAGGTCACAGGTATTCTTCAGGTTACTTTAATCAGGTGCAGCCACAAGGATGATAATTCATGGGAATAGCATTGTTTCTGGCATGATGTTATGCTACTTCAGGGTTACTCATAAAGGATACACTGGCAGGCCGCAGGTATTCTTCAGGTTACTTTAATCAGGTGCAGCCTCAAGGATAATAATTCATGGGAATAGCATTGTGTTGGGCATGTTGTTATGCTACATCAGAGTAACTCATAAAGGATACACTGGCAGGCCGCAGGTATTCTTCAGGTTACTTTAATCAGGTGCAGCGTCAAGGATAATAATTCATGGGAATAGCATTGTGTCTGGCATGCTGTTATGCTACTTCAGGGTTACTCATGAAGGATACACTGGCAATCTGCAGGTATTCTTCAGGTTATTTTAATCAGGTGCAGCCTCAAGGATGATAATTCATGGGAATAGTATTGTGTCTGGCATGCTGTTATGCTACTTCAGGGTTACTCATAAAGGATACACTGGCAGTCCGTAGTTATTCTTCAGGTTACTTTAATCAGGTGCAGCCTCAAGGATGATAATTCATGGGAATAGTATTGTGTCTGGCATGTTGTTATGCTACTTCAGGGTTACTCATAAAGGATACACTGGCAGGCCGCAGGTTTTCTTCAGGTCCCTTTAATCAGGTGCAGCCTCAAGGATGATAATTCATGGGAATAGCATTGTGTTATGCTACTTCAGGGTTACTCATAAAGGATACATGGGCAGGCCGCAGGTATTCTTCAGGTTACTTAAATCCGGTGCAGCCTCAGGGATGATAATTCATGGGAATAGCATTGTGTCTGGCATGCTGTTATGCTACATCAGGGTTACTCCTAAAGGATACACTGGCAGGGCGCAGGTATTCTTTAGGTTACTTTAATCAGGTGCAGCCTCAAGGATGATAATTCATGGGCATAGCATTGTGTCGGGCATGTTGTTATGCTACTTCAGGGTTACTCAAAAAGGATACACTGGCAGGCTGCAGGTATTCTTCAGGTTACTCTAATCAGGTGCAGCCTCAAGGATGATAATTCATGGGAATAGCATTGTGTCGGGCATGTTGTTATGCTACATCAGGGTTACTCATAAATGATACGCTGGCAGGCCGCAGTTATTCTTCAGGTTACTTGTTACTTTAATCGGTGCAGCTTGAAGGATGATAATTCATGGGAATTGCATTGTCTCTGGCATGTTGTTATGCTACTTCAAGGTTACTCATAAAGGATACACTGGCAGGCCGCAGGTATTCTTCAGGTTACTTTAATCAGGTGCAGCCTCAAGGATGATAATTCATAGGAATAGCATTGTGTCTGGCATGCTGTTATGCTACTTCAGGGTTACTCATAAATGATAAACTGGCAGGCCGCAGTTATTCTTCAGGTTACTTTAATCAGGTGCAGCCTCAAGGATGATAATTCATGGGAATAGCATTGTGTCTGGCATGATGTTATGCACATCAGGGTTACTCATAAAGGACACACTGGCAGACCGCAGGTATTCTTCATGTTACTTTAAACAGGTGCAGCCTCAAGGATGATAATTCATGGGAATAGCATTGTGTCTGGCATGCTGTTATGCTACTTCAGGGTTACTCATAAATGATAAACTGGCAGGCCGCAGGTATTCTTCAGGTTACTTAAATCAGGTGCAGCCTCAAGGTTGATAATTCATGGGAATAGCATTGTGTCTGGCATGCTGTTATGCTACATCAGGGTTACTCCTAAAGGATACACTGGCAGGCCGCAGGTATTCTTTAGGTTACTTTAATCAGGTGCAGCCTCAAGGATGATAATTCATGGGAATAGCATTGTGTTGGGCATGTTGTTATGCTACATCAGGTTTACTCATAAAGGATACACTTGCTGGCCGCAGGTATTCTTCAGGTTACTTTAATCAGGTGCAGCCTCAAGGATGATAATTCATGGGAATAGCATTGTTTCTGGCATGATGTTATGCTACTTCAGGGTTACTCATAAAGGATACACTGGCAGGCTGCAGGTATTCTTCAGGTTACTCTAATCAGGTGCAGCCTCAAGGATGATAATTCATTGGAATAGCATTGTGTCAGGCGTGTTGTTATGCTACATCAGGGTTACTCATAAAGGATACACTGGCAGGCCGCAGGTATTCTTCAGGTTACTTTAATCAGGTGCAGACTCAAGGATGATAATTCATGGGAATAGCATTGTGTCTGGCATGCTGCTATGCTACATCAGGGTTACTCATAAAGGATGCACTGGCAGGCCGCAGGTATTCTTCGGGTTACTTTAATCAATTGCAGCCTCAAGGATGATAATTCATGGGAATAGCATTGTATCTGGCATGTTGTTATGGTACTTCAGGGTTACTCATAAAGGATACACTGGCAGGCCGCAGGTATTCTTCAGGTTACTTTAAACAGGTCCAGCCTCAAGGATAATAACTCATGGGAATAGCATTGTGTCTGGCATGTTGTTATTCTACATCAGGGTTACTCATAAAGGATACACTGGCAGGCCGCAGGTATTCTTCAGCTTACTTGTTACTTTAATCAGGTGCAGCCTGAAGGATGATAATTCATGGGAATAGCATTGTGTATGGCATGTTGGTATGCTACTTCAGGGTTACTCATAAAGGATACACTGGCAGGACGCAGGTATTCTTCAGGTTACTTTAATCAAGTGCAGCCTCAAGGATGATAATTCATGGGAATAGCATTGTGTCGGGCATGTTGTTATGCTACATCAGGTTTACTCATAAATGATACGCTGGCAGGCCGCAGTTATTCTTCAGGTTACTTGTTACTTTAATCAGGTGCAGCTTGAAGGATGATAATTCATGGGAATTGCATTGTCTCTGACCTGTTCTTATGCTACTTCAAGGTTATTCATAAAGGATACACTGGCAGGCCGCAGGTATTCTTCAGGTTACTTTAATCAGGTGCAGCCTCAAGGATGATAATTCATAGGAATCGCATTGTGTGAGGCATGCTGTTATGCTACTTCAGGGTTACTCATAAATGATAAACTGGCAGGCCGCAGTTATTCTTCAGGTTACTTTAATCAGGTGCAGCCTCAAGGATGATAATTCATGGGAACAGCAATGTGTCTGGCATGATGTTATGTACATCAGGGTTACTCATAAAGGATACACTGGCAGGCCGCAGGTATTCTTCAGGTTACTTTAATCAGGTGCAGCCTCAAGGATGATAATTCATAGGAATAGCATTGTGTGAGGCATGCTGTTATGCTACTTCAGGGTTACTCATAAATGATAAACTGGCAGGCCGCAGTTATTCTTCAGGTTACTTTAAACAGGTCCAGCCTCAAGGATAATAACTCATGGGAATAGCATTGTGTCTGGCATGTTGTTATTCTACATCAGGGTTACTCATAAAGGATACACTGGCAGGCCGCAGGTATTCTTCAGCTTACTTGTTACTTTAATCAGGTGCAGCCTGAAGGATGATAATTCATGGGAATAGCATTGTGTATGGCATGTTGTTATGCTACATCAGGTTTACTCATAAATGATACGCTGGCAGGCCGCAGTTATTCTTCAGGTTACTTGTTACTTTAATCAGGTGCAGCTTGAAGGATGATAATTCATGGGAATTGCATTGTGTCGGGCATGTTGTTATGCTACATCAGGTTTACTCATAAATGATACGCTGGCAGGCCGCAGTTATTCTTCAGGTTACTTGTTACTTTAATCAGGTGCAGCTTGAAGGATGATAATTCATGGGAATTGCATTGTCTCTGACCTGTTGTTATGCTACTTTAAGGTTACTCATAAAGGATACACTGGCAGGCCGCAGGTATTCTTCAGGTTACTTTAATCAGGTGCAGCCTCAAGGATGATAATTCATGGGAATAGCATTGTGTCTGGCATGCTGTTATGCTACTTCAGGGTTACTCATAAAGGATACACTGGAAGGCCGCAGGTATTCTTCAGGTTAATTTAATGAGGTGCAGCCTCAAGGATGATAATTCATGAGAATAGCATTGTGTCTGGAATGCTGTTATGCTACATCAGGGTTACTCATAAAGGATACACTGGCAGGCCGCAGGTATTCTTCAGGTTACTTTAATCAGGTGCAGACTCAAGGATGATAATTCATGGGAATATCATTGTGTCTGGCATGCTGTTATGCTACTTCAGGGTTACTCATAAAGGATACACTTGCAGGCCGCAGGCATTCTTCAGGTTACTTTAATCAGGTGCAGCCTCAAGGATGATAATTCATGGGAATAGCATTGTTTCTGGCATGATGTTATACTACTTCAGGGTTACTCATGAAGGATACACTGGCAGGCTGCAGGTATTCTTCAGGTTACTCTAATCAGGTGCATCCTCGAGGATGATAATTCATTGGAATAGCATTGTGTCAGACGTGTTGCTATGCTACATCAGGGTTACTCATAAAGGATACACTGGCAGGCCGCAGGTATTTTTCAGGTTACTTTAATCAGGTGCAGCCTCAAGGATAATCATTCATGGGAATAGCATTGTGTCTGGCATGTTGCTATGCTACATCAGGGTTACTCATAAAGGATACACTGGCAGGCCGCAAGTATTCTTCGGGTTACTTTAATCAGGTGCAGCCTCAAGGATGATAATTCATGGGAATAGCATTGTATCTGGCATGTTGTTATGGTACTTCAGGGTTACTCATAAAGGATACACTGGCAGGCCGCAGGTATTCTTCAGGTTACTTTAAACAGGTGCAGCCTCAAGGATGATAATTCATGGGAATAGCATTGTGTCTGGCATGTTGTTATTCTAATTCAGGGTTACTCATAAAGGATACACTGGTAGGCCGCAGGTATTCTTCAGGTTACTTTAATCAGGTGCAGCCTCAAGGATGATAATTCATGGGAACAGCAATGTGTCTGGCATGATGTTATGTACATCAGGGTTACTCATAAAGGATACACTGGCAGGCCGCAGGTATTCTTCAGGTTACTTTAATCAGGTGCAGCCTCAAGGATGATAATTCATGGGAATAGCATTGTGTCTGGCATGCTGTTATGCTACTTCAGGGTTACACATAAAGGACACACTGGCAGGCCGCAGCTATTCTTCAGGTTAATTTTAATCAGGTGCAGCCTCAAGGATGATAATTCATGGGAATAGCATTGTGTCTGGCATGCTGTTATGCTATATCAGGGTTACTCATAATGGATACACTGCCAGGCCGCAGGTATTCTTCAGGTTACTTTAAACAGGTGCAGCCTCAAGGATGATAATTCATGGGAATAGCATTGTGTCTGGCATGTTGTTATTCTACATCAGGGTTACTCTTAACGGATACACTGGCAGGCCGCAGGTATTCTTCAGCTTACTTGTTACTTTAATCAGGTGCAGCCTGAAGGATGATAATTCATGGGAATAGCTTTGTGTCTGGCATGTTGTTATGCTACTTCAGGGTTACTCATAAAGGATACACTGGCAGGATGCAGGTATTCTTCAGGTTACTTTAATCAGGTGCAGCCTCAAGGATGATAATTCATGGGAATAGCATTGTGTCGGGCATGTTGTTATGCTACATCAGGGGTACTCATAAATGATACTCTGGCAGGCCGCAGGAATTCTTCCGGTTACTTTAATAAGGTGCAGCCTCAAGGATGATAATTCATGGGAATAGCATTGAGTTATGCTACTTCAAGGTTACTCATAAATGATACACTGGCAGGCCGCAGGTATTCTTCAGGTTACTTTAATCAGGTGCAGCCTCAAGGATGATAATTCATGGGAATAGCATTGTGTCAGGCATGTTGTTATGCTACATCAGGTTTACTCATAAAGGATACACTGGCCGGCCGCAGGTATTCTTCAGGTTACTTTAATCAGGTGCAGCCTCAAGGATGATAATTCATGGGAATAGCACTGTGTCTGGCATGATGTTATGCTACTTCAGGGTTACTCACAAAGGATACTCTGGCAGGCCGCAGGTATTCTTCAGGTTACTTTAATTAGGTGCAGCCTCAAGGATGATAATTCATGGGAATAGCATTGGGTCGGGCATGTTGTTATGCTACTTCAGGGTTACTCATAAAGGACACACTGGCAGACCGCAGATATTCTTCAGGTTACTTTAATCAGGTGCAGCCTCAAGGATGATAATTCATGGGAATAGCACTGTGTCTGGCATGCTGTTATGCTACTTCAGGGTTACTCATAAAGGATACACTGGAAGGCCGCAGGTATTCTTCAGGTTAATTTAATGAGGTGCAGCCTCAAGGATGATAATTCATGAGAATAGCATTGTGTCTGGAATGCTGTTATGCTACATCAGGGTTACTCATAAAGGATACACTGGCAGGCCGCAGGTATTCTTCAGGTTACTTTAATCAGGTGCAGCCTCAAGGATGATAATTCATGGGAATATCATTGTGTCTGGCATGCTGTTATGCTACTTCAGGGTTACTCATAAAGGATACACTTGCAGGCCGCAGGTATTCTTCAGGTTACTTTAATCAGGTGCAGCCTCAAGGATGATAATTCATGGGAATAGCATTGTTTCTGGCATGATGTTATACTACTTCAGGGTTACTCATGAAGGATACACTGGCAGGCTGCAGGTATTCTTCAGGTTACTCTAATCAGGTGCATCCTCGAGGATGATAATTCATTGGAATAGCATTGTGTCAGACGTGTTGCTATGCTACATCAGGGTTACTCATAAAGGATACACTGGCAGGCCGCAGGTATTTTTCAGGTTACTTTAATCAGGTGCAGCCTCAAGGATGATCATTCATGGGAATAGCATTGTGTCTGGCATGTTGCTATGCTACATCAGGGTTACTCATAAAGGATACACTGGCAGGCCGCAAGTATTCTTCGGGTTACTTTAATCAGGTGCAGCCTCAAGGATGATAATTCATGGGAATAGCATTGTATCTGGCATGTTGTTATGGTACTTCAGGGTTACTCATAAAGGATACACTGGCAGGCCGCAGGTATTCTTCAGGTTACTTTAAACAGGTGCAGCCTCAAGGATGATAATTCATGGGAATAGCATTGTGTCTGGCATGTTGTTATTCTAATTCAGGGTTACTCATAAAGGATACACTGGTAGGCCGCAGGTATTCTTCAGGTTACTTTAATCAGGTGCAGCCTCAAGGATGATAGTTCATGGGAATAGCATTGTGTCGGCATGTTGTTATGCTACATCAGGGTTACTCATAAAGGATACGCTGGCAGGTCACAGGTATTCTTCAGGTTACTTTAATCAGGTGCAGCCACAAGGATGATAATTCATGGGAATAGCATTGTTTCTGGCATGATGTTATGCTACTTCAGGGTTACTCATAAAGGATACACTGGCAGGCCGCAGGTATTTTTCAGGTTACTTTAATCAGGTGCAGCCTCAAGGATAATAATTCATGGGAATAGCATTGTGTTGGGCATGTTGTTATGCTACATCAGAGTAACTCATAAAGGATACACTGGCAGGCCGCAGGTATTCTTCAGGTTAATTTAATCAGGTGCAGCGTCAAGGATAATAATTCATGGGAATAGCATTGTGTCTGGCATGCTGTTATGCTACTTCAGGGTTACTCATGAAGGATACACTGGCAATCTGCAGGTATTCTTCAGGTTATTTTAATCAGGTGCAGCCTCAAGGATGATAATTCATGGGAATAGTATTGTGTCTGGCATGCTGTTATGCTACTTCAGGGTTACTCATAAAGGATACACTGGCAGTCCGTAGTTATTCTTCAGGTTACTTTAATCAGGTGCAGCCTCAAGGATGATAATTCATGGGAATAGTATTGTGTCTGGCATGTTGTTATGCTACTTCAGGGTTACTCATAAAGGATACACTGGCAGGCCGCAGGTTTTCTTCAGGTCCCTTTAATCAGGTGCAGCCTCAAGGATGATAATTCATGGGAATAGCATTGTGTTATGCTACTTCAGGGTTACTCATAAAGGATACATGGGCAGGCCGCAGGTATTCTTCAGGTTACTTAAATCCGGTGCAGCCTCAGGGATGATAATTCATGGGAATAGCATTGTGTCTGGCATGCTGTTATGCTACATCAGGGTTACTCCTAAAGGATACACTGGCAGGGCGCAGGTATTCTTTAGGTTACTTTAATCAGGTGCAGCCTCAAGGATGATAATTCATGGGCATAGCATTGTGTCGGGCATGTTGTTATGCTACTTCAGGGTTACTCAAAAAGGATACACTGGCAGGCTGCAGGTATTCTTCAGGTTACTCTAATCAGGTGCAGCCTCAAGGATGATAATTCATGGGAATAGCATTGTGTCGGGCATGTTGTTATGCTACATCAGGGTTACTCATTAATGATACGCTGGCAGGCCGCAGTTATTCTTCAGGTTACTTGTTACTTTAATCGGTGCAGCTTGAAGGATGATAATTCATGGGAATTGCATTGTCTCTGGCATGTTGTTATGCTACTTCAAGGTTACTCATAAAGGATACACTGGCAGGCCGCAGGTATTCTTCAGGTTACTTTAATCAGGTGCAGCCTCAAGGATGATAATTCATAGGAATAGCATTGTGTCTGGCATGCTGTTATGCTACTTCAGGGTTACTCATAAATGATAAACTGGCAGGCCGCAGTTATTCTTCAGGTTACTTTAATCAGGTGCAGCCTCAAGGATGATAATTCATGGGAATAGCATTGTGTCTGGCATGATGTTATGCACATCAGGGTTACTCATAAAGGACACACTGGCAGACCGCAGGTATTCTTCATGTTACTTTAAACAGGTGCAGCCTCAAGGATGATAATTCATGGGAATAGCATTGTGTCTGGCATGCTGTTATGCTACTTCAGGGTTACTCATAAATGATAAACTGGCAGGCCGCAGTTATTCTTCAGGTTACTTTAATTAGGTGCAGCCTCAAGGATGATAATTCATGGGAATAGCATTGTGTCTGGCATGATGTTATGCTCATCAGGGTTACTCATAAAGGATAGACTGGCAGTCCGCAGGTATTCTTCAGGTTACTTAAATCAGGTGCAGCCTCAAGGATGATAATTCATGGGAATAGCATTGTGTCTGGCATGCTGTTATGCTACATCAGGGTTACTCCTAAAGGATACACTGGCAGGCCGCAGGTATTCTTTAGGTTACTTTAATCAGGTGCAGCCTCAAGGATGATAATTCATGGGAATAGCATTGTGTTGGGCATGTTGTTATGCTACATCAGGTTTACTCATAAAGGATACACTTGCTGGCCGCAGGTATTCTTCAGGTTACTTTAATCAGGTGCAGCCTCAAGGATGATAATTCATGGGAATAGCATTGTTTCTGGCATGATGTTATGCTACTTCAGGGTTACTCATAAAGGATACACTGGCAGGCTGCAGGTATTCTTCAGGTTACTTTAATCAGGTGCAGACTCAAGGATGATAATTCATTGGAATAGCATTGTGTCAGGCGTGTTGCTATGCTACATCAGGGTTACTCATAAAGGATGCACTGGCAGGCCGCAGGTATTCTTCGGGTTACTTTAATCAATTGCAGCCTCAAGGATGATAATTCATGGGAATAGCATTGTATCTGGCATGTTGTTATGGTACTTCAGGGTTACTCATAAAGGATACACTGGCAGGCCGCAGGTATTCTTCAGGTTACTTTAAACAGGTCCAGCCTCAAGGATAATAACTCATGGGAATAGCATTGTGTCTGGCATGTTGTTATTCTACATCAGGGTTACTCATAAAGGATACACTGGCAGGCCGCAGGTATTCTTCAGCTTACTTGTTACTTTAATCAGGTGCAGCCTGAAGGATGATAATTCATGGGAATAGCATTGTGTATGGCATGTTGGTATGCTACTTCAGGGTTACTCATAAAGGATACACTGGCAGGACGCAGGTATTCTTCAGGTTACTTTAATCAAGTGCCACCTCAAGGATGATAATTCATGGGAATAGCATTGTGTCGGGCATGTTGTTATGCTACATCAGGTTTACTCATAAATGATACGCTGGCAGGCCGCAGTTATTCTTCAGGTTACTTGTTACTTTAATCAGGTGCAGCTTGAAGGATGATAATTCATGGGAATTGTATTGTCTCTGACCTGTTCTTATGCTACTTCAAGGTTATTCATAAAGGATACACTGGCAGGCCGCAGGTATTCTTCAGGTTACTTTAATCAGGTGCAGCCTCAAGGATGATAATTCATAGGAATCGCATTGTGTGAGGCATGCTGTTATGCTACTTCAGGGTTACTCATAAATGATAAACTGGCAGGCCGCAGTTATTCTTCAGGTTACTTTAATCAGGTGCAGCCTCAAGGATGATAATTCATGGGAACAGCAATGTGTCTGGCATGATGTTATGTACATCAGGGTTACTCATAAAGGATACACTGGCAGGCCGCAGGTATTCTTCAGGTTACTTTAATCAGGTGCAGCCTCAAGGATGATAATTCATAGGAATAGCATTGTGTGAGGCATGCTGTTATGCTACTTCAGGGTTACTCATAAATGATAAACTGGCAGGCCGCAGTTATTCTTCAGGTTACTTTAAACAGGTCCAGCCTCAAGGATAATAACTCATGGGAATAGCATTGTGTCTGGCATGTTGTTATTCTACATCAGGGTTACTCATAAAGGATACACTGGCAGGCCGCAGGTATTCTTCAGCTTACTTGTTACTTTAATCAGGTGCAGCCTGAAGGATGATAATTCATGGGAATAGCATTGTGTATGGCATGTTGTTATGCTACATCAGGTTTACTCATAAATGATACGCTGGCAGGCCGCAGTTATTCTTCAGGTTACTTGTTACTTTAATCAGGTGCAGCTTGAAGGATGATAATTCATGGGAATTGCATTGTGTCGGGCATGTTGTTATGCTACATCAGGTTTACTCATAAATGATACGCTGGCAGGCCGCAGTTATTCTTCAGGTTACTTGTTACTTTAATCAGGTGCAGCTTGAAGGATGATAATTCATGGGAATTGCATTGTCTCTGACCTGTTGTTATGCTACTTTAAGGTTACTCATAAAGGATACACTGGCAGGCCGCAGGTATTCTTCAGGTTACTTTAATCAGGTGCAGCCCCAAGGATGATAATTCATAGGAATAGCATTGTGTGAGGCATGCTGTTATGCTACTTCAGGGTTACTCATAAATGATAAACTGGCAGGCCGCAGTTATTCTTCAGGTTACTTTAATCAGGTGCAGCCTCAAGGATGATAATTAATGGGAACAGCAATGTGTCTGGCATGATGTTATGTACATCAGGGTTACTCATAAAGGATACACTGGCAGGCCGCAGGTATTCTTCAGGTTACTTTAATCAGGTGCAGCCTCAAGGATGATAATTCATGGGAATAGCATTGTGTTTGGCATGCTGTTATGCTACTTCAGGGTTACACATAAAGGATACACTGGCAGGCCGCAGCTATTCTTCAGGTTAATTTTAATCAGGTGCAGCCTCAAGGATGATAATTCATGGGAATAGCATTGTGTCTGGCATGCTGTTATGCTATATCAGGGTTACTCATAATGGATACACTGCCAGGCCGCAGGTATTCTTCAGGTTACTTTAAACAGGTGCAGCCTCAAGGATGATAATTCATGGGAATAGCATTGTGTCTGGCATGTTGTTATTCTACATCAGGGTTACTCTTAACGGATACACTGGCAGGCCGCAGGTATTCTTCAGCTTACTTGTTACTTTAATCAGGTGCAGCCTGAAGGATGATAATTCATGGGAATAGCTTTGTGTCTGGCATGTTGTTATGCTACTTCAGGGTTACTCATAAAGGATACACTGGCAGGACGCAGGTATTCTTCAGGTTACTTTAATCAGGTGCAGCCTCAAGGATGATAATTCATGGGAATAGCATTGTGTCGGGCATGTTGTTATGCTACATCCGGGGTACTCATAAATGATACTCTGGCAGGCCTCAGGTATTCTTCAGGTTACTTTAATAAGGTGCAGCCTCAAGGATGATAATTCATGGGAATAGCATTGTGTTATGCTACTTCAAGGTTACTCATAAAGGATACACTGGCAGGTCACAGGTATTTCTTCAGGTTACTTTAATCAGGTGCAGCCGCAAGGATGATAATTCATGGGAATAGCATTGTGTCTGGCATGCTGTTATGCTACATCAGGGTTACTCATAATGGTTGCACTGGCAGGCTGCAGGTATTCTTCAGGTTACTTTAATCAGGTGCAGCCGCAATGATGATAATTCATGGGAATAGCATTGTGTCTGGCATGTTGTTATGCTACATCAGGGTTACTCATAAAGGATACACTGGCAGGTCGCAGGTATTCTTCAGGTTACTTTAATCAGGTGCAGCCGCAAGGATGATAATTCATGGGAATAGCATTGTGTCTGGCATGCTGTTATGCTACATCACGGTTACTCATAATGGATACACTGGCAGGCCGCAGGTATTCTTCAGGTTACTTTAATCAGGTGCAGCCTGAAGGATGATAATTCATGGGAATAGCATTGTGTCTTACATGATGTTATGCTCATCAGGGTTACTCATAAAGGATACTCTGGCAGGCCGCAGGTATTCTTCAGGTTACTTTAATCAGGTGCAGCCTCAAGGATGATAATTCATGGGAATAGCATTGTGTCTGGCATGTTGTTATGCTACATCAGGGTTACTCATAAAGGATACACTGGCAGGCCGCAGGTATTCTTCAGCTTACTTGTTACTTTAATCAGGTGCAGCCTGAAGGATGATAATTCATGGGAATAGCATTGTGTATGGCATGTTGTTATGCTACTTCAGGGTTACTCATAAAGGATACACTGGCAGGACGCAGGTATTCTTCAGGTTACTTTAATCAAGTGCAGCCTCAAGGATGATAATTCATGGGAATAGCATTGTGTCGGGCATGTTGTTATGCTACATCAGGTTTACTCATAAATGATACGCTGGCAGGCCGCAGTTATTCTTCAGGTTACTTGTTACTTTAATCAGGTGGAGCTTGAAGGATGATAATTCATGGGAATTGCATTGTCTCTGACCTGTTCTTCAAGGTTATTCATAAAGGATACACTGGCAGGCCGCAGGTATTCTTCAGGTTACTTTAATCAGGTGCAGCCTCAAGGATGATAATTCATAGGAATCGCATTGTGTGAGGCATGCTGTTATGCTACTTCAGGGTTACTCATAAATGATAAACTGGCAGGCCGCAGTTATTCTTCAGGTTACTTTAATCAGGTGCAGCCTCAAGGATGATAATTCATGGGAACAGCAATGTGTCTGGCATGATGTTATGTACATCAGGGTTACTCATAAAGGATACACTGGCAGGCCGCAGGTATTCTTCAGGTTACTTTAATCAGGTGCAGCCTCAAGGATGATAATTCATAGGAATAGCATTGTGTGAGGCATGCTGTTATGCTACTTCAGGGTTACTCATGAATGATAAACTGGCAGGCCGCAGTTATTCTTCAGGTTACTTTAAACAGGTCCAGCCTCAAGGATAATAACTCATGGGAATAGCATTGTGTCTGGCATGTTGTTATTCTACATCAGGGTTACTCATAAAGGATACACTGGCAGGCCGCAGGTATTCTTCAGCTTACTTGTTACTTTAATCAGGTGCAGCCTGAAGGATGATAATTCATGGGAATAGCATTGTGTATGGCATGTTGTTATGCTACTTCAGGGTTACTCATAAAGGATACACTGGCAGGACACAGGTATTCTTCAGGTTACTTTAATCAGGTGCAGCCTCAAGGATGATAATTCATGGGAATAGCATTGTGTCGGGCATGTTGTTATGCTACATCAGGTTTACTCATAAATGATACGCTGGCAGGCCGC
Source organism: Ambystoma mexicanum (assembly GCF_040938575.1). Lineage (NCBI taxonomy): Eukaryota > Metazoa > Chordata > Amphibia > Caudata > Ambystomatidae > Ambystoma > Ambystoma mexicanum. The sequence goes on from NC_090929.1 coordinate 1,686,188,307, forward strand.
AGTTATTCTTCAGGTTACTTGTTACTTTAATCAGGTGCAGCTTGAAGGATGATAATTCATGGGAATTGCATTGTCTCTGACCTGTTGTTATGCTACTTTAAGGTTACTCATAAAGGATACACTGGCAGGCCGCAGGTATTCTTCAGGTTACTTTAATCAGGTACAGCCCCAAGGATGATAATTCATAGGAATAGCATTGTGTGAGGCATGCTGTTATGCTACTTCAGGGTTACTCATAAATGATAAACTGGCAGGCCGCAGTTATTCTTCAGGTTACTTTAATCAGGTGCAGCCACAAGGATGATAATTAATGGGAACAGCAATGTGTCTGGCATGATGTTATGTACATCAGGGTTACTCATAAAGGATACACTGGCAGGCCGCAGGTATTCTTCAGGTTACTTTAATCAGGTGCAGCCTCAAGGATGATAATTCATGGGAATAGCATTGTGTCTGGCATGCTGTTATGCTACTTCAGGGTTACACATAAAGGATACACTGGCAGGCCGCAGCTATTCTTCAGGTTAATTTTAATCAGGTGCAGCCTCAAGGATGATAATTCATGGGAATAGCATTGTGTCTGGCATGCTGTTATGCTATATCAGGGTTACTCATAATGGATACACTGCCAGGCCGCAGGTATTCTTCAGGTTACTTTAAACAGGTGCAGCCTCAAGGATGATAATTCATGGGAATAGCATTGTATCTGGCATGTTGTTATGGTACTTCAGGGTTACTCATAAAGGATACACTGGCAGGCCGCAGGTATTCTTCAGGTTACTTTAAACAGGTCCAGCCTCAAGGATAATAACTCATGGGAATAGCATTGTGTCTGGCATGTTGTTATTCTACATCAGGGTTACTCATAAAGGATACACTGGCAGGCCGCAGGTATTCTTCAGCTTACTTGTTACTTTAATCAGGTGCAGCCTGAAGGATGATAATTCATGGGAATAGCATTGTGTATGGCATGTTGGTATGCTACTTCAGGGTTACTCATAAAGGATACACTGGCAGGACGCAGGTATTCTTCAGGTTACTTTAATCAAGTGCAGCCTCAAGGATGATAATTCATGGGAATAGCATTGTGTCGGGCATGTTGTTATGCTACATCAGGTTTACTCATAAATGATACGCTGGCAGGCCGCAGTTATTCTTCAGGTTACTTGTTACTTTAATCAGGTGCAGCTTGAAGGATGATAATTCATGGGAATTGCATTGTCTCTGACCTGTTCTTATGCTACTTCAAGGTTATTCATAAAGGATACACTGGCAGGCCGCAGGTATTCTTCAGGTTACTTTAATCAGGTGCAGCCTCAAGGATGATAATTCATAGGAATCGCATTGTGTGAGGCATGCTGTTATGCTACTTCAGGGTTACTCATAAATGATAAACTGGCAGGCCGCAGTTATTCTTCAGGTTACTTTAATCAGGTGCAGCCTCAAGGATGATAATTCATGGGAACAGCAATGTGTCTGGCATGATGTTATGTACATCAGGGTTACTCATAAAGGATACACTGGCAGGCCGCAGGTATTCTTCAGGTTACTTTAATCAGGTGCAGCCTCAAGGATGATAATTCATAGGAATAGCATTGTGTGAGGCATGCTGTTATGCTACTTCAGGGTTACTCATAAATGATAAACTGGCAGGCCGCAGTTATTCTTCAGGTTACTTTAAACAGGTCCAGCCTCAAGGATAATAACTCATGGGAATAGCATTGTGTCTGGCATGTTGTTATTCTACATCAGGGTTACTCATAAAGGATACACTGGCAGGCCGCAGGTATTCTTCAGCTTACTTGTTACTTTAATCAGGTGCAGCCTGAAGGATGATAATTCATGGGAATAGCATTGTGTATGGCATGTTGTTATGCTACATCAGGTTTACTCATAAATGATACGCTGGCAGGCCGCAGTTATTCTTCAGGTTACTTGTTACTTTAATCAGGTGCAGCTTGAAGGATGATAATTCATGGGAATTGCATTGTGTCGGGCATGTTGTTATGCTACATCAGGTTTACTCATAAATGATACGCTGGCAGGCCGCAGTTATTCTTCAGGTTACTTGTTACTTTAATCAGGTGCAGCTTGAAGGATGATAATTCATGGGAATTGCATTGTCTCTGACCTGTTGTTATGCTACTTTAAGGTTACTCATAAAGGATACACTGGCAGGCCGCAGGTATTCTTCAGGTTACTTTAATCAGGTGCAGCCTCAAGGATGATAATTCATGGGAATAGCATTGTGTCTGGCATGCTGTTATGCTACTTCAGGGTTACTCATAAAGGATACACTGGAAGGCCGCAGGTATTCTTCAGGTTAATTTAATGAGGTGCAGCCTCAAGGATGATAATTCATGAGAATAGCATTGTGTCTGGAATGCTGTTATGCTACATCAGGGTTACTCATAAAGGATACACTGGCAGGCCGCAGGTATTCTTCAGGTTACTTTAATCAGGTGCAGACTCAAGGATGATAATTCATGGGAATATCATTGTGTCTGGCATGCTGTTATGCTACTTCAGGGTTACTCATAAAGGATACACTTGCAGGCCGCAGGCATTCTTCAGGTTACTTTAATCAGGTGCAGCCTCAAGGATGATAATTCATGGGAATAGCATTGTTTCTGGCATGATGTTATACTACTTCAGGGTTACTCATGAAGGATACACTGGCAGGCTGCAGGTATTCTTCAGGTTACTCTAATCAGGTGCATCCTCGAGGATGATAATTCATTGGAATAGCATTGTGTCAGACGTGTTGCTATGCTACATCAGGGTTACTCATAAAGGATACACTGGCAGGCCGCAGGTATTTTTCAGGTTACTTTAATCAGGTGCAGCCTCAAGGATAATCATTCATGGGAATAGCATTGTGTCTGGCATGTTGCTATGCTACATCAGGGTTACTCATAAAGGATACACTGGCAGGCCGCAAGTATTCTTCGGGTTACTTTAATCAGGTGCAGCCTCAAGGATGATAATTCATGGGAATAGCATTGTATCTGGCATGTTGTTATGGTACTTCAGGGTTACTCATAAAGGATACACTGGCAGGCCGCAGGTATTCTTCAGGTTACTTTAAACAGGTGCAGCCTCAAGGATGATAATTCATGGGAATAGCATTGTGTCTGGCATGTTGTTATTCTAATTCAGGGTTACTCATAAAGGATACACTGGTAGGCCGCAGGTATTCTTCAGGTTACTTTAATCAGGTGCAGCCTCAAGGATGATAATTCATGGGAACAGCAATGTGTCTGGCATGATGTTATGTACATCAGGGTTACTCATAAAGGATACACTGGCAGGCCGCAGGTATTCTTCAGGTTACTTTAATCAGGTGCAGCCTCAAGGATGATAATTCATGGGAATAGCATTGTGTCTGGCATGCTGTTATGCTACTTCAGGGTTACACATAAAGGACACACTGGCAGGCCGCAGCTATTCTTCAGGTTAATTTTAATCAGGTGCAGCCTCAAGGATGATAATTCATGGGAATAGCATTGTGTCTGGCATGCTGTTATGCTATATCAGGGTTACTCATAATGGATACACTGCCAGGCCGCAGGTATTCTTCAGGTTACTTTAAACAGGTGCAGCCTCAAGGATGATAATTCATGGGAATAGCATTGTGTCTGGCATGTTGTTATTCTACATCAGGGTTACTCTTAACGGATACACTGGCAGGCCGCAGGTATTCTTCAGCTTACTTGTTACTTTAATCAGGTGCAGCCTGAAGGATGATAATTCATGGGAATAGCTTTGTGTCTGGCATGTTGTTATGCTACTTCAGGGTTACTCATAAAGGATACACTGGCAGGATGCAGGTATTCTTCAGGTTACTTTAATCAGGTGCAGCCTCAAGGATGATAATTCATGGGAATAGCATTGTGTCGGGCATGTTGTTATGCTACATCAGGGGTACTCATAAATGATACTCTGGCAGGCCGCAGGAATTCTTCCGGTTACTTTAATAAGGTGCAGCCTCAAGGATGATAATTCATGGGAATAGCATTGAGTTATGCTACTTCAAGGTTACTCATAAATGATACACTGGCAGGCCGCAGGTATTCTTCAGGTTACTTTAATCAGGTGCAGCCTCAAGGATGATAATTCATGGGAATAGCATTGTGTCAGGCATGTTGTTATGCTACATCAGGTTTACTCATAAAGGATACACTGGCCGGCCGCAGGTATTCTTCAGGTTACTTTAATCAGGTGCAGCCTCAAGGATGATAATTCATGGGAATAGCACTGTGTCTGGCATGATGTTATGCTACTTCAGGGTTACTCACAAAGGATACTCTGGCAGGCCGCAGGTATTCTTCAGGTTACTTTAATTAGGTGCAGCCTCAAGGATGATAATTCATGGGAATAGCATTGGGTCGGGCATGTTGTTATGCTACTTCAGGGTTACTCATAAAGGACACACTGGCAGACCGCAGATATTCTTCAGGTTACTTTAATCAGGTGCAGCCTCAAGGATGATAATTCATGGGAATAGCACTGTGTCTGGCATGCTGTTATGCTACTTCAGGGTTACTCATAAAGGATACACTGGAAGGCCGCAGGTATTCTTCAGGTTAATTTAATGAGGTGCAGCCTCAAGGATGATAATTCATGAGAATAGCATTGTGTCTGGAATGCTGTTATGCTACATCAGGGTTACTCATAAAGGATACACTGGCAGGCCGCAGGTATTCTTCAGGTTACTTTAATCAGGTGCAGCCTCAAGGATGATAATTCATGGGAATATCATTGTGTCTGGCATGCTGTTATGCTACTTCAGGGTTACTCATAAAGGATACACTTGCAGGCCGCAGGTATTCTTCAGGTTACTTTAATCAGGTGCAGCCTCAAGGATGATAATTCATGGGAATAGCATTGTTTCTGGCATGATGTTATACTACTTCAGGGTTACTCATGAAGGATACACTGGCAGGCTGCAGGTATTCTTCAGGTTACTCTAATCAGGTGCATCCTCGAGGATGATAATTCATTGGAATAGCATTGTGTCAGACGTGTTGCTATGCTACATCAGGGTTACTCATAAAGGATACACTGGCAGGCCGCAGGTATTTTTCAGGTTACTTTAATCAGGTGCAGCCTCAAGGATGATCATTCATGGGAATAGCATTGTGTCTGGCATGTTGCTATGCTACATCAGGGTTACTCATAAAGGATACACTGGCAGGCCGCAAGTATTCTTCGGGTTACTTTAATCAGGTGCAGCCTCAAGGATGATAATTCATGGGAATAGCATTGTATCTGGCATGTTGTTATGGTACTTCAGGGTTACTCATAAAGGATACACTGGCAGGCCGCAGGTATTCTTCAGGTTACTTTAAACAGGTGCAGCCTCAAGGATGATAATTCATGGGAATAGCATTGTGTCTGGCATGTTGTTATTCTAATTCAGGGTTACTCATAAAGGATACACTGGTAGGCCGCAGGTATTCTTCAGGTTACTTTAATCAGGTGCAGCCTCAAGGATGATAGTTCATGGGAATAGCATTGTGTCGGCATGTTGTTATGCTACATCAGGGTTACTCATAAAGGATACGCTGGCAGGTCACAGGTATTCTTCAGGTTACTTTAATCAGGTGCAGCCACAAGGATGATAATTCATGGGAATAGCATTGTTTCTGGCATGATGTTATGCTACTTCAGGGTTACTCATAAAGGATACACTGGCAGGCCGCAGGTATTCTTCAGGTTACTTTAATCAGGTGCAGCCTCAAGGATAATAATTCATGGGAATAGCATTGTGTTGGGCATGTTGTTATGCTACATCAGAGTAACTCATAAAGGATACACTGGCAGGCCGCAGGTATTCTTCAGGTTACTTTAATCAGGTGCAGCGTCAAGGATAATAATTCATGGGAATAGCATTGTGTCTGGCATGCTGTTATGCTACTTCAGGGTTACTCATGAAGGATACACTGGCAATCTGCAGGTATTCTTCAGGTTATTTTAATCAGGTGCAGCCTCAAGGATGATAATTCATGGGAATAGTATTGTGTCTGGCATTCTGTTATGCTACTTCAGGGTTACTCATAAAGGATACACTGGCAGTCCGTAGTTATTCTTCAGGTTACTTTAATCAGGTGCAGCCTCAAGGATGATAATTCATGGGAATAGTATTGTGTCTGGCATGTTGTTATGCTACTTCAGGGTTACTCATAAAGGATACACTGGCAGGCCGCAGGTTTTCTTCAGGTCCCTTTAATCAGGTGCAGCCTCAAGGATGATAATTCATGGGAATAGCATTGTGTTATGCTACTTCAGGGTTACTCATAAAGGATACATGGGCAGGCCGCAGGTATTCTTCAGGTTACTTAAATCCGGTGCAGCCTCAGGGATGATAATTCATGGGAATAGCATTGTGTCTGGCATGCTGTTATGCTACATCAGGGTTACTCCTAAAGGATACACTGGCAGGGCGCAGGTATTCTTTAGGTTACTTTAATCAGGTGCAGCCTCAAGGATGATAATTCATGGGCATAGCATTGTGTCGGGCATGTTGTTATGCTACTTCAGGGTTACTCAAAAAGGATACACTGGCAGGCTGCAGGTATTCTTCAGGTTACTCTAATCAGGTGCAGCCTCAAGGATGATAATTCATGGGAATAGCATTGTGTCGGGCATGTTTTTATGCTACATCAGGGTTACTCATAAATGATACGCTGGCAGGCCGCAGTTATTCTTCAGGTTACTTGTTACTTTAATCGGTGCAGCTTGAAGGATGATAATTCATGGGAATTGCATTGTCTCTGGCATGTTGTTATGCTACTTCAAGGTTACTCATAAAGGATACACTGGCAGGCCGCAGGTATTCTTCAGGTTACTTTAATCAGGTGCAGCCTCAAGGATGATAATTCATAGGAATAGCATTGTGTCTGGCATGCTGTTATGCTACTTCAGGGTTACTCATAAATGATAAACTGGCAGGCCGCAGTTATTCTTCAGGTTACTTTAATCAGGTGCAGCCTCAAGGATGATAATTCATGGGAATAGCATTGTGTCTGGCATGATGTTATGCACATCAGGGTTACTCATAAAGGACACACTGGCAGACCGCAGGTATTCTTCATGTTACTTTAAACAGGTGCAGCCTCAAGGATGATAATTCATGGGAATAGCATTGTGTCTGGCATGCTGTTATGCTACTTCAGGGTTACTCATAAATGATAAACTGGCAGGCCGCAGTTATTCTTCAGGTTACTTTAATTAGGTGCAGCCTCAAGGATGATAATTCATGGGAATAGCATTGTGTCTGGCATGATGTTATGCTCATCAGGGTTACTCATAAAGGATAGACTGGCAGTCCGCAGGTATTCTTCAGGTTACTTAAATCAGGTGCAGCCTCAAGGATGATAATTCATGGGAATAGCATTGTGTCTGGCATGCTGTTATGCTACATCAGGGTTACTCCTAAAGGATACACTGGCAGGCCGCAGGTATTCTTTAGGTTACTTTAATCAGGTGCAGCCTCAAGGATGATAATTCATGGGAATAGCATTGTGTTGGGCATGTTGTTATGCTACATCAGGTTTACTCATAAAGGATACACTTGCTGGCCGCAGGTATTCTTCAGGTTACTTTAATCAGGTGCAGCCTCAAGGATGATAATTCATGGGAATAGCATTGTTTCTGGCATGATGTTATGCTACTTCAGGGTTACTCATAAAGGATACACTGGCAGGCTGCAGGTATTCTTCAGGTTACTTTAATCAGGTGCAGACTCAAGGATGATAATTCATTGGAATAGCATTGTGTCAGGCGTGTTGCTATGCTACATCAGGGTTACTCATAAAGGATGCACTGGCAGGCCGCAGGTATTCTTCGGGTTACTTTAATCAATTGCAGCCTCAAGGATGATAATTCATGGGAATAGCATTGTATCTGGCATGTTGTTATGGTACTTCAGGGTTACTCATAAAGGATACACTGGCAGGCCGCAGGTATTCTTCAGGTTACTTTAAACAGGTCCAGCCTCAAGGATAATAACTCATGGGAATAGCATTGTGTCTGGCATGTTGTTATTCTACATCAGGGTTACTCATAAAGGATACACTGGCAGGCCGCAGGTATTCTTCAGCTTACTTGTTACTTTAATCAGGTGCAGCCTGAAGGATGATAATTCATGGGAATAGCATTGTGTATGGCATGTTGGTATGCTACTTCAGGGTTACTCATAAAGGATACACTGGCAGGACGCAGGTATTCTTCAGGTTACTTTAATCAAGTGCCACCTCAAGGATGATAATTCATGGGAATAGCATTGTGTCGGGCATGTTGTTATGCTACATCAGGTTTACTCATAAATGATACGCTGGCAGGCCGCAGTTATTCTTCAGGTTACTTGTTACTTTAATCAGGTGCAGCTTGAAGGATGATAATTCATGGGAATTGTATTGTCTCTGACCTGTTCTTATGCTACTTCAAGGTTATTCATAAAGGATACACTGGCAGGCCGCAGGTATTCTTCAGGTTACTTTAATCAGGTGCAGCCTCAAGGATGATAATTCATAGGAATCGCATTGTGTGAGGCATGCTGTTATGCTACTTCAGGGTTACTCATAAATGATAAACTGGCAGGCCGCAGTTATTCTTCAGGTTACTTTAATCAGGTGCAGCCTCAAGGATGATAATTCATGGGAACAGCAATGTGTCTGGCATGATGTTATGTACATCAGGGTTACTCATAAAGGATACACTGGCAGGCCGCAGGTATTCTTCAGGTTACTTTAATCAGGTGCAGCCTCAAGGATGATAATTCATAGGAATAGCATTGTGTGAGGCATGCTGTTATGCTACTTCAGGGTTACTCATAAATGATAAACTGGCAGGCCGCAGTTATTCTTCAGGTTACTTTAAACAGGTCCAGCCTCAAGGATAATAACTCATGGGAATAGCATTGTGTCTGGCATGTTGTTATTCTACATCAGGGTTACTCATAAAGGATACACTGGCAGGCCGCAGGTATTCTTCAGCTTACTTGTTACTTTAATCAGGTGCAGCCTGAAGGATGATAATTCATGGGAATAGCATTGTGTATGGCATGTTGTTATGCTACATCAGGTTTACTCATAAATGATACGCTGGCAGGCCGCAGTTATTCTTCAGGTTACTTGTTACTTTAATCAGGTGCAGCTTGAAGGATGATAATTCATGGGAATTGCATTGTGTCGGGCATGTTGTTATGCTACATCAGGTTTACTCATAAATGATACGCTGGCAGGCCGCAGTTATTCTTCAGGTTACTTGTTACTTTAATCAGGTGCAGCTTGAAGGATGATAATTCATGGGAATTGCATTGTCTCTGACCTGTTGTTATGCTACTTTAAGGTTACTCATAAAGGATACACTGGCAGGCCGCAGGTATTCTTCAGGTTACTTTAATCAGGTGCAGCCCCAAGGATGATAATTCATAGGAATAGCATTGTGTGAGGCATGCTGTTATGCTACTTCAGGGTTACTCATAAATGATAAACTGGCAGGCCGCAGTTATTCTTCAGGTTACTTTAATCAGGTGCAGCCTCAAGGATGATAATTAATGGGAACAGCAATGTGTCTGGCATGATGTTATGTACATCAGGGTTACTCATAAAGGATACACTGGCAGGCCGCAGGTATTCTTCAGGTTACTTTAATCAGGTGCAGCCTCAAGGATGATAATTCATGGGAATAGCATTGTGTTTGGCATGCTGTTATGCTACTTCAGGGTTACACATAAAGGATACACTGGCAGGCCGCAGCTATTCTTCAGGTTAATTTTAATCAGGTGCAGCCTCAAGGATGATAATTCATGGGAATAGCATTGTGTCTGGCATGCTGTTATGCTATATCAGGGTTACTCATAATGGATACACTGCCAGGCCGCAGGTATTCTTCAGGTTACTTTAAACAGGTGCAGCCTCAAGGATGATAATTCATGGGAATAGCATTGTGTCTGGCATGTTGTTATTCTACATCAGGGTTACTCTTAACGGATACACTGGCAGGCCGCAGGTATTCTTCAGCTTACTTGTTACTTTAATCAGGTGCAGCCTGAAGGATGATAATTCATGGGAATAGCTTTGTGTCTGGCATGTTGTTATGCTACTTCAGGGTTACTCATAAAGGATACACTGGCAGGACGCAGGTATTCTTCAGGTTACTTTAATCAGGTGCAGCCTCAAGGATGATAATTCATGGGAATAGCATTGTGTCGGGCATGTTGTTATGCTACATCCGGGGTACTCATAAATGATACTCTGGCAGGCCTCAGGTATTCTTCAGGTTACTTTAATAAGGTGCAGCCTCAAGGATGATAATTCATGGGAATAGCATTGTGTTATGCTACTTCAAGGTTACTCATAAAGGATACACTGGCAGGTCACAGGTATTTCTTCAGGTTACTTTAATCAGGTGCAGCCGCAAGGATGATAATTCATGGGAATAGCATTGTGTCTGGCATGCTGTTATGCTACATCAGGGTTACTCATAATGGTTGCACTGGCAGGCTGCAGGTATTCTTCAGGTTACTTTAATCAGGTGCAGCCGCAATGATGATAATTCATGGGAATAGCATTGTGTCTGGCATGTTGTTATGCTACATCAGGGTTACTCATAAAGGATACACTGGCAGGTCGCAGGTATTCTTCAGGTTACTTTAATCAGGTGCAGCCGCAAGGATGATAATTCATGGGAATAGCATTGTGTCTGGCATGCTGTTATGCTACATCACGGTTACTCATAATGGATACACTGGCAGGCCGCAGGTATTCTTCAGGTTACTTTAATCAGGTGCAGCCTGAAGGATGATAATTCATGGGAATAGCATTGTGTCTTACATGATGTTATGCTCATCAGGGTTACTCATAAAGGATACTCTGGCAGGCCGCAGGTATTCTTCAGGTTACTTTAATCAGGTGCAGCCTCAAGGATGATAATTCATGGGAATAGCATTGTGTCTGGCATGTTGTTATGCTACATCAGGGTTACTCATAAAGGATACACTGGCAGGCCGCAGGTATTCTTCAGCTTACTTGTTACTTTAATCAGGTGCAGCCTGAAGGATGATAATTCATGGGAATAGCATTGTGTATGGCATGTTGTTATGCTACTTCAGGGTTACTCATAAAGGATACACTGGCAGGACGCAGGTATTCTTCAGGTTACTTTAATCAAGTGCAGCCTCAAGGATGATAATTCATGGGAATAGCATTGTGTCGGGCATGTTGTTATGCTACATCAGGTTTACTCATAAATGATACGCTGGCAGGCCGCAGTTATTCTTCAGGTTACTTGTTACTTTAATCAGGTGGAGCTTGAAGGATGATAATTCATGGGAATTGCATTGTCTCTGACCTGTTCTTCAAGGTTATTCATAAAGGATACACTGGCAGGCCGCAGGTATTCTTCAGGTTACTTTAATCAGGTGCAGCCTCAAGGATGATAATTCATAGGAATCGCATTGTGTGAGGCATGCTGTTATGCTACTTCAGGGTTACTCATAAATGATAAACTGGCAGGCCGCAGTTATTCTTCAGGTTACTTTAATCAGGTGCAGCCTCAAGGATGATAATTCATGGGAACAGCAATGTGTCTGGCATGATGTTATGTACATCAGGGTTACTCATAAAGGATACACTGGCAGGCCGCAGGTATTCTTCAGGTTACTTTAATCAGGTGCAGCCTCAAGGATGATAATTCATAGGAATAGCATTGTGTGAGGCATGCTGTTATGCTACTTCAGGGTTACTCATGAATGATAAACTGGCAGGCCGCAGTTATTCTTCAGGTTACTTTAAACAGGTCCAGCCTCAAGGATAATAACTCATGGGAATAGCATTGTGTCTGGCATGTTGTTATTCTACATCAGGGTTACTCATAAAGGATACACTGGCAGGCCGCAGGTATTCTTCAGCTTACTTGTTACTTTAATCAGGTGCAGCCTGAAGGATGATAATTCATGGGAATAGCATTGTGTATGGCATGTTGTTATGCTACTTCAGGGTTACTCATAAAGGATACACTGGCAGGACACAGGTATTCTTCAGGTTACTTTAATCAGGTGCAGCCTCAAGGATGATAATTCATGGGAATAGCATTGTGTCGGGCATGTTGTTATGCTACATCAGGTTTACTCATAAATGATACGCTGGCAGGCCGCAGTTATTCTTCAGGTTACTTGTTACTTTAATCAGGTGCAGCTTGAAGGATGATAATTCATGGGAATTGCATTGTCTCTGACCTGTTGTTATGCTACTTTAAGGTTACTCATAAAGGATACACTGGCAGGCCGCAGGTATTCTTCAGGTTACTTTAATCAGGTACAGCCCCAAGGATGATAATTCATAGGAATAGCATTGTGTGAGGCATGCTGTTATGCTACTTCAGGGTTACTCATAAATGATAAACTGGCAGGCCGCAGTTATTCTTCAGGTTACTTTAATCAGGTGCAGCCACAAGGATGATAATTAATGGGAACAGCAATGTGTCTGGCATGATGTTATGTACATCAGGGTTACTCATAAAGGATACACTGGCAGGCCGCAGGTATTCTTCAGGTTACTTTAATCAGGTGCAGCCTCAAGGATGATAATTCATGGGAATAGCATTGTGTCTGGCATGCTGTTATGCTACTTCAGGGTTACACATAAAGGATACACTGGCAGGCCGCAGCTATTCTTCAGGTTAATTTTAATCAGGTGCAGCCTCAAGGATGATAATTCATGGGAATAGCATTGTGTCTGGCATGCTGTTATGCTATATCAGGGTTACTCATAATGGATACACTGCCAGGCCGCAGGTATTCTTCAGGTTACTTTAAACAGGTGCAGCCTCAAGGATGATAATTCATGGGAATAGCATTGTGTCTGGCATGTTGTTATTCTACATCAGGGTTACTCTTAACGGATACACTGGCAGGCCGCAGGTATTCTTCAGCTTACTTGTTACTTTAATCAGGTGCAGCCTGAAGGATGATAATTCATGGGAATAGCTTTGTGTCTGGCATGTTGTTATGCTACTTCAGGGTTACTCATGAAGGATACACTGGCAGGACGCAGGTATTCTTCAGGTTACTTTAATCAGGTGCAGCCTCAAGGATGATAATTCATGGGAATAGCATTGTGTCGGGCATGTTGTTATGCTACATCCGGGGTACTCATAAATGATACTCTGGCAGGCCTCAGGTATTCTTCAGGTTACTTTAATAAGGTGCAGCCTCAAGGATGATAATTCATGGGAATAGCATTGTGTTATGCTACTTCAAGGTTACTCATAAAGGATACACTGGCAGGTCACAGGTATTTCTTCAGGTTACTTTAATCAGGTGCAGCCGCAAGGATGATAATTCATGGGAATAGCATTGTGTCTGGCATGCTGTTATGCTACATCAGGGTTACTCATAATGGTTGCACTGGCAGGTCGCAGGTATTCTTCAGGTTACTTTAATCAGGTGCAGCCGCAAGGATGATAATTCATGGGAATAGCATTGTGTCTGGCATGCTGTTATGCTACATCACGGTTACTCATAATGGATACACTGGCAGGCCGCAGGTATTCTTCAGGTTACTTTAATCAGGTGCAGCCTGAAGGATGATAATTCATGGGAATAGCATTGTGTCTTACATGATGTTATGCTCATCAGGGTTACTCATAAAGGATACTCTGGCAGGCCGCAGGTATTCTTCAGGTTACTTTAATCAGGTGCAGCCTCAAGGATGATAATTCATGGGAATAGCATTGTGTCTGGCATTCTGTTATGCTACTTCAGGGTTACACATAAAGGATACACTGGCCGGCCGCAGCTATTCTTCAGGTAACTTTAATCAGGTGCAGCCTCAAGGATGATAATTCATGGGAATAGCATTGTGTCTGGCATGTTGTTATGCTACATCAGGGTTACTCATAAAGGATACACTGGCAGGTCACAGGTATTTCTTCAGGTTACTTTAATCAGGTGCAGCCGCAAGGATGATAATTCATGGGAATAGCATTGTGTCTGGCATGCTGTTATGCTACATCAGGGTTACTCATAATGGTTACACTGGCAGGCTGCAGGTATTCTTCAGGTTACTTTAAACATATGCAGCCGCAATGATGATAATTCATGGGAATAGCATTGTGTCTGGCATGTTGTTATGCTACATCAGGGTTACTCATAAAGGATACACTGGCAGGTCGCAGGTATTCTTCAGGTTACTTTAATCAGGTGCAGCTGCAAGGATGATAATTCATGGGAATAGCATTGTGTCTGGCATGCTGTTATGCTACATCACGGTTACTCATAATGGATACACTGGCAGGCCGCAGGTATTCTTCAGGTTACTTTAATCAGGTGCAGCCGCAATGATGATAATTCATGGGAATAGCATCGTGTCTGGCATGCTGTTATGCTACATCAGGGTTACTCATAAAGGATACACTTGCAGGCCGCAGGTATTCTTTAGGTTACTTTAATCAGGTGCAGCCTCAAGGATGATAATTCATGGGAATAGCATTGTTTCTGGCATGATGTTATGCTACTTCAGAGTTACTCATAAAGGATACACTGGCAGGCCGCAGGTATTCTTCAGGTTACTTTAATCAGGTGCAGCCTCAAGGATAATAATTCATGGGAATAGCATTGTGTCGGGCATGTTGTTATGCTACATCAGGGTTACTCATAAAGGTTACACTGGCAGGCCGCAGGTATTCTTCAGGTTACTTTAATCAGGTGCAGCCTCAAGGATAATAATTCATAGGAATAGCATTGTGTCTGGCATGCTGTTATGCTACTTCAAGGTTACTCATGAAGGATACACTGGCAATCCGCAGGTATTCTTCAGGTTATTTTAATCAGGTGCAGCCTCAAGGATGATAATTCATGGGAATAGCATTGTGTCGGCATGTTGTTATGCTACATCAGGGTTACTCATAAAGGATACACTGGCAGGCCGCAGGTATTCTTCGGGTTAATTTAATCAGGTGCAGCCTCAAGGATGATAATTCATGGGAATAGCATTGTATCTGGCATGTTGTTATGGTACTTCAGGGTTACTCATAAAGGATACACTGGCAGGCCGCAGGTATTCTTCAGGTTACTTTAAACAGGTCCAGCCTCAAGGATAATAACTCATGGGAATAGCATTGTGTCTGGCATGTTGTTATTCTACATCAGGGTTACTCATAAAGGATACACTGGCAGGCCGCAGGTATTCTTCAGCTTACTTGTTACTTTAATCAAGTGCAGCCTGAAGGATGATAATTCATGGGAATAGCATTGTGTATGGCATGTTGTTATGCTACTTCAGGGTTACTCATAAAGGATACACTGGCAGGACGCAGGTATTCTTCAGGTTACTTTAATCAAGTGCAGCCTCAAGGATGATAATTCATGGGAATAGCATTGTGTCGGGCATGTTGTTATGCTACATCAGGTTTACTCATAAATGATACGCTGGCAGGCTGCAGTTATTCTTCAGGTTACTTGTTACTTTAATCAGGTGCAGCTTGAAGGATGATAATTCATGGGAATTGCATTGTCTCTGACCTGTTCTTATGCTAATTCAAGGTTACTCATAAAGGATACACTGGCAGGCCGCAGGTATTCTTCAGGTTACTTTAATCAGGTGCAGCCTCAAGGATGATAATTCATAGGAATAGCATTGTGTGAGGCATGCTGTTATGCTACTTCAGGGTTACTCATAAATGATAAACTGGCAGGCCGCAGTTATTCTTCAGGTTACTTTAATCAGGTGCAGCCTCAAGGATGATAATTCATGGGAACAGCAATGTGTCTGGCATGATGTTATGTACATCAGGGTTACTCATAAAGGATACACTGGCAGGCCGCAGGTATTCTTCAGGTTACTTTAATCAGGTGCAGCCTCAAGGATAATAATTCATGGGAATAGCATTGTGTTGGGCATGTTGTTATGCTACATCAGAGTAACTCATAAAGGATACACTGGCAGGCCGCAGGTATTCTTCAGGTTACTTTAATCAGGTGCAGCGTCAAGGATAATAATTCATGGGAATAGCATTGTGTCTGGCATGCTGTTATGCTACTTCAGGGTTACTCATGAAGGATACACTGGCAATCTGCAGGTATTCTTCAGGTTATTTTAATCAGGTGCAGCCTCAAGGATGATAATTCATGGGAATAGTATTGTGTCTGGCATGCTGTTATGCTACTTCAGGGTTACTCATAAAGGATACACTGGCAGTCCGTAGTTATTCTTCAGGTTACTTTAATCAGGTGCAGCCTCAAGGATGATAATTCATGGGAATAGTATTGTGTCTGGCATGTTGTTATGCTACTTCAGGGTTACTCATAAAGGATACACTGGCAGGCCGCAGGTTTTCTTCAGGTCCCTTTAATCAGGTGCAGCCTCAAGGATGATAATTCATGGGAATAGCATTGTGTTATGCTACTTCAGGGTTACTCATAAAGGATACATGGGCAGGCCGCAGGTATTCTTCAGGTTACTTAAATCCGGTGCAGCCTCAGGGATGATAATTCATGGGAATAGCATTGTGTCTGGCATGCTGTTATGCTACATCAGGGTTACTCCTAAAGGATACACTGGCAGGGCGCAGGTATTCTTTAGGTTACTTTAATCAGGTGCAGCCTCAAGGATGATAATTCATGGGCATAGCATTGTGTCGGGCATGTTGTTATGCTACTTCAGGGTTACTCAAAAAGGATACACTGGCAGGCTGCAGGTATTCTTCAGGTTACTCTAATCAGGTGCAGCCTCAAGGATGATAATTCATGGGAATAGCATTGTGTCGGGCATGTTGTTATGCTACATCAGGGTTACTCATAAATGATACGCTGGCAGGCCGCAGTTATTCTTCAGGTTACTTGTTTCTTTAATCAGGTGCAGCTTGAAGGATGATAATTCATGGGAATTGCATTGTCTCTGGCATGTTGTTATGCTACTTCAAGGTTACTCATAAAGGATACACTGGCAGGCCGCAGGTATTCTTCAGGTTACTTTAATCAGGTGCAGCCTCAAGGATGATAATTCATAGGAATAGCATTGTGTCTGGCATGCTGTTATGCTACTTCAGGGTTACTCATAAATGATAAACTGGCAGGCCGCAGTTATTCTTCAGGTTACTTTAATCAGGTGCAGCCTCAAGGATGATAATTCATGGGAATAGCATTGTGTCTGGCATGATGTTATGCACATCAGGGTTACTCATAAAGGACACACTGGCAGACCGCAGGTATTCTTCATGTTACTTTAAACAGGTGCAGCCTCAAGGATGATAATTCATGGGAATAGCATTGTGTCTGGCATGCTGTTATGCTACTTCAGGGTTACTCATAAATGATAAACTGGCAGGCCGCAGTTATTCTTCAGGTTACTTTAATTAGGTGCAGCCTCAAGGATGATAATTCATGGGAATAGCATTGTGTCTGGCATGATGTTATGCTCATCAGGGTTACTCATAAAGGATACTCTAGCAGGCCGCAGGTATTCTTCAGGTTACTTTAATCAGGTGCAGCCTCAAGGATGATAATTCATGGGAATAGCATTGTGTCTGGCATGCTGTTATGCTACTTCAGGGTTACACATAAAGGATACACTGGCAGGCGGCAGATATTCTTCAGGTTACTTTAATCAGGTGCAGCCTCAAGGATGATAATTCATGAGAATAGCATTGTGTCTGGCATGTTGTTATGCTACATCAGGGTTACTCATAAAGGATACACTGGCAGGTCACAGGTATTCTTCAGGTTACTTTAATCAGGTGCAGCCGCAAGGATGATAATTCATGGGAATAGCATTGTGTCTGGCATGCTGTTATGCTACATCAGGGTTACTCATAATGGATACAATGGCAGGCCGCAGGTATTCTTCAGGTTACTTTAATCAGGTGCAGCCGCAATGATGATAATTCATGGGAATAGAATTGTGTCTGGCATGCTGTTATGCTACATCAGGGTTACTCATAATGGATACAATGGCAGGCCGCAGGTATTCTTCAGGTTACTTTAATCAGGTGCAGCCGCAATGATGATAATTCATGGGAATAGCATTGTGTCTGGCATGCTGTTATGCTACATCAGGGTTACTCATAATGGATACACTGGCAGGCCGCAGGTATCCTTCAGGTTACTTTAATGAGGTGCAGCCTCAAGGATGATAATTCATGGGAATAGCATTGGGTTATGGTACTTCAAGGTTACTCATAAAGGATAGACTGGCAGTCCGCAGGTATTCTTCAGGTTACTTAAATCAGGTGCAGCCTCAAGGATGATAATTCATGGGAATAGCATTGTGTCTGGCATGCTGTTATGCTACATCAGGGTTACTCCTAAAGGATACACTGGCAGGCCGCAGGTATTCTTTAGGTTACTTTAATCAGGTGCAGCCTCAAGGATGATAATTCATGGGAATAGCATTGTGTTGGGCATGTTGTTATGCTACATCAGGTTTACTCATAAAGGATACACTTGCTGGCCGCAGGTATTCTTCAGGTTACTTTAATCAGGTGCAGCCTCAAGGATGATAATTCATGGGAATAGCATTGTTTCTGGCATGATGTTATGCTACTTCAGGGTTACTCATAAAGGATACACTGGCAGGCTGCAGGTATTCTTCAGGTTACTCTAATCAGGTGCAGCCTCAAGGATGATAATTCATTGGAATAGCATTGTGTCAGGCGTGTTGCTATGCTACATCAGGGTTACTCATAAAGGATACACTGGCAGGCCGCAGGTATTCTTCAGGTTACTTTAATCAGGTGCAGACTCAAGGATGATAATTCATGGGAATAGCATTGTGTCTGGCATGTTGCTATGCTACATCAGGGTTACTCATAAAGGATGCACTGGCAGGCCGCAGGTATTCTTCGGGTTACTTTAATCAATTGCAGCCTCAAGGATGATAATTCATGGGAATAGCATTGTATCTGGCATGTTGTTATGGTACTTCAGGGTTACTCATAAAGGATACACTGGCAGGCCGCAGGTATTCTTCAGGTTACTTTAAACAGGTCCAGCCTCAAGGATAATAACTCATGGGAATAGCATTGTGTCTGGCATGTTGTTATTCTACATCAGGGTTACTCATAAAGGATACACTGGCAGGCCGCAGGTATTCTTCAGCTTACTTGTTACTTTAATCAGGTGCAGCCTGAAGGATGATAATTCATGGGAATAGCATTGTGTATGGCATGTTGTTATGCTACTTCAGGGTTACTCATAAAGGATACACTGGCAGGACTCAGGTATTCTTCAGGTTACTTTAATCAAGTGCAGCCTCAAGGATGATAATTCATGGGAATAGCATTGTGTCGGGCATGTTGTTATGCTACATCAGGTTTACTCATAAATGATACGCTGGCAGGCCGCAGTTATTCTTCAGGTTACTTGTTACTTTAATCAGGTGCAGCTTGAAGGATGATAATTCATGGGAATTGCATTGTCTGTGACCTGTTCTTATGCTACTTCAAGGTTACTCATAAAGGATACACTGGCAGGCCGCAGGTATTCCTCAGGTTACTTTAATCAGGTGCAGCCTCAAGGATGATAATTCATAGGAATAGCATTGTGTGAGGCATGCTGTTATGCTACTTCAGGGTTACTCATAAATGATAAACTGGCAGGCCGCAGTTATTCTTCAGGTTACTTTAATCAGGTGTAGCCTCAAGGATGATAATTCATGGGAACAGCAATGTGTCTGGCATGATGTTATGTACATCAGGGTTACTCATAAAGGATACACTGGCAGGCCGCAGGTATTCTTCAGGTTACTTTAATCAGGTGCAGCCTCAAGGATGATAATTCATAGGAATAGCATTGTGTGAGGCATGCTGTTATGCTACTTCAGGGTTACTCATAAATGATAAACTGGCAGGCCGCAGTTATTCTTCAGGTTACTTTAAACAGGTCCAGCCTCAAGGATAATAACTCATGGGAATAGCATTGTGTCTGGCATGTTGTTATTCTACATCAGGGTTACTCATAAAGGATACACTGGCAGGCCGCAGGTATTCTTCAGCTTACTTGTTACTTTAATCAGGTGCAGCCTGAAGGATGATAATTCATGGGAATAGCATTGTGTATGGCATGTTGTTATGCTACTTCAGGGTTACTCATAAAGGATACACTGGCAGGACACAGGTATTCTTCAGGTTACTTTAATCAGGTGCAGCCTCAAGGATGATAATTCATGGGAATAGCATTGTGTCGGGCATGTTGTTATGCTACATCAGGTTTACTCATAAATGATACGCTGGCAGGCCGCAGTTATTCTTCAGGTTACTTGTTACTTTAATCAGGTGCAGCTTGAAGGATGATAATTCATGGGAATTGCATTGTCTCTGACCTGTTGTTATGCTACTTCAAGGTTACTCATAAAGGATACACTGGCAGGCCGCAGGTATTCTTCAGGTTACTTTAATCAGGTGCAGCCCCAAGGATGATAATTCATAGGAATAGCATTGTGTGAGGCATGCTGTTATGCTACTTCAGGGTTACTCATAAATGATAAACTGGCAGGCCGCAGTTATTCTTCAGGTTACTTTAATCAGGTGCAGCCTCAAGGATGATAATTCATGGGAACAGCAATGTGTCTGGCATGATGTTATGTACATCAGGGTTACTCATAAAGGATACACTGGCAGGCCGCAGGTATTCTTCAGGTTACTTTAATCAGGTGCAGCCTCAAGGATGATAATTCATGGGAATAGCATTGTGTCTGGCATGCTGTTATGCTACTTCAGGGTTACACATAAAGGATACACTGGCAGGCCGCAGCTATTCTTCAGGTTAATTTTAATCAGGTGCAGCCTCAAGGATGATAATTCATGGGAATAGCATTGTGTCTGGCATGCTGTTATGCTATATCAGGGTTACTCATAATGGATACACTGCCAGGCCGCAGGTATTCTTCAGGTTACTTTAAACAGGTGCAGCCTCAAGGATGATAAATCATGGGAATAGCATTGTGTCTGGCATGTTGTTATTCTACATCAGGGTTACTCTTAACGGATACACTGGCAGGCCGCAGGTATTCTTCAGCTTACTTGTTACTTTAATCAGGTGCAGCCTGAAGGATGATAATTCATGGGAATAGCTTTGTGTCTGGCATGTTGTTATGCTACTTCAGGGTTACTCATAAAGGATACACTGGCAGGACGCAGGTATTCTTCAGGTTACTTTAATCAGGTGCAGCCTCAAGGATGATAATTCAATGCAATACCATTGTGTCGGGCATGTTGTTATGCTACATCAGGGGTACTCATAAATGATACTCTGGCAGGCCGCAGGTATTCTTCAGGTTACTTTAATAAGGTGCAGCCTCAAGGATGATAATTCATGGGAATAGCATTGTGTTATGCTACTTCAAGGTTACTCATAAAGGATACACTGGCAGGTCACAGGTATTTCTTCAGGTTACTTTAATCAGGTGCAGCCGCAAGGATGATAATTCATGGGAATAGCATTGTGTCTGGCATGCTGTTATGCTACATCAGGGTTACTCATAATGGTTGCACTGGCAGGCTGCAGGTATTCTTCAGGTTACTTTAATCAGGTGCAGCCGCAATGATGATAATTCATGGGAATAGCATTGTGTCTGGCATGTTGTTATGCTACATCAGGGTTACTCATAAAGGATACACTGGCAGGTCGCAGGTATTCTTCAGGTTACTTTAATCAGGTGCAGCCGCAAGGATGATAATTCATGGGAATAGCATTGTGTCTGGCATGCTGTTATGCTACATCACGGTTACTCATAATGGATACACTGGCAGGCCGCAGGTATTCTTCAGGTTACTTTAATCAGGTGCAGCCTGAAGGATGATAATTCATGGGAATAGCATTGTGTCTTACATGATGTTATGCTCATCAGGGTTACTCATAAAGGATACTATGGCAGGCCGCAGGTATTCTTCAGGTTACTTTAATCAGGTGCAGCCTCAAGGATGATAATTCATGGCAATAGCATTGTGTCTGGCATTCTGTTATGCTACTTCAGGGTTACACATAAAGGATACACTGGCCGGCCGCAGCTATTCTTCAGGTAACTTTAATCAGGTGCAGCCTCAAGGATGATAATTCATGGGAATAGCATTGTGTCTGGCATGTTGTTATGCTACATCAGGGTTACTCATAAAGGATACACTGGCAGGTCACAGGTATTTCTTCAGGTTACTTTAATCAGGTGCAGCCGCAAGGATGATAATTCATGGGAATAGCATTGTGTCTGGCATGCTGTTATGCTACATCAGGGTTACTCATAATGGTTACACTGGCAGGCTGCAGGTATTCTTCAGGTTACTTTAAACATATGCAGCCGCAATGATGATAATTCATGGGAATAGCATTGTGTCTGGCATGTTGTTATGCTACATCAGGGTTACTCATAAAGGATACACTGGCAGGCCGCAGGTTTTCTTCAGGTCCCTTTAATCAGGTGCAGCCTCAAGGATGATAATTCATGGGAATAGCATTGTGTTATGCTACTTCAGGGTTACTCATAAAGGATACATGGGCAGGCCGCAGGTATTCTTCAGGTTACTTAAATCCGGTGCAGCCTCAGGGATGATAATTCATGGGAATAGCATTGTGTCTGGCATGCTGTTATGCTACATCAGGGTTACTCCTAAAGGATACACTGGCAGGGCGCAGGTATTCTTTAGGTTACTTTAATCAGGTGCAGCCTCAAGGATGATAATTCATGGGCATAGCATTGTGTCGGGCATGTTGTTATGCTACTTCAGGGTTACTCAAAAAGGATACACTGGCAGGCTGCAGGTATTCTTCAGGTTACTCTAATCAGGTGCAGCCTCAAGGATGATAATTCATGGGAATAGCATTGTGTCGGGCATGTTGTTATGCTACATCAGGGTTACTCATAAATGATACGCTGGCAGGCCGCAGTTATTCTTCAGGTTACTTGTTACTTTAATCAGGTGCAGCTTGAAGGATGATAATTCATGGGAATTGCATTGTCTCTGGCATGTTGTTATGCTACTTCAAGGTTACTCATAAAGGATACACTGGCAGGCCGCAGGTATTCTTCAGGTTACTTTAATCAGGTGCAGCCTCAAGGATGATAATTCATAGGAATAGCATTGTGTCTGGCATGCTGTTATGCTACTTCAGGGTTACTCATAAATGATAAACTGGCAGGCCGCAGTTATTCTTCAGGTTACTTTAATCAGGTGCAGCCTCAAGGATGATAATTCATGGGAATAGCATTGTGTCTGGCATGATGTTATGCACATCAGGGTTACTCATAAAGGACACACTGGCAGACCGCAGGTATTCTTCATGTTACTTTAAACAGGTGCAGCCTCAAGGATGATAATTCATGGGAATAGCATTGTGTCTGGCATGCTGTTATGCTACTTCAGGGTTACTCATAAATGATAAACTGGCAGGCCGCAGTTATTCTTCAGGTTACTTTAATTAGGTGCAGCCTCAAGGATGATAATTCATGGGAATAGCATTGTGTCTGGCATGATGTTATGCTCATCAGGGTTACTCATAAAGGATACTTCTGCAGGCCGCAGGTATTCTTCAGGTTACTTTAATCAGGTGCAGCCTCAAGGATGATAATTCATGGGAATAGCATTGTGTCTGGCATGCTGTTATGCTACTTCAGGGTTACACATAAAGGATACACTGGCAGGCGGCAGCTATTCTTCAGGTTACTTTAATCAGGTGCAGCCTCAAGGATGATAATTCATGAGAATAGCATTGTGTCTGGCATGTTGTTATGCTACATCAGGGTTACTCATAAAGGATACACTGGCAGGTCACAGGTATTCTTCAGGTTACTTTAATCAGGTGCAGCCGCAAGGATGATAATTCATGGGAATAGCATTGTGTCTGGCATGCTGTTATGCTACATCAGGGTTACTCATAATGGATACAATGGCAGGCCGCAGGTATTCTTCAGGTTACTTTAATCAGGTGCAGCCGCAATGATGATAATTCATGGGAATAGAATTGTGTCTGGCATGCTGTTATGCTACATCAGGGTTACTCATAATGGAAACAATGGCAGGCCGCAGGTATTCTTCAGGTTACTTTAATCAGGTGCAGCCGCAATGATGATAATTCATGGGAATAGCATTGTGTCTGGCATGCTGTTATGCTACATCAGGGTTACTCATAATGGATACACTGGCAGGCCGCAGGTATTCTTCAGGTTACTTTAATGAGGTGCAGCCTCAAGGATGATAATTCATGGGAATAGCATTGGGTTATGGTACTTCAAGGTTACTCATAAAGGATAGACTGGCAGTCCGCAGGTATTCTTCAGGTTACTTAAATCAGGTGCAGCCTCAAGGATGATAATTCATGGGAATAGCATTGTGTCTGGCATGCTGTTATGCTACATCAGGGTTACTCCTAAAGGATACACTGGCAGGCCGCAGGTATTCTTTAGGTTACTTTAATCAGGTGCAGCCTCAAGGATGATAATTCATGGGAATAGCATTGTGTTGGGCATGTTGTTATGCTACATCAGGTTTACTCATAAAGGATACACTTGCTGGCCGCAGGTATTCTTCAGGTTACTTTAATCAGGTGCAGCCTCAAGGATGATAATTCATGGGAATAGCATTGTTTCTGGCATGATGTTATGCTACTTCAGGGTTACTCATAAAGGATACACTGGCAGGCTGCAGGTATTCTTCAGGTTACTCTAATCAGGTGCAGCCTCAAGGATGATAATTCATTGGAATAGCATTGTGTCAGGCGTGTTGCTATGCTACATCAGGGTTACTCATAAAGGATACACTGGCAGGCCGCAGGTATTCTTCAGGTTACTTTAATCAGGTGCAGACTCAAGGATGATAATTCATGGGAATAGCATTGTGTCTGGCATGTTGCTATGCTACATCAGGGTTACTCATAAAGGATGCACTGGCAGGCCGCAGGTATTCTTCGGGTTACTTTAATCAATTGCAGCCTCAAGGATGATAATTCATGGGAATAGCATTGTATCTGGCATGTTGTTATGGTACTTCAGGGTTACTCATAAAGGATACACTGGCAGGCCGCAGGTATTCTTCAGGTTACTTTAAACAGGTCCAGCCTCAAGGATAGTAACTCATGGGAATAGCATTGTGTCTGGCATGTTGTTATTCTACATCAGGGTTACTCATAAAGGATACACTGGCAGGCTGCAGGTATTCTTCAGCTTACTTGTTACTTTAATCAGGTGCAGCCTGAAGGATGATAATTCATGGGAATAGCATTGTGTATGGCATGTTGTTATGCTACTTCAGGGTTACTCATAAAGGATACACTGGCAGGACGCAGGTATTCTTCAGCTTACTTGTTACTTTAATCAGGTGCAGCCTGAAGGATGATAATTCATGGGAATAGCATTGTGTATGGCATGTTGTTATGCTACTTCAGGGTTACTCATAAAGGATACACTGGCAGGACGCAGGTATTCTTCAGGTTACTTTAAACAGGTCCAGCCTCAAGGATAGTAACTCATGGGAATAGCATTGTGTCTGGCATGTTGTTATTCTACATCAGGGTTACTCATAAAGGATACACTGGCAGGCCGCAGGTATTCTTCAGCTTACTTGTTACTTTAATCAGGTGCAGCCTGAAGGATGATAATTCATGGGAATAGCATTGTGTATGGCATGTTGTTATGCTACTTCAGGGTTACTCATAAAGGATACACTGGCAGGACGCAGGTATTCTTCAGGTTACTTTAATCAAGTGCAGCCTCAAGGATGATAATTCATGGGAATAGCATTGTGTCGGGCATGTTGTTATGCTACATCAGGTTTACTCATAAATGATACGCTGGCAGGCCGCAGTTATTCTTCAGGTTACTTGTTACTTTAATCAGGTGCAGCTTGAAGGATGATAATTCATGGGAATTGCATTGTCTGTGACCTGTTCTTATGCTACTTCAAGGTTACTCATAAAGGATACACTGGCAGGCCCGGTATTCCTCAGGTTACTTTAATCAGGTGCAGCCTCAAGGATGATAATTCATAGGAATAGCATTGTGTGAGGCATGCTGTTATGCTACTTCAGGGTTACTTATAAATGATAAACTGGCAGGCCGCAGTTATTCTTCAGGTTACTTTAATCAGGTGCAGCCTCAAGGATGATAATTCATGGGAACAGCAATGTGTCTGGCATGATGTTATGTACATCAGGGTTACTCATAAAGGATACGCTGGCAGGCCGCAGGTATTCTTCAGGTTACTTTAATCAGGTGCAGCCTCAAGGATGATAATTCATAGGAATAGCATTGTGTGAGGCATGCTGTTATGCTACTTCAGGGTTACTCATAAATGATAAACTGGCAGGCCGCAGTTATTCTTCAGGTTACTTTAAACAGGTCCAGCCTCAAGGATAATAACTCATGGGAATAGCATTGTGTCTGGCATGTTGTTATTCTACATCAGGGTTACTCATAAAGGATACACTGGCAGGCCGCAGGTATTCTTCAGCTTACTTGTTACTTTAATCAAGTGCAGACTGAAGGATGATAATTCATGGGAATAGCATTGTGTATGGCATGTTGTTATGCTACTTCAGGGTTACTCATAAAGGATACACTGGCAGGACACAGGTATTCTTCAGGTTACTTTAATCAGGTGCAGCCTCAAGGATGATAATTCATGGGAATAGCATTGTGTCGGGCATGTTGTT
This sequence comes from Ambystoma mexicanum, assembly GCF_040938575.1. Lineage (NCBI taxonomy): Eukaryota > Metazoa > Chordata > Amphibia > Caudata > Ambystomatidae > Ambystoma > Ambystoma mexicanum. The sequence goes on from NC_090929.1 coordinate 1,686,214,948, forward strand.
ATGCTACATCAGGTTTACTCATAAATGATACGCTGGCAGGCCGCAGTTATTCTTCAGGTTACTTGTTACTTTAATCAGGTGCAGCTTGAAGGATGATAATTCATGGGAATTGCATTGTCTCTGACCTGTTGTTATGCTACTTCAAGGTTACTCATAAAGGATACACTGGCAGGCCGCAGGTATTCTTCAGGTTACTTTAATCAGGTGCAGCCCCAAGGATGATAATTCATAGGAATAGCATTGTGTGAGGCATGCTGTTATGCTACTTCAGGGTTACTCATAAATGATAAACTGGCAGGCCGCAGTTATTCTTCAGGTTACTTTAATCAGGTGCAGCCTCAAGGATGATAATTCATGGGAACAGCAATGTGTCTGGCATGATGTTATGTACATCAGGGTTACTCATAAAGGATACACTGGCAGGCCGCAGGTATTCTTCAGGTTACTTTAATCAGGTGCAGCCTCAAGGATGATAATTCATGGGAATAGCATTGTGTCTGGCATGCTGTTATGCTACTTCAGGGTTACACATAAAGGATACACTGGCAGGCCGCAGCTATTCTTCAGGTTAATTTTAATCAGGTGCAGCCTCAAGGATGATAATTCATGGGAATAGCATTGTGTCTGGCATGCTGTTATGCTATATCAGGGTTACTCATAATGGATACACTGCCAGGCCGCAGGTATTCTTCAGGTTACTTTAAACAGGTGCAGCCTCAAGGATGATAATTCATGGGAATAGCATTGTGTCTGGCATGTTGTTATTCTACATCAGGGTTACTCTTAACGGATACACTGGCAGGCCGCAGGTATTCTTCAGCTTACTTATTACTTTAATCAGGTGCAGCCTGAAGGATGATAATTCATGGGAATAGCTTTGTGTCTGGCATGTTGTTATGCTACTTCAGGGTTACTCATAAAGGATACACTGGCAGGACGCAGGTATTCTTCAGGTTACTTTAATCAGGTGCAGCCTCAAGGATGATAATTCATGGGAATAGCATTGTGTCGGGCATGTTGTTATGCTACATCAGGGGTACTCATAAATGATACTCTGGCAGGCCGCAGGTATTCTTCAGGTTACTTTAATAAGGTGCAGCCTCAAGGATGATAATTCATGGGAATAGCATTGTGTTATGCTACTTCAAGGTTACTCATAAAGGATACACTGGCAGGTCACAGGTATTTCTTCAGGTTACTTTAATCAGGTGCAGCCGCAAGGATGATAATTCATGGGAATAGCATTGTGTCTGGCCTGCTGTTATGCTACATCAGGGTTACTCATAATGGTTGCACTGGCAGGCTGCAGGTATTCTTCAGGTTACTTTAATCAGGTGCAGCCGCAATGATGATAATTCATGGGAATAGCATTGTGTCTGGCATGTTGTTATGCTACATCAGGGTTACTCATAAAGGATACACTGGCAGGTCGCAGGTATTCTTCAGGTTACTTTAATCAGGTGCAGCCGCAAGGATGATAATTCATGGGAATAGCATTGTGTCTGGCATGCTGTTATGCTACATCACGGTTACTCATAATGGATACACTGGCAGGCCGTTGGTATTCTTCAGGTTACTTTAATCAGGTGCAGCCTGAAGGATGATAATTCATGGGAATAGCATTGTGTCTTACATGATGTTATGCTCATCAGGGTTACTCATAAAGGATACTCTGGCAGGCCGCAGGTATTCTTCAGGTTACTTTAATCAGGTGCAGCCTCAAGGATGATAATTCATGGGAATAGCATTGTGTCTGGCATTCTGTTATGCTACTTCAGGGTTACACATAAAGGATACACTGGCCGGCCGCAGCTATTCTTCAGGTAACTTTAATCAGGTGCAGCCTCAAGGATGATAATTCATGGGAATAGCATTGTGTCTGGCATGTTGTTATGCTACATCAGGGTTACTCATAAAGGATACACTGGCAGGTCACAGGTATTTCTTCAGGTTACTTTAATCAGGTGCAGCCGCAAGGATGATAATTCATGGGAATAGCATTGTGTCTGGCATGCTGTTATGCTACATCAGGGTTACTCATAATGGTTACACTGGCAGGCTGCAGGTATTCTTCAGGTTACTTTAAACATATGCAGCCGCAATGATGATAATTCATGGGAATAGCATCGTGTCTGGCATGTTGTTATGCTACATCAGGGTTACTCATAAAGGATACACTGGCAGGTCGCAGGTATTCTTCAGGTTACTTTAATCAGGTGCAGCCGCAAGGATGATAATTCATGGGAATAGCATTGTGTCTGGCATGCTGTTATGCTACATCACGGTTACTCATAATGGATACACTGGCAGGCCGCAGGTATTCTTCAGGTTACTTTAATCAGGTGCAGCCGCAATGATGATAATTCATGGGAATAGCATCGTGTCTGGCATGCTGTTATGCTACATCAGGGTTACTCATAAAGGATACACTTGCAGGCCGCAGGTATTCTTTAGGTTACTTTAATCAGGTGCAGCCTCAAGGATGATAATTCATGGGAATAGAATTGTTTCTGGCATGATGTTATGCTACTTCAGAGTTACTCATAAAGGATACACTGGCAGGCCGCAGGTATTCTTCAGGTTACTTTAATCAGGTGCAGCCTCAAGGATAATAATTCATGGGAATAGCATTGTGTCGGGCATGTTGTTATGCTACATCAGGGTTACTCATAAAGGTTACACTGGCAGGCCGCAGGTATTCTTCAGGTTACTTTAATCAGGTGCAGCCTCAAGGATAATAATTCATGGGAATAGCATTGTGTCTGGCATGCTGTTATGCTACTTCAAGGTTACTCATGAAGGATACACTGGCAATCCGCAGGTATTCTTTAGGTTATTTTAATCAGGTGCAGCCTCAAGGATGATAATTCATGGGAATAGCATTGTGTCGGCATGTTGTTATGCTACATCAGGGTTACTCATAAAGGATACACTGGCAGGCCGCAGGTATTCTTCGGGTTACTTTAATCAGGTGCAGCCTCAAGGATGATAATTCATGGGAATAGCATTGTATCTGGCATGTTGTTATGGTACTTCAGGGTTACTCATAAAGGATACACTGGCAGGCCGCAGGTATTCTTCAGGTTACTTTAATCAGGTGCAGCCGCAAGGATGATAATACATGGGAATAGCATTGTGTCTGGCATGCTGTTATGCTACATCACGGTTACTCATAATGGATACACTGGCAGGCCGCAGGTATTCTTCAGGTTACTTTAATCAGGTGCAGCCGCAATGATGATAATTCATGGGAATAGCATCGTGTCTGGCATGCTGTTATGCTACATCAGGGTTACTCATAAAGGATACACTTGCAGGCCGCAGGTATTCTTTAGGTTACTTTAATCAGGTGCAGCCTCAAGGATGATAATTCATGGGAATAGAATTGTTTCTGGCATGATGTTATGCTACTTCAGAGTTACTCATAAAGGATACACTGGCAGGCCGCAGGTATTCTTCAGGTTACTTTAATCAGGTGCAGCCTCAAGGATAATAATTCATGGGAATAGCATTGTGTCGGGCATGTTGTTATGCTACATCAGGGTTACTCATAAAGGTTACACTGGCAGGCCGCAGGTATTCTTCAGGTTACTTTAATCAGGTGCAGCCTCAAGGATAATAATTCATGGGAATAGCATTGTGTCTGGCATGCTGTTATGCTACTTCAAGGTTACTCATGAAGGATACACTGGCAATCCGCAGGTATTCTTCAGGTTATTTTAATCAGGTGCAGCCTCAAGGGTGATAATTCATGGGAATAGCATTGTGTCGGCATGTTGTTATGCTACATCAGGGTTACTCATAAAGGATACACTGGCAGGCCGCAGGTATTCTTCGGGTTACTTTAATCAGGTGCAGCCTCAAGGATGATAATTCATGGGAATAGCATTGTATCTGGCATGTTGTTATGGTACTTCAGGGTTACTCATAAAGGATACACTGGCAGGCCGCATGTATTCTTCACGTTACTTTAAACAGGTCCAGCCTCAAGGATAATAACTCATGGGAATAGCATTGTGTCTGGCATGTTGTTATTCTACATCAGGGTTACTCATAAAGGATACACTGGCAGGCCGCAGGTATTCTTCAGCTTACTTGTTACTTTAATCAGGTGCAGCCTGAAGGATGATAATTCATGGGAATAGCATTGTGTATGGCATGTTGTTATGCTACTTCAGGGTTACTCATAAAGGATACACTGGCAGGACGTAGGTATTCTTCAGGTTACTTTAATCAAGTGCAGCCTCAAGGATGATAATTCATGGGAATAGCATTGTGTCGGGCATGTTGTTATGCTACATCAGGTTTACTCATAAATGATACGCTGGCAGGCCGCAGTTATTCTTCAGGTTACTTGTTACTTTAATCAGGTGCAGCTTGAAGGATGATAATTCATGGGAATTGCATTGTCTCTGACCTGTTCTTATGCTACTTCAAGGTTACTCATAAAGGATACACTGGCAGGCCGCAGGTATTCTTCAGGTTACTTTAATCAGGTGCAGCCTCAAGGATGATAATTCATAGGAATAGCATTGTGTGAGGCATGCTGTTATGCTACTTCAGGGTTACTCATGAATGATAAACTGGCAGGCCGCAGTTATTCTTCAGGTTACTTTAATCAGGTGCAGCCTCAAGGATGATAATTCATGGGAACAGCAATGTGTCTGGCATGATGTTATGTACATCAGGGTTACTCATAAAGGATACACTGGCAGGCCGCAGGTATTCTTCAGGTTACTTTAATCAGGTGCAGCCTCAAGGATGATAATTCATAGGAATAGCATTGTGTGAGGCTTGCTGTTATGCTACTTCAGGGTTACTCATAAATGATAAACTGGCAGGCCGCAGTTATTCTTCAGGTTACTTTAAACAGGTCCAGCCTCAAGGATAATAACTCATGGGAATAGCATTGTGTCTGGCATGTTGTTATTCTACATCAGGGTTACTCATAAAGGATACACTGGCAGGCCGCAGGTATTCTTCAGCTTACTTGTTACTTTAATCAGGTGCAGCCTGAAGGATGATAATTCATGGGAATTGCATTGTCTCTGACCTGTTGTTATGCTACTTCAAGGTTACTCATAAAGGATACACTGGCAGGCCGCAGGTATTCTTCAGGTTACTTTAATCAGGTGCAGCCCCAAGGATGATAATTCATAGGAATAGCATTGTGTGAGGCATGCTGTTATGCTACTTCAGGGTTACTCATGAATGATAAACTGGCAGGCCGCAGTTATTCTTCAGGTTACTTTAATCAGGTGCAGCCTCAAGGATGATAATTCATGGGAACAGCAATGTGTCTGGCATGATGTTATGTACATCAGGGTTACTCATAAAGGATACACTGGCAGACCGCAGGTATTCTTCAGGTTACTTTAATCAGGTGCAGCCTCAAGGATGATAATTCATGGGAATAGCATTGTGTCTGGCATGCTGTTATGCTACTTCAGGGTTACACATAAAGGATACACTGGCAGGCCGCAGCTATTCTTCAGGTTAATTTTAATCAGGTGCAGCCTCAAGGATGATAATTCATGGGAACAGCAATGTGTCTGGCATGATGTTATGTACATCAGGGTTACTCATAAAGGATACACTGCCAGGCCGCAGGTATTCTTCAGGTTACTTTAAACAGGTTCAGCCTCAAGGATGATAATTCATGGGAATAGCATTGTGTCTGGCATGTTGTTATTCTACATCAGGGTTACTCTTAACGGATACACTGGCAGGCCGCAGGTATTCTTCAGCTTACTTGTTACTTTAATCAGGTGCAGCCTGAAGGATGATAATTCATGGGAATAGCTTTGTGTCTGGCATGTTGTTATGCTACTTCAGGGTTACTCATAAAGGATACACTGGCAGGACGCAGGTATTCTTCAGGTTACTTTAATCAGGTGCAGCCTCAAGGATGATAATTCATGGGAATAGCATTGTGTCGGGCATGTTGTTATGCTACATCAGGGCTACTCATGAATGATACTCTGGCAGGCCGCAGGTATTCTTCAGGTTACTTTAATAAGGTGCAGCCTCAAGGATGATAATTCATGGGAATAGCATTGTGTTATGCTACTTCAAGGTTACTCATAAAGGATACACTGGCAGGTCACAGGTATTTCTTCAGGTTACTTTAATCAGGTGCAGCCGCAAGGATGATAATTCATGGGAATAGCATTGTGTCTGGCATGCTGTTATGCTACATCAGGGTTACTCATAATGGTTGCACTGGCAGGCTGCAGGTATTCTTCAGGTTACTTTAATCAGGTGCAGCCGCAATGATGATAATTCATGGGAATAGCATTGTGTCTGGCATGTTGTTATGCTACATCAGGGTTACTCATAAAGTATACACTGGCAGGTCGCAGGTATTCTTCAGGTTACTTTAATCAGGTGCAGCCGCAAGGATGATAATTCATGGGAATAGCATTGTGTCTGGCATGCTGTTATGCTACATCAAGGTTACTCATAATGGATACACTGGCAGGCCGCAGGTATTCTTCAGGTTACTTTAATCAGGTGCAGCCTGAAGGATGATAATTCATGGGAATAGCATTGTGTCTTACATGATGTTATGCTCATCAGGGTTACTCATAAAGGATACTCTGGCAGGCCACAGGTATTCTTCAGGTTACTTTAATCAGGTGCAGCCTCAAGGATGATAATTCATGGGAATAGCATTGTGTCTGGCATTCTGTTATGCTACTTCAGGGTTACACATAAAGGATACACTGGCCGGCCGCAGCTATTCTTCAGGTAACTTTAATCAGGTGCAGCCTCAAGGATGATAATTCATGGGAATAGCATTGTGTCTGGCATGTTGTTATGCTACATCAGGGTTACTCATAAAGGATACACTGGCAGGTCACAGGTATTTCTTCAGGTTACTTTAATCAGGTGCAGCCTCAAGGATGATAATTCATGGGAATAGCATTGTGTCGGGCATGTTGTTATGCTACATCAGGGCTACTCATGAATGATACTCTGGCAGGCCGCAGGTATTCTTCAGGTTACTTTAATAAGGTGCAGCCTCAAGGATGATAATTCATGGGAATAGCATTGTGTTATGCTACTTCAAGGTTACTCATAAAGGATACACTGGCAGGTCACAGGTATTTCTTCAGGTTACTTTAATCAGGTGCAGCCGCAAGGATGATAATTCATGGGAATAGCATTGTGTCTGGCATGCTGTTATGCTACATCAAGGTTACTCATAATGGTTGCACTGGCAGGCTGCAGGTATTCTTCAGGTTACTTTAATCAGGTGCAGCCGCAATGATGATAATTCATGGGAATAGCATTGTGTCTGGCATGTTGTTATGCTACATCAGGGTTACTCATAAAGTATACACTGGCAGGTCGCAGGTATTCTTCAGGTTACTTTAATCAGGTGCAGCCGCAAGGATGATAATTCATGGGAATAGCATTGTGTCTGGCATGCTGTTATGCTACATCACGGTTACTCATAATGGATACACTGGCAGGCCGCAGGTATTCTTCAGGTTACTTTAATCAGGTGCAGCCTGAAGGATGATAATTCATGGGAATAGCATTGTGTCTTACATGATGTTATGCTCATCAGGGTTACTCATAAAGGATACTCTGGCAGGCCGCAGGTATTCTTCAGGTTACTTTAATCAGGTGCAGCCTCAAGGATGATAATTCATGGGAATAGCATTGTGTCTGGCATTCTGTTATGCTACTTCAGGGTTACACATAAAGGATACACTGGCCGGCCGCAGCTATTCTTCAGGTAACTTTAATCAGGTGCAGCCTCAAGGATGATAATTCATGGGAATAGCATTGTGTCTGGCATGTTGTTATGCTACATCAGGGTTACTCATAAAGGATACACTGGCAGGTCACAGGTATTTCTTCAGGTTACTTTAATCAGGTGCAGCCGCAAGGATGATAATTCATGGGAATAGCATTGTGTCTGGCATGCTGTTATGCTACATCAGGGTTACTCATAATGGTTACACTGGCAGGCTGTAGGTATTCTTCAGGTTACTTTAAACATATGCAGCCGCAATGATGATAATTCATGGGAATAGCATTGTGTCTGGCATGTTGTTATGCTACATCAGGGTTACTCATAAAGGATACACTGGCAAAACGCAGGTATTCTTCAGGTTACTTTAATCAGGTGCAGCCGCAAGGATGATAATTCATGGGAATAGCATTGTGTCTGGCATGCTGTTATGCTACATCACGGTTACTCATAATGGATACACTGGCAGGCCGCAGGTATTCTTCAGGTTACTTTAATCAGGTGCAGCCGCAATGATGATAATTCATGGGAATAGCATCGTGTCTGGCATGCTGTTATGCTACATCAGGGTTACTCATAAAGGATACACTTGCAGGCCGCAGGTATTCTTTAGGTTACTTTAATCAGGTGCAGCCTCAAGGATGATAATTCATGGGAATAGCATTGTTTCTGGCATGATGTTATGCTACTTCAGAGTTACTCATAAAGGTTACACTGGCAGGCCGCAGGTATTCTTCAGGTTACTTTAATCAGGTGCAGCCTCAAGGATAATAATTCATGGGAATAGCATTGTGTCTGGCATGCTGTTATGCTACTTCAAGGTTACTCATGAAGGATACACTGGCAATCCGCAGGTATTCTTCAGGTTATTTTAATCAGGTGCAGCCTCAAGGATGATAATTCATGGGAATAGCATTATGTCTGGCATGCTGTTATGCTACTTCAGGGTTACTCATAAAGGATACACTGGCAGTCCGTAGTTATTCTTCAGGTTACTTTAATCAGGTGCAGCCTCAAGGATGATAATTCATGGGAATAGTATTGTGTCTGCATGTTGTTATGCTACATCAGGGTTACTCATAAAGGATACACTGGCAGGCCGCAGGTTTTCTTCAGGTCCCTTTAATCAGGTGCAGCCTCAAGGATGATAATTCATGGGAATAGCATTGTGTTATGTTACTTCAGGGTTACTCATAAAGGATACACTGGCAGGCCACAGGTATTCTTCAGGTTACTTTAATAAGGTGCAGCCTCAAGGATGATAATTCATGGGAATAGCATTGTGTTATGCTACTTCAAAGTTACTCATAAAGGATACACTGGCAGGCCGCAGGTATTCTTCAGGTTACTTAAATCAGGTGCAGCCTCAAGGATGATAATTCATGGGAATAGCATTGTGTCTGGCATGCTGTTATGCTACATCAGGGTTACTCATAAAGGATACACTTGCAGGCCGCAGGTATTCTTTAGGTTACTTTAATCAGGTGCAGCCTCAAGGATGATAATTCATGGGAATAGCATTGTTTCTGGCATGATGTTATGCTACTTCAGAGTTACTCATAAAGGATACACTGGCAGGCCGCAGGTATTCTTCAGGTTACTTTAATCAGGTGCAGCCTCAAGGATAATAATTCATGGGAATAGCATTGTGTCGGGCATGTTGTTATGCTACATCAGGGTTACTCATAAAGGTTACACTGGCAGGCCGCAGGTATTCTTCAGGTTACTTTAATCAGGTGCAGCCTCAAGGATAATAATTCATGGGAATAGCATTGTGTCTGGCATGCTGTTATGCTACTTCAAGGTTACTCATGAAGGATACACTGGCAATCCGCAGGTATTCTTCAGGTTATTTTAATCAGGTGCAGCCTCAAGGATGATAATTCATGGGAATAGCATTATGTCTGGCATGCTGTTATGCTACTTCAGGGTTACTCATAAAGGATACACTGGCAGTCCGTAGTTATTCTTCAGGTTACTTTAATCAGGTGCAGCCTCAAGGATGATAATTCATGGGAATAGTATTGTGTCTGCATGTTGTTATGCTACATCAGGGTTACTCATAAAGGATACACTGGCAGGCCGCAGGTTTTCTTCAGGTCCCTTTAATCAGATGCAGCCTCAAGGATGATAATTCATGGGAATAGCATTGTGTTATGCTACTTCAGGGTTACTCATAAAGGATACACTGGCAGGCCACAGGTATTCTTCAGGTTACTTTAATGAGGTGCAGCCTCAAGGATGATAATTCATGGGAATAGCATTGTGTTATGCTACTTCAAGGTTACTCATAAAGGATACACTGGCAGGCCGCAGGTATTCTTCAGGTTACTTAAATCAGGTGCAGCCTCAAGGATGATAATTCATGGGAATAGCATTGTGTCGGGCATGTTGTTATGCTACATCAGGTTTACTCATAAAGGATACACTGGCAGGCCGCAGGTATTCTTCAGGTTGCTTTAATCAGGTGCAGCCTCAAGGATGATAATTCATGGGAATAGCACTGTGTCTGGCATGATGTTATGCTACTTCAGGGTTACTCTCAAAGGATACACTGGCAGGCCGCAGGTATTCTTCAGGTTACTTTAATCAGGTGCAGCCTCAAGGATGATAATTCATGGGAATAGCATTGGGTCGGGCATGTTGTTATGCTACTTCAGGGTTACTCATAAAGGACACACTGGCAGACCGCAGGTATTCTTCATGTTACTTTAAACAGGTGCAGCCTCAAGGATGATAATTCATGGGAATAGCATTGTGTCTGGCATGCTGTTATGCTACTTCAGGGTTACTCATAAATGATAAACTGGCAGGCCGCAGTTATTCTTCAGGTTACTTTAATTAGGTGCAGCCTCAAGGATGATAATTCATGGGAATAGCATTGTGTCTGGCATGATGTTATGCTCATCAGGGTTACTCATAAAGGATACTCTAGCAGGCCGCAGGTATTCTTCAGGTTACTTTAATCAGGTGCAGCCTCAAGGATGATAATTCATGGGAATAGCATTGTGTCTGGCATGCTGTTATGCTACCTCAGGGTTACACATAAAGGATACACTGGCAGGCGGCAGCTATTCTTCAGGTTACTTTAATCAGGTGCAGCCTCAAGGATGATAATTCATGGGAATAGCATTGTGTCTGGCATGTTGTTATGCTACATCAGGGTTACTCATAAAGGATACACTGGCAGGTCACAGGTATTCTTCAGGTTACTTTAATCAAGTGCAGCCGCAAGGATGATAATTCATGGGAATAGCATTGTGTCTGGCATGCTGTTATGCTACATCAGGGTTACTCATAATGGATACAATGGCAGGCCGCAGGTATTCTTCAGGTTACTTTAATCAGGTGCAGCCGCAATGGTGATAATTCATGGGAATAGCATTGTGTCTGGCATGCTGTTATGCTACATCAGGGTTACTCATAATGGATACAATGGCAGGCCGCAGGTATTCTTCAGGTTACTTTAATCAGGTGCAGCCGCAATGATGATAATTCATGGGAATAGCATTGTGTCTGGCATGCTGTTATGCTACATCAGGGTTACTCATAATGGATACACTGGCAGGCCGCAGGTATTCTTCAGGTTACTTTAATGAGGTGCAGCCTCAAGGATGATAATTCATGGGAATAGCATTGGGTTATGCTACTTCAAGGTTACTCATAAAGGATAGACTGGCAGTCCGCAGGTATTCTTCAGGTTACTTAAATCAGGTGCAGCCTCAAGGATGATAATTCATGGGAATAGCATTGTGTCTGGCATGCTGTTATGCTACATCAGGGTTACTCCTAAAGGATACACTGGCAGGCCGCAGGTATTCTTTAGGTTACTTTAATCAGGTGCAGCCTCAAGGATGATAATTCATGGGAATAGAATTGTTTCTGGCATGATGTTATGCTACTTCAGAGTTACTCATAAAGGATACACTGGCAGGCCGCAGGTATTCTTCAGGTTACTTTAATCAGGTGCAGCCTCAAGGATAATAATTCATGGGAATAGCATTGTGTCGGGCATGTTGTTATGCTACATCAGGGTTACTCATAAAGGTTACACTGGCAGGCCGCAGGTATTCTTCAGGTTACTTTAATCAGGTGCAGCCTCAAGGATAATAATTCATGGGAATAGCATTGTGTCTGGCATGCTGTTATGCTACTTCAAGGTTACTCATGAAGGATACACTGGCAATCCGCAGGTATTCTTCAGGTTATTTTAATCAGGTGCAGCCTCAAGGATGATAATTCATGGGAATAGCATTGTGTCGGCATGTTGTTATGCTACATCAGGGTTACTCATAAAGGATACACTGGCAGGCCGCAGGTATTCTTCGGGTTACTTTAATCAGGTGCAGCCTCAAGGATGATAATTCATGGGAATAGCATTGTATCTGGCATGTTGTTATGGTACTTCAGGGTTACTCATAAAGGATACACTGGCAGGCCGCAGGTATTCTTCAGGTTACTTTAAACAGGTCCAGCCTCAAGGATAATAACTCATGGGAATAGCATTGTGTCTGGCATGTTGTTATTCTACATCAGGGTTACTCATAAAGGATACACTGGCAGGCCGCAGGTATTCTTCAGCTTACTTGTTACTTTAATCAGGTGCAGCCTGAAGGATGATAATTCATGGGAATAGCATTGTGTATGGCATGTTGTTATGCTACTTCAGGGTTACTCATAAAGGATACACTGGCAGGACGCAGGTATTCTTCAGGTTACTTTAATCAAGTGCAGCCTCAAGGATGATAATTCATGGGAATAGCATTGTGTCGGGCATGTTGTTATGCTACATCAGGTTTACTCATAAATGATACGCTGGCAGGCCGCAGTTATTCTTCAGGTTACTTGTTACTTTAATCAGGTGCAGCTTGAAGGATGATAATTCATGGGAATTGCATTGTCTCTGACCTGTTCTTATGCTACTTCAAGGTTACTCATAAAGGATACACTGGCAGGCCGCAGGTATTCTTCAGGTTACTTTAATCAGGTGCAGCCTCAAGGATGATAATTCATAGGAATAGCATTGTGTGAGGCATGCTGTTATGCTACTTCAGGGTTACTCATAAATGATAAACTGGCAGGCCGCAGTTATTCTTCAGGTTACTTTAATCAGATGCAGCCTCAAGGATGATAATTCATGGGAACAGCAATGTGTCTGGCATGATGTTATGTACATCAGGGTTACTCATAAAGGATACACTGGCAGGCCGCAGGTATTCTTCAGGTTACTTTAATCAGGTGCAGCCTCAAGGATGATAATTCATAGGAATAGCATTGTGTGAGGCTTGCTGTTATGCTACTTCAGGGTTACTCATAAATGATAAACTGGCAGGCCGCAGTTATTCTTCAGGTTACTTTAAACAGGTCCAGCCTCAAGGATAATAACTCATGGGAATAGCATTGTGTCTGGCATGTTGTTATTCTACATCAGGGTTACTCATAAAGGATACACTGGCAGGCCGCAGGTATTCTTCAGCTTACTTGTTACTTTAATCAGGTGCAGCCTGAAGGATGATAATTCATGGGAATAGCATTGTGTATGGCATGTTGTTATGCTACTTCAGGGTTACTCATAAAGGATACACTGGCAGGACACAGGTATTCTTCAGGTTACTTTAATCAGGTGCAGCCTCAAGGATGATAATTCATGGGAATAGCATTGTGTCGGGCATGTTGTTATGCTACATCAGGTTTACTCATAAATGATACGCTGGCAGGCCGCAGTTATTCTTCAGGTTACTTGTTACTTTAATCAGGTGCAGCTTGAAGGATGATAATTCATGGGAATTGCATTGTCTCTGACCTGTTGTTATGCTACTTCAAGGTTACTCATAAAGGATACACTGGCAGGCCGCAGGTATTCTTCAGGTTACTTTAATCAGGTGCAGCCCCAAGGATGATAATTCATAGGAATAGCATTGTGTGAGGCATGCTGTTATGCTACTTCAGGGTTACTCATGAATGATAAACTGGCAGGCCGCAGTTATTCTTCAGGTTACTTTAATCAGGTGCAGCCTCAAGGATGATAATTCATGGGAACAGCAATGTGTCTGGCATGATGTTATGTACATCAGGGTTACTCATAAAGGATACACTGGCAGGCCGCAGGTATTCTTCAGGTTACTTTAATCAGGTGCAGCCTCAAGGATGATAATTCATAGGAATAGCATTGTGTGAGGCATGCTGTTATGCTACTTCAGGGTTACTCATAAATGATAAACTGGCAGGCCGCAGTTATTCTTCAGGTTAATTTTAATCAGGTGCAGCCTCAAGGATGATAATTCATGGGAACAGCAATGTGTCTGGCATGATGTTATGTACATCAGGGTTACTCATAAAGGATACACTGGCAGGCCGCAGGTATTCTTCAGGTTACTTTAATCAGGTGCAGCCTCAAGGATGATAATTCATAGGAATAGCATTGTGTGAGGCTTGCTGTTATGCTACTTCAGGGTTACTCATAAATGATAAACTGGCAGGCCGCAGTTATTCTTCAGGTTACTTTAAACAGGTCCAGCCTCAAGGATAATAACTCATGGGAATAGCATTGTGTCTGGCATGTTGTTATTCTACATCAGGGTTACTCATAAAGGATACACTGGCAGGCCGCAGGTATTCTTCAGCTTACTTGTTACTTTAATCAGGTGCAGCCTGAAGGATGATAATTCATGGGAATAGCATTGTGTATGGCATGTTGTTATGCTACTTCAGGGTTACTCATAAAGGATACACTGGCAGGACACAGGTATTCTTCAGGTTACTTTAATCAGGTGCAGCCTCAAGGATGATAATTCATGGGAATAGCATTGTGTCGGGCATGTTGTTATGCTACATCAGGTTTACTCATAAATGATACGCTGGCAGGCCGCAGTTATTCTTCAGGTTACTTGTTACTTTAATCAGGTGCAGCTTGAAGGATGATAATTCATGGGAATTGCATTGTCTCTGACCTGTTGTTATGCTACTTCAAGGTTACTCATAAAGGATACACTGGCAGGCCGCAGGTATTCTTCAGGTTACTTTAATCAGGTGCAGCCCCAAGGATGATAATTCATAGGAATAGCATTGTGTGAGGCATGCTGTTATGCTACTTCAGGGTTACTCATGAATGATAAACTGGCAGGCCGCAGTTATTCTTCAGGTTACTTTAATCAGGTGCAGCCTCAAGGATGATAATTCATGGGAACAGCAATGTGTCTGGCATGATGTTATGTACATCAGGGTTACTCATAAAGGATACACTGGCAGGCCGCAGGTATTCTTCAGGTTACTTTAATCAGGTGCAGCCTCAAGGATGATAATTCATGGGAATAGCATTGTGTCTGGCATGCTGTTATGCTACTTCAGGGTTACACATAAAGGATACACTGGCAGGCCGCAGCTATTCTTCAGGTTAATTTTAATCAGGTGCAGCCTCAAGGATGATAATTCATGGGAACAGCAATGTGTCTGGCATGATGTTATGTACATCAGGGTTACTCATAAAGGATACACTGCCAGGCCGCAGGTATTCTTCAGGTTACTTTAAACAGGTTCAGCCTCAAGGATGATAATTCATGGGAATAGCATTGTGTCTGGCATGTTGTTATTCTACATCAGGGTTACTCTTAACGGATGCACTGGCAGGCCGCAGGTATTCTTCAGCTTACTTGTTACTTTAATCAGGTGCAGCCTGAAGGATGATAATTCATGGGAATAGCTTTGTGTCTGGCATGTTGTTATGCTACTTCAGGGTTAATCATAAAGGATACACTGGCAGGACGCAGGTATTCTTCAGGTTACTTTAATCAGGTGCAGCCTCAAGGATGATAATCCAAGGGAATAGCATTGTGTCGGGCATGTTGTTATGCTACATCAGGGGTACTCATGAATGATACTCTGGCAGGCCGCAGGTATTCTTCAGGTTACTTTAATAAGGTGCAGCCTCAAGGATGATAATTCATGGGAATAGCATTGTGTTATGCTACTTCAAGGTTACTCATAAAGGATACACTGGCAGGTCACAGGTATTTCTTCAGGTTACTTTAATCAGGTGCAGCCGCAAGGATGATAATTCATGGGAATAGCATTGTGTCTGGCATGCTGTTATGCTACATCAGGGTTACTCATAATGGTTGCACTGGCAGGCTGCAGGTATTCTTCAGGTTACTTTAATCAGGTGCAGCCGCAATGATGATAATTCATGGGAATAGCATTGTGTCTGGCATGTTGTTATGCTACATCAGGGTTACTCATAAAGGATACACTGGCATGTCGCAGGTATTCTTCAGGTTACTTTAATCAGGTGCAGCCGCAAGGATGATAATTCATGGGAATAGCATTGTGTCTGGCATGCTGTTATGCTACATCACGGTTACTCATAATGGATACACTGGCAGGCCGCAGGTATTCTTCAGGTTACTTTAATCAGGTGCAGCCTGAAGGATGATAATTCATGGGAATAGCATTGTGTCTTACATGATGTTATGCTCATCAGGGTTACTCATAAAGGATACTCTGGCAGGCCGCAGGTATTCTTCAGGTTACTTTAATCAGGTGCAGCCTCAAGGATGATAATTCATGGGAATAGCATTGTGTCTGGCATTCTGTTATGCTACTTCAGGGTTACACATAAAGGATACACTGGCCGGCCGCAGCTATTCTTCAGGTAACTTTAATCAGGTGCAGCCTCAAGGATGATAATTCATGGGAATAGCATTGTGTCTGGCATGTTGTTATGCTACATCAGGGTTACTCATAAAGGATACACTGGCAGGTCACAGGTATTTCTTCAGGTTACTTTAATCAGGTGCAGCCGCAAGGATGATAATTCATGGGAATAGCATTGTGTCTGGCATGCTGTTATGCTACATCAGGGTTACTCATAATGGTTACACTGGCAGGCTGCAGGTATTCTTCAGGTTACTTTAAACATATGCAGCCGCAATGATGATAATTCATGGGAATAGCATTGTGACTGGCATGTTGTTATGCTACATCAGGGTTACTCATAAAGGATACACTGGCAAAACGCAGGTATTCTTCAGGTTACTTTAATCAGGTGCAGCCGCAAGGATGATAATTCATGGGAATAGCATTGTGTCTGGCATGCTGTTATGCTACATCACGGTTACTCATAATGGATACACTGGCAGGCCGCAGGTATTCTTCAGGTTACTTTAATCAGGTGCAGCCGCAATAATGATAATTCATGGGAATAGCATCGTGTCTGGCATGCTGTTATGCTACATCAGGGTTACTCATAAAGGATACACTTGCAGGCCGCAGGTATTCTTTAGGTTACTTTAATCAGGTGCAGCCTCAAGGATGATAATTCATGGGAATAGCATTGTTTCTGGCATGATGTTATGCTACTTCAGAGTTACTCATAAAGGTTACACTGGCAGGCCGCAGGTATTCTTCAGGTTACTTTAATCAGGTGCAGCCTCAAGGATAATAATTCATGGGAATAGCATTGTGTGTGGCATCCTGTTATGCTACTTCAAGGTTACTCATGAAGGATACACTGGCAATCCGCAGGTATTCTTCAGGTTATTTTAATCAGGTGCAGCCTCAAGGATGATAATTCATGGGAATAGCATTATGTCTGGCATGCTGTTATGCTACTTCAGGGTTACTCATAAAGGATACACTGGCAGTCCGTAGTTATTCTTCAGGTTACTTTAATCAGGTGCAGCCTCAAGGATGATAATTCATGGGAATAGTATTGTGTCTGCATGTTGTTATGCTACATCAGGGTTACTCATAAAGGATACACTGGCAGGCCGCAGGTTTTCTTCAGGTCCCTTTAATCAGGTGCAGCCTCAAGGATGATAATTCATGGGAATAGCATTGTGTTATGTTACTTCAGGGTTACTCATAAAGGATACACTGGCAGGCCACAGGTATTCTTCAGGTTACTTTAATAAGGTGCAGCCTCAAGGATGATAATTCATGGGAATAGCATTGTGTTATGCTACTTCAAAGTTACTCATAAAGGATACACTGGCAGGCCGCAGGTATTCTTCAGGTTACTTAAATCAGGTGCAGCCTCAAGGATGATAATTCATGGGAATAGCATTGTATCTGGCATGCTGTAATGCTACATCACGGTTACTCATAATGGATACACTGGCAGGCCGCAGGTATTCTTCAGGTTACTTTAATCAGGTGCAGCCTGAAGGATGATAATTCATGGGAATAGCATTGTGTCTTACATGATGTTATGCTCATCAGGGTTACTCATAAAGGATACTCTGGCAGGCCGCAGGTATTCTTCAGGTTACTTTAATCAGGTGCAGCCGCAAGGATGATAATTCATGGGAATAGCATTGTGTCTGGCATGCTGTTATGCTACATCACGGTTACTCATAATGGATACACTGGCAGGCCGCAGGTATTCTTCAGGTTACTTTAATCAGGTGCAGCCTGAAGGATGATAATTCATGGGAATAGCATTGTGTCTTACATGATGTTATGCTCATCAGGGTTACTCATAAAGGATACTCTGGCAGGCCGCAGGTATTCTTCAGGTTACTTTAATCAGGTGCAGCCTCAAGGATGATAATTCATGGGAATAGCATTGTGTCTGGCATTCTGTTATGCTACTTCAGGGTTACACATAAAGGATACACTGGCCGGCCGCAGCTATTCTTCAGGTAACTTTAATCAGGTGCAGCCTCAAGGATGATAATTCATGGGAATAGCATTGTGTCTGGCATGTTGTTATGCTACATCAGGGTTACTCATAAAGGATACACTGGCAGGTCACAGGTATTTCTTCAGGTTACTTTAATCAGGTGCAGCCGCAAGGATGATAATTCATGGGAATAGCATTGTGTCTGGCATGCTGTTATGCTACATCAGGGTTACTCATAATGGTTACACTGGCAGGCTGCAGGTATTCTTCAGGTTACTTTAAACATATGCAGCCGCAATGATGATAATTCATGGGAATAGCATTGTGTCTGGCATGTTGTTATGCTACATCAGGGTTACTCATAAAGGATACACTGGCAAAACGCAGGTATTCTTCAGGTTACTTTAATCAGGTGCAGCCGCAAGGATGATAATTCATGGGAATAGCATTGTGTCTGGCATGCTGTTATGCTACATCACGGTTACTCATAATGGATACACTGGCAGGCCGCAGGTATTCTTCAGGTTACTTTAATCAGGTGCAGCCGCAATGATGATAATTCATGGGAATAGCATCGTGTCTGGCATGCTGTTATGCTACATCAGGGTTACTCATAAAGGATACACTTGCAGGCCGCAGGTATTCTTTAGGTTACTTTAATCAGGTGCAGCCTCAAGGATGATAATTCATGGGAATAGCATTGTTTCTGGCATGATGTTATGCTACTTCAGAGTTACTCATAAAGGTTACACTGGCAGGCCTAAGGTATTCTTCAGGTTACTTTAATCAGGTGCAGCCTCAAGGATAATAATTCATGGGAATAGCATTGTGTGTGGCATCCTGTTATGCTACTTCAAGGTTACTCATGAAGGATACACTGGCAATCCGCAGGTATTCTTCAGGTTATTTTAATCAGGTGCAGCCTCAAGGATGATAATTCATGGGAATAGCATTGTGTCTGGCATGCTGTTATGCTACTTCAGGGTTACTCATAAAGGATACACTGGCAGTCCGTAGTTATTCTTCAGGTTACTTTAATCAGGTGCAGCCTCAAGGATGATAATTCATGGGAATAGTATTGTGTCTGCATGTTGTTATGCTACATCAGGGTTACTCATAAAGGATACACTGGCAGGCCGCAGGTTTTCTTCAGGTCCCTTTAATCAGGTGCAGCCTCAAGGATGATAATTCATGGGAATAGCATTGTGTTATGTTACTTCAGGGTTACTCATAAAGGATACACTGGCAGGCCACAGGTATTCTTCAGGTTACTTTAATGAGGTGCAGCCTCAAGGATGATAATTCATGGGAATAGCATTGTGTTATGCTACTTCAAAGTTACTCATAAAGGATACACTGGCAGGCCGCAGGTATTCTTCAGGTTACTTAAATCAGGTGCAGCCTCAAGGATGATAATTCATGGGAATAGCATTGTGTCTGGCATGCTGTTATGCTACATCAGGGTTACTCATAAAGGATACACTTGCAGGCCGCAGGTATTCTTTAGGTTACTTTAATCAGGTGCAGCCTCAAGGATGATAATTCATGGGAATAGCATTGTTTCTGGCATGATGTTATGCTACTTCAGAGTTACTCATAAAGGATACACTGGCAGGCCGCAGGTATTCTTCAGGTTACTTTAATCAGGTGCAGCCTCAAGGATAATAATTCATGGGAATAGCATTGTGTCGGGCATGTTGTTATGCTACATCAGGGTTACTCATAAAGGTTACACTGGCAGGCCGCAGGTATTCTTCAGGTTACTTTAATCAGGTGCAGCCTCAAGGATAATAATTCATGGGAATAGCATTGTGTCTGGCATGCTGTTATGCTACTTCAAGGTTACTCATGAAGGATACACTGGCAATCCGCAGGTATTCTTCAGGTTATTTTAATCAGGTGCAGCCTCAAGGATGATAATTCATGGGAATAGCATTATGTCTGGCATGCTGTTATGCTACTTCAGGGTTACTCATAAAGGATACACTGGCAGTCCGTAGTTATTCTTCAGGTTACTTTAATCAGGTGCAGCCTCAAGGATGATAATTCATGGGAATAGTATTGTGTCTGCATGTTGTTATGCTACATCAGGGTTACTCATAAAGGATACACTGGCAGGCCGCAGGTTTTCTTCAGGTCCCTTTAATCAGATGCAGCCTCAAGGATGATAATTCATGGGAATAGCATTGTGTTATGCTACTTCAGGGTTACTCATAAAGGATACACTGGCAGGCCACAGGTATTCGTCAGGTTACTTTAATGAGGTGCAGCCTCAAGGATGATAATTCATGGGAATAGCATTGTGTTATGCTACTTCAAGGTTACTCATAAAGGATACACTGGCAGGCCGCAGGTATTCTTCAGGTTACTTAAATCAGGTGCAGCCTCAAGGATGATAATTCATGGGAATAGCATTGTGTCGGGCATGTTGTTATGCTACATCAGGTTTACTCATAAAGGATACACTGGCAGGCCGCAGGTATTCTTCAGGTTGCTTTAATCAGGTGCAGCCTCAAGGATGATAATTCATGGGAATAGCACTGTGTCTGGCATGATGTTATGCTACTTCAGGGTTACTCTCAAAGGATACACTGGCAGGCCGCAGGTATTCTTCAGGTTACTTTAATCAGGTGCAGCCTCAAGGATGATAATTCATGGGAATAGCATTGGGTCGGGCATGTTGTTATGCTACTTCAGGGTTACTCATAAAGGACACACTGGCAGACCGCAGGTATTCTTCATGTTACTTTAAACAGGTGCAGCCTCAAGGATGATAATTCATGGGAATAGCATTGTGTCTGGCATGCTGTTATGCTACTTCAGGGTTACTCATAAATGATAAACTGGCAGGCCGCAGTTATTCTTCAGGTTACTTTAATTAGGTGCAGCCTCAAGGATGATAATTCATGGGAATAGCATTGTGTCTGGCATGATGTTATGCTCATCAGGGTTACTCATAAAGGATACTCTAGCAGGCCGCAGGTATTCTTCAGGTTACTTTAATCAGGTGCAGCCTCAAGGATGATAATTCATGGGAATAGCATTGTGTCTGGCATGCTGTTATGCTACCTCAGGGTTACACATAAAGGATACACTGGCAGGCGGCAGCTATTCTTCAGGTTACTTTAATCAGGTGCAGCCTCAAGGATGATAATTCATGGGAATAGCATTGTGTCTGGCATGTTGTTATGCTACATCAGGGTTACTCATAAAGGATACACTGGCAGGTCACAGGTATTCTTCAGGTTACTTTAATCAAGTGCAGCCGCAAGGATGATAATTCATGGGAATAGCATTGTGTCTGGCATGCTGTTATGCTACATCAGGGTTACTCATAATGGATACAATGGCAGGCCGCAGGTATTCTTCAGGTTACTTTAATCAGGTGCAGCCGCAATGGTGATAATTCATGGGAATAGCATTGTGTCTGGCATGCTGTTATGCTACATCAGGGTTACTCATAATGGATACAATGGCAGGCCGCAGGTATTCTTCAGGTTACTTTAATCAGGTGCAGCCGCAATGATGATAATTCATGGGAATAGCATTGTGTCTGGCATGCTGTTATGCTACATCAGGGTTACTCATAATGGATACACTGGCAGGCCGCAGGTATTCTTCAGGTTACTTTAATGAGGTGCAGCCTCAAGGATGATAATTCATGGGAATAGCATTGGGTTATGCTACTTCAAGGTTACTCATAAAGGATAGACTGGCAGTCCGCAGGTATTCTTCAGGTTACTTAAATCAGGTGCAGCCTCAAGGATGATAATTCATGGGAATAGCATTGTGTCTGGCATGCTGTTATGCTACATCAGGGTTACTCCTAAAGGATACACTTGCTGGCCGCAGGTATTCTTCAGGTTACTTTAATCAGGTGCAGCCTCAAGGATGATAATTCATGGGAATAGCATTGTTTCTGGCATGATGTTATGCTACTTCAGGGTTACTCATAAAGGATACACTGGCAGGCTGCAGGTATTCTTCAGGTTACTCTAATCAGGTGCAGCCTCAAGGATGATAATTCATTGGAATAGCATTGTGTCAGGCGTGTTGCTATGCTACATCAGGGTTACTCATAAAGGATACACTGGCAGGCCGCAGGTATTCTTCAGGTTACTTTAATCAGGTGCAGACTCAAGGATGATAATTCATGGGAATAGCATTGTGTCTGGCATGTTGCTATGCTACATCAGGGTTACTCATAAAGGATGCACTGGCAGGCCGCAGGTATTCTTCGGGTTACTTTAATCAGGTGCAGCCTCAAGGATGATAATTCATGGGAATAGCATTGTATCTGGCATGTTGTTATGGTACTTCAGGGTTACTCATAAAGGATACACTGGCAGGCCGCAGGTATTCTTCAGGTTACTTTAAACAGGTCCAGCCTCGAGGATAATAACTCATGGGAATAGCATTGTGTCTGGCATGTTGTTATTCTACATCAGGGTTACTCATAAAGGATACACTGGCAGGCCGCAGGTATTCTTCAGCTTACTTGTTACTTTAATCAGGTGCAGCCTGAAGGATGATAATTCATGGGAATAGCATTGTGTATGGCATGTTGTTATGCTACTTCAGGGTTACTCATAAAGGATACACTGGCAGGACGCAGGTATTCTTCAGGTTACTTTAATGAGGTGCAGCCTCAAGGATGATAATTCATGGGAATAGCATTGGGTTATGCTACTTCAAGGTTACTCATAAAGGATAGACTGGCAGTCCGCAGGTATTCTTCAGGTTACTTAAATCAGGTGCAGCCTCAAGGATGATAATTCATGGGAATAGCATTGTGTCTGGCATGCTGTTATGCTACATCAGGGTTACTCCTAAAGGATACACTTGCTGGCCGCAGGTATTCTTCAGGTTACTTTAATCAGGTGCAGCCTCAAGGATGATAATTCATGGGAATAGCATTGTTTCTGGCATGATGTTATGCTACTTCAGGGTTACTCATAAAGGATACACTGGCAGGCTGCAGGTATTCTTCAGGTTACTCTAATCAGGTGCAGCCTCAAGGATGATAATTCATTGGAATAGCATTGTGTCAGGCGTGTTGCTATGCTACATCAGGGTTACTCATAAAGGATACACTGGCAGGCCGCAGGTATTCTTCAGGTTACTTTAATCAGGTGCAGACTCAAGGATGATAATTCATGGGAATAGCATTGTGTCTGGCATGTTGCTATGCTACATCAGGGTTACTCATAAAGGATGCACTGGCAGGCCGCAGGTATTCTTCGGGTTACTTTAATCAGGTGCAGCCTCAAGGATGATAATTCATGGGAATAGCATTGTATCTGGCATGTTGTTATGGTACTTCAGGGTTACTCATAAAGGATACACTGGCAGGCCGCAGGTATTCTTCAGGTTACTTTAAACAGGTCCAGCCTCGAGGATAATAACTCATGGGAATAGCATTGTGTCTGGCATGTTGTTATTCTACATCAGGGTTACTCATAAAGGATACACTGGCAGGCCGCAGGTATTCTTCAGCTTACTTGTTACTTTAATCAGGTGCAGCCTGAAGGATGATAATTCATGGGAATAGCATTGTGTATGGCATGTTGTTATGCTACTTCAGGGTTACTCATAAAGGATACACTGGCAGGACGCAGGTATTCTTCAGGTTACTTTAATCAGGTGCAGCCTCAAGGATGATAATTCATGGGAATAGCATTGTGTCGGGCATGTTGTTATGCTACATCAAGTTTACTCATAAATGATACGCTGGCAGGCCGCAGTTATTCTTCAGGTTACTTGTTACTTTAATCAGGTGCAGCTTGAAGGATGATAATTCATGGGAATTGCATTGTCTCTGACCTGTTCTTATGCTACTTCAAGGTTACTCATAAAGGATACACTGGCAGGCCGCAGATATTCTTCAGGTTACTTTAATCAGGTGCAGCCTCAAGGATGATAATTCATAGGAATAGCATTGTGTGAGGCATGCTGTTATGCTACTTCAGGGTTACTCATAAATGATAAACTGGCAGGCCGCAGTTATTCTTCAGGTTACTTTAATCAGGTGCAGCCTCAAGGATGATAATTCATGGGAACAGCAATGTGTCTGGCATGATGTTATGTACATCAGGGTTACTCATAAAGGATACACTGGCAGGCCGCAGGTATTCTTCAGGTTACTTTAATCAGGTGCAGCCTCAAGGATGATAATTCATAGGAATAGCATTGTGTGAGGCATGCTGTTATGCTACTTCAGGGTTACTCATAAATGATAAACTGGCAGGCCGCAGTTATTCTTCAGGTTACTTTAAACAGGTCCAGCCTCAAGGATAATAACTCATGGGAATAGCATTGTGTCTGGCATGTTGTTATTCTACATCAGGGTTACTAATAAAGGATACACTGGCAGGCCGCAGGTATTCTTCAGCTTACTTGTTACTTTAATCAGGTGCAGCCTGAAGGATGATAATTCATGGGAATAGCATTGTGTATGGCATGTTGTTATGCTACTTCAGGGTTACTCATAAAGGATACACTGGCAGGACACAGGTATTCTTCAGGTTACTTTAATCAGGTGCAGCCTCAAGGATGATAATTCATGGGAATAGCATTGTGTTGGGCATGTTGTTATGCTACATCAGGTTTACTCATAAATGATACGCTGGCAGGCCGCAGTTATTCTTCAGGTTACTTGTTACTTTAATCAGGTGCAGCTTGAAGGATGATAATTCATGGGAATTGCATTGTCTCTGACCTGTTGTTATGCTACTTCAAGGTTACTCATAAAGGATACACTGGCAGGCCGCAGGTATTCTTCAGGTTACTTTAATCAGGTGCAGCCCCAAGGATGATAATTCATAGGAATAGCATTGTGTGAGGCATGCTGTTATGCTACTTCAGGGTTACTCATAAATGATAAACTGGCAGGCCGCAGTTATTCTTCAGGTTACTTTAATCAGGTGCAGCCTCAAGGATGATAATTCATGGGAACAGCAATGTGTCTGGCATGATGTTATGTACATCAGGGTTACTCATAAAGGATACACTGGCAGGCCGCAGGTATTCTTCAGGTTACTTTAATCAGGTGCAGCCTCAAGGATGATAATTCATGGGAATAGCATTGTGTCTGGCATGCTGTTATGCTACTTCAGGGTTACACATAAAGGATACACTGGCAGGCCGCAGCTATTCTTCAGGTTAATTTTAATCAGGTGCAGCCTCAAGGATGATAATTCATGGGAATAGCATTGTGTCTGGCATGCTGTTATGCTATATCAGGGTTACTCATAATGGATACACTGCCAGGCCGCAGGTATTCTTCAGGTTACTTTAAACAGGTGCAGCCTCAAGGATGATAATTCATGGGAATAGCATTGTGTCTGGCATGTTGTTATTCTACATCAGGGTTACTCTTAACGGATACACTGGCAGGCCGCAGGTATTCTTCAGCTTACTTGTTACTTTAATCAGGTGCAGCCTGAAGGATGATAATTCATGGGAATAGCTTTGTGTCTGGCATGTTGTTATGCTACTTCAGGGTTACTCATAAAGGATACACTGGCAGGACGCAGGTATTCTTCAGGTTACTTTAATCAGGTGCAGCCTCAAGGATGATAATTCATGGGAATAGCATTGTGTCGGGCATGTTGTTATGCTACATCAGGGGTACTCATAAATGATACTCTGGCAGGCCGCAGGTATTCTTCAGGTTACTTTAATAAGGTGCAGCCTCAAGGATAATAATTCATGGGAATAGCATTGTGTTATGCTACTTCAAGGTTACTCATAAATGATACACTGGCAGGCCGCAGGTATTCTTCAGGTTACTTTAATCAGGTGCAGCCTCAAGGATGATAATTCATGGGAATAGCATTGTGTCTGGCATGCTGTTATGCTACTTCAGGGTTACTCATAAAGGATACACTGGCAGGCCGCAGGTATTCTTCAGGTTACTTTAATCAGGTGCAGCCTCAAGGATGATAATTCATGGGAATATCATTGTGTCTGGCATGCTGTTATGCTACTTCAGGGTTACTCATAAAGGATACACTTGCAGGCCGCAGGTATTCTTCAGGTTACTTTAATCAGGTGCAGCCTCAAGGATGATAATTCATGGGAATAGCATTGTTTCTGGCATGATGTTATGCTACTTCAGGGTTACTCATGAAGGATACACTGGCAGGCTGCAGGTATTCTTCAGGTTACTCTAATCAGGTGCATCCTCGAGGATGATAATTCATTGGAATAGCATTGTGTCAGACGTGTTGCTATGCTACATCAGGGTTACTCATAAAGGATACACTGGCAGGCCGCAGGTATTCTTCAGGTTACTTTTATCAGGTGCAACCTCAAGGATGATCATTCATGGGAATAGCATTGTGTCTGGCATGTTGCTATGCTACATCAGGGTTACTCATAAAGGATACACTGGCAGGCCGGAGGTATTCTTCGGGTTACTTTAATCAGGTGCAGCCTCAAGGATGATAATTCATGGGAATAGCATTGTATCTGGCATGTTGTTATGGTACTTCAGGGTTACTCATAAAGGATACACTGGCAGGCCGCAGGTATTCTTCAGGTTACTTTAAACAGGTGCAGCCTCAAGGATGATAATTCATGGGAATAGCATTGTGTCTGGCATGTTGTTATTCTAATTCAGGGTTACTCATAAAGGATACACTGGCAGGCCGCAGGTATTCTTCAGGTTACTTTAATCAGGTGCAGCCTCAAGGATGATAGTTCATGGGAATAGCATTGTGTCGGGCATGTTGTTATGCTACATCAGGGTTACTCATAAAGGATACGCTGGCAGGTCACAGGTATTCTTCAAGTTACTTTAATCAGGTGCAGCCACAAGGATGATAATTCATGGGAATAGCATTGTTTCTGGCATGATGTTATGCTACTTCAGGGTTACTCATAAAGGATACACTGGCAGGCCGCAGGTATTCTTCAGGTTACTTTAATCAGGTGCAGCCTCAAGGATAATAATTCATGGGAATAGCATTGTGTTGGGCATGTTGTTATGCTACATCAGAGTAACTCATAAAGGATACACTGGCAGGCCGCAGGTATTCTTCAGGTTACTTTAATCAGGTGCAGCGTCAAGGATAATAATTCATGGGAATAGCATTGTGTCTGGCATGCTGTTATGCTACTTCAGGGTTACTCATGAAGGATACACTGGCAATCTGCAGGTATTCTTCAGGTTATTTTAATCAGGTGCAGCCTCAAGGATGATAATTCATGGGAATAGTATTGTGTCTGGCATGCTGTTATGCTACTTCAGGGTTACTCATAAAGGATACACTGGCAGTCCGTAGTTATTCTTCAGGTTACTTTAATCAGGTGCAGCCTCAAGGATGATAATTCATGGGAATAGTATTGTGTCTGGCATGTTGTTATGCTACTTCAGGGTTACTCATAAAGGATACACTGGCAGGCCGCAGGTTTTCTTCAGGTCCCTTTAATCAGGTGCAGCCTCAAGGATGATAATTCATGGGAATAGCATTGTGTTATGCTACTTCAGGGTTACTCATAAAGGATACATGGGCAGGCCGCAGGTATTCTTCAGGTTACTTAAATCCGGTGCAGCCTCAGGGATGATAATTCATGGGAATAGCATTGTGTCTGGCATGCTGTTATGCTACATCAGGGTTACTCCTAAAGGATACACTGGCAGGGCGCAGGTATTCTTTAGGTTACTTTAATCAGGTGCAGCCTCAAGGATGATAATTCATGGGCATAGCATTGTGTCGGGCATGTTGTTATGCTACTTCAGGGTTACTCAAAAAGGATACACTGGCAGGCCGCAGGTATTCTTCAGGTTACTTTAATCAGGTGCAGCCTCAAGGATGATAATTCATGGGAATAGCATTGTGTCTGGCATGCTGTTATTCTACTTCAGGGTTACACATAAAGGATACACTGGCAGGCCGCAGCTATTCTTCAGGTTAATTTTAATCAGGTGCAGCCTCAAGGATGATAATTCATGGGAATAGCATTGTGTCTGGCATGCTGTTATGCTATATCAGGGTTACTCATAATGGATACACTGCCAGGCCACAGGTATTCTTCAGGTTACTTTAAACAGGTGCAGCCTCAAGGATGATAATTCATGGGAATAGCATTGTGTCTGGCATGTTGTTTTTCTACATCAGGGTTACTCTTAACGGATACACTGGCAGGCCGCAGGTATTCTTCAGCTTACTTGTTACTTTAATCAGGTGCAGCCTGAAGGATGATAATTCATGGGAATAGCTTTGTGTCTGGCATGTTGTTATGCTACTTCAGGGTTACTCATAAAGGATACACTGGCAGGACGCAGGTATTCTTCAGGTTACTTTAATCAGGTGCAGCCTCAAGGATGATAAGTCATGGGAATAGCATTGTGTCGGGCATGTTGTTATGCTACATCAGGGGTACTCATAAATGATAGTCTGGCAGGCCGCAGGTATTCTTCAGGTTACTTTAATAAGGTGCAGCCTCAAGGATGATAATTCATGGGAATAGCATTGTGTTATGCTACTTCAAGGTTACTCATAAATGATACACTGGCAGGCCGCAGGTATTCTTCAGGTTACTTTAATCAGGTGCAGCCTCAAGGATGATAATTCATGGGAATAGCATTGTGTCGGGCATGTTGTTATGCTACATCAGGTTTACTCATAAAGGATACACTGGCAGGCCGCAGGTATTCTTCAGGTTACTTTAATCAGGTGCAGCCTCAAGGATGATAATTCATGGGAATAGCACTGTGTCTGGCATGATGTTATACTACTTCAGGGTTACTCACAAAGGATACACTGGCAGGCCGCAGGTATTCTTCAGGTTACTTTAATCAGGTGCAGCCTCAAGGATGATAATTCATGGGAATAGCATTGGGTCGGGCATGTTGTTATGCTACTTCAGGGTTACTCATAAAGGACACACTGGCAGACTGCAGATATTCTTCAGGTTACTTTAATCAGGTGCAGCCTAAAGGATGATAATTCATGGGAATAGCATTGTGTCTGGCATGCTGTTATGCTACTTCAGGGTTACTCATAAAGGATACACTGGAAGGCCGCAGGTATTCTTCAGGTTAATTTAATGAGGTGCAGCCTCAAGGATGATAATTCATGAGAATAGCATTGTGTCTGGAATGCTGTTATGCTACATCAGGGTTACTCATAAAGGATACACTGGCAGGCCGCAGGTATTCTTCAGGTTACTTTAATCAGGTGCAGCCTCAAGGATGATAATTCATGGGAATATCATTGTGTCTGGCATGCTGTTATGCTACTTCAGGGTTACTCATAAAGGATACACTTGCAGGCCGCAGGTATTCTTCAGGTTACTTTAATCAGGTGCAGCCTCAAGGATGATAATTCATGGGAATAGCATTGTTTCTGGCATGATGTTATGCTACTTCAGGGTTACTCATGAAGGATACACTGGCAGGCTGCAGGTATTCTTCAGGTTACTCTAATCAGGTGCATCCTCGAGGATGATAATTCATTGGAATAGCATTGTGTCAGACGTGTTGCTATGCTACATCAGGGTTACTCATAAAGGATACACTGGCAGGCCGCAGGTATTCTTCAGGTTACTTTAATCAGGTGCAGCCTCAAGGATGATCATTCATGGGAATAGCATTGTGTCTGGCATGTTGCTATGCTACATCAGGGTTACTCATAAAGGATACACTGGCAGGCCGCAGGTATTCTTCGGGTTACTTTAATCAGGTGCAGCCTCAAGGATGATAATTCATGGGAATAGCATTGTATCTGGCATGTTGTTATGGTACTTCAGGGTTACTCATAAAGGATACACTGGCAGGCCGCAGGTATTCTTCAGGTTACTTTAAACAGGTGCAGCCTCAAGGATGATAATTCATGGGAATAGCATTGTGTCTGGCATGTTGTTATTCTAATTCAGGGTTACTCATAAAGGATACACTGGCAGGCCGCAGGTATTCTTCAGGTTACTTTAATCAGGTGCAGCCTCAAGGATGATAGTTCATGGGAATAGCATTGTGTCGGGCATGTTGTTATGCTACATCAGGGTTACTCATAAAGGATACGCTGGCAGGTCACAGGTATTCTTCAGGTTACTTTAATCAGGTGCAGCCACAAGGATGATAATTCATGGGAATAGCATTGTTTCTGGCATGATGTTATGCTACTTCAGGGTTACTCATAAAGGATACACTGGCAGGCCGCAGGTATTCTTCAGGTTACTTTAATCAGGTGCAGCCTCAAGGATAATAATTCATGGGAATAGCATTGTGTTGGGCATGTTGTTATGCTACATCAGAGTAACTCATAAAGGATACACTGGCAGGCCGCAGGTATTCTTCAGGTTACTTTAATCAGGTGCAGCGTCAAGGATAATAATTCATGGGAATAGCATTGTGTCTGGCATGCTGTTATGCTACTTCAGGGTTACTCATGAAGGATACACTGGCAATCTGCAGGTATTCTTCAGGTTATTTTAATCAGGTGCAGCCTCAAGGATGATAATTCATGGGAATAGTATTGTGTCTGGCATGCTGTTATGCTACTTCAGGGTTACTCATAAAGGATACACTGGCAGTCCGTAGTTATTCTTCAGGTTACTTTAATCAGGTGCAGCCTCAAGGATGATAATTCATGGGAATAGTATTGTGTCTGGCATGTTGTTATGCTACTTCAGGGTTACTCATAAAGGATACACTGGCAGGCCGCAGGTTTTCTTCAGGTCCCTTTAATCAGGTGCAGCCTCAAGGATGATAATTCATGGGAATAGCATTGTGTTATGCTACTTCAGGGTTACTCATAAAGGATACATGGGCAGGCCGCAGGTATTCTTCAGGTTACTTAAATCCGGTGCAGCCTCAGGGATGATAATTCATGGGAATAGCATTGTGTCTGGCATGCTGTTATGCTACATCAGGGTTACTCCTAAAGGATACACTGGCAGGGCGCAGGTATTCTTTAGGTTACTTTAATCAGTTGCAGCCTCAAGGATGATAATTCATGGGCATAGCATTGTGTCGGGCATGTTGTTATGCTACTTCAGGGTTACCCAAAAAGGATACACTGGCAGGCTGCAGGTATTCTTCAGGTTACTCTAATCAGGTGCAGCCTCAAGGATGATAATTCATGGGAATAGCATTGTGTCGGGCATGTTGTTATGCTACATCAGGGTTACTCATAAATGATACGCTGGCAGGCCGCAGTTATTCTTCAGGTTACTTGTTACTTTAATCAGGTGCAGCTTGAAGGATGATAATTCATGGGAATTGCATTGTCTCTGGCATGTTGTTATGCTACTTCAAGGTTACTCATAAAGGATACACTGGCAGGCCGCAGGTATTCTTCAGGTTACTTTAATCAGGTGCAGCCTCAAGGATGATAATTCATAGGAATAGCATTGTGTCTGGCATGCTGTTATGCTACTTCAGGGTTACTCATAAATGATAAACTGGCAGGCCGCAGTTATTCTTCAGGTTACTTTAATCAGGTGCAGCCTCAAGGATGATAATTCATGGGAATAGCATTGTGTCTGGCATGATGTTATGCACATCAGGGTTACTCATAAAGGACACACTGGCAGACCGCAGGTATTCTTCATGTTACTTTAAACAGGTGCAGCCTCAAGGATGTTAATTCATGGGAATAGCATTGTGTCTGGCATGCTGTTATGCTACTTCAGGGTTACTCATAAATGATAAACTGGCAGGCCACAGTTATTCTTCAGGTTACTTTAATTAGGTGCAGCCTCAAGGATGATAATTCATGGGAATAGCATTGTGTCTGGCATGATGTTATGCTCATCAGGGTTACTCATAAAGGATACTCTAGCAGGCCGCAGGTATTCTTCAGGTTACTTTAATCAGGTGCAGCCTCAAGGATGATAATTCATGGGAATAGCATTGTGTCTGGCATGCTGTTATGCTACTTCAGGGTTACACATAAAGGATACACTGGCAGGCGGCAGCTATTCTTCAGGTTACTTTAATCAGGTGCAGCCTCAAGGATGATAA
This sequence comes from Ambystoma mexicanum, assembly GCF_040938575.1. Taxonomy (NCBI): domain Eukaryota; kingdom Metazoa; phylum Chordata; class Amphibia; order Caudata; family Ambystomatidae; genus Ambystoma; species Ambystoma mexicanum. The sequence continues at coordinate 1,686,247,303 of NC_090929.1, forward strand.
TTCATGAGAATAGCATTGTGTCTGGCATGTTGTTATGCTACATCAGGGTTACTCATAAAGGATACACTGGCAGGTCACAGGTATTCTTCAGGTTACTTTAATCAGGTGCAGCCGCAAGGATGATAATTCATGGGAATAGCATTGTGTCTGGCATGCTGTTATGCTACATCAGGGTTACTCATAATGGATACAATGGCAGGCCGCAGGTATTCTTCAGGTTACTTTAATCAGGTGCAGCCGCAATGATGATAATTCATGGGAATAGCATTGTGTCTGGCATGCTGTTATGCTACATCAGGGTTACTCATAATGGATACAATGGCAGGCCGCAGGTATTCTTCAGGTTACTTTAATCAGGTGCAGCCGCAATGATGATAATTCATGGGAATAGCATTGTGTCTGGCATGCTGTTATGCTACATCAGGGTTACTCATAATGGATACACTGGCAGGCCGCAGGTATTCTTCAGGTTACTTTAATGAGGTGCAGCCTCAAGGATGATAATTCATGGGAATAGCATTGGGTTATGCTACTTCAAGGTTACTCATAAAGGATAGACTGGCAGTCCGCAGGTATTCTTCAGGTTACTTAAATCAGGTGCAGCCTCAAGGATGATAATTCATGGGAATAGCATTGTGTCTGGCATGCTGTTATGCTACATCAGGGTTACTCCTAAAGGATACACTGGCAGGCCGCAGGTATTCTTTAGGTTACTTTAATCAGGTGCAGCCTCAAGGATGATAATTCATGGGAATAGCATTGTGTTGGGCATGTTGTTATGCTACATCAGGTTTACTCATAAAGGATACACTTGCTGGCCGCGGGTATTCTTCAGGTTACTTTAATCAGGTGCAGCCTCAAGGATGATAATTCATGGGAATAGCATTGTTTCTGGCATGATGTTATGCTACTTCAGGGTTACTCATAAAGGATACACTGGCAGGCTGCAGGTATTCTTCAGGTTACTCTAATCAGGTGCAGCCTCAAGGATGATAATTCATTGGAATAGCATTGTGTCAGGCGTGTTGCTATGCTACATCAGGGTTACTCATGAAGGATACACTGGCAGGCCGCAGGTATTCTTCAGGTTACTTTAATCAGGTGCAGACTCAAGGATGATAATTCATGGGAATAGCATTGTGTCTGGCATGTTGCTATGCTACATCAGGGTTACTCATAAAGGATGCACTGGCAGGCCGCAGGTATTCTTCGGGTTACTTTAATCAGGTGCAGCCTCAAGGATGATAATTAATGGGAATAGCATTGTATCTGGCATGTTGTTATGGTACTTCAGGGTTACTCATAAAGGATACACTGGCAGGCCGCAGGTATTCTTCAGGTTACTTTAAACAGGTCCAGCCTCAAGGATAATAACTCATGGGAATAGCATTGTGTCTGGCATGTTGTTATTCTACATCAGGGTTACTCATAAAGGATACACTGGCAGGCCGCAGGTATTCTTCAGCTTACTTGTTACTTTAATCAGGTGCAGCCTGAAGGATGATAATTCATGGGAATAGCATTGTGTAGGGCATGTTGTTATGCTACTTCAGGGTTACTCATAAAGGATACACTGGCAGGACGCAGGTATTCTTCAGGTTACTTTAATCAAGTGCAGCCTCAAGGATGATAATTCATGGGAATAGCATTGTGTCGGGCATGTTGTTATGCTACATCAGGTTTACTCATAAATGATACGCTGGCAGGCCGCAGTTATTCTTCAGGTTACTTGTTACTTTAATCAGGTGCAGCTTGAAGGATGATAATTCATGGGAATTGCATTGTCTCTGACCTGTTCTTATGCTACTTCAAGGTTACTCATAAAGGATACACTGGCAGGCCGCAGGTATTCTTCAGGTTACTTTAATCAGGTGCAGCCTCAAGGATGATAATTCATAGGAATAGCATTGTGTGAGGCATGCTGTTATGCTACTTCAGGGTTTCTCATGAATGATAAACTGGCAGGCCGCAGTTATTCTTCAGGTTACTTTAATCAGGTGCAGCCTCAAGGATGATAATTCATGGGAACAGCAATGTGTCTGGCATGATGTTATGTACATCAGGGTTACTCATAAAGGATACACTGGCAGGCCGCAGGTATTCTTCAGGTTACTTTAATCAGGTGCAGCCTCAAGGATGATAATTCATAGGAATAGCATTGTGTGAGGCATGCTGTTATGCTACTTCAGGGTTACTCATAAATGATACACTGGCAGGCTGCAGTTATTCTTCAGGTTACTTTAAACAGGTCCAGCCTCAAGGATAATAACTCATGGGAATTGCATTGTGTCTGGCATGTTGTTATTCTACATCAGGGTTACTCATAAAGGATACACTGGCAGGCCGCAGGTATTCTTCAGCTTACTTGTTACTTTAATCAGGTGCAGCCTGAAGGATGATAATTCATGGGAATAGCATTGTGTATGGCATGTTGTTATGCTACTTCAGGGTAACTCATAAAGGATACACTGGCAGGACACAGGTATTCTTCAGGTTACTTTAATCAGGTGCAGCCTCAAGGATGATAATTCATGGGAATAGCATTGTGTCGGGCATGTTGTTATGCTACATCAGGTTTACTCATAAATGATACGCTGGCAGGCCGCAGTTATTCTTCAGGTTACTTGTTACTTTAATCAGGTGCAGCTTGAAGGATGATAATTCATGGGAATTGCATTGTCTCTGACCTGTTGTTATGCTACTTCAAGGTTACTCATAAAGGATACACTGGCAGGCCGCAGGTATTCTTCAGGTTACTTTAATCAGGTGCAGCCCCAAGGATGATAATTCATAGGAATAGCATTGTGTGAGGCATGCTGTTATGCTACTTCAGGGTTACTCATAAATGATAAACTGGCAGGCCGCAGTTATTCTTCAGGTTACTTTAATCAGGTGCAGCCTCAAGGATGATAATTCATGGGAACAGCAATGTGTCTGGCATGATGTTATGTACATCAGGGTTACTCATAAAGGATACACTGGCAGGCCGCAGGTATTCTTCAGGTTACTTTAATCAGGTGCAGCCTCAAGGATGATAATTCATGGGAATAGCATTGTGTCTGGCATGCTGTTATGCTACTTCAGGGTTACACATAAAGGATACACTGGCAGGCCGCAGCTATTCTTCAGGTTAATTTTAATCAGGTGCAGCCTCAAGGATGACAATTCATGGGAATAGCATTGTGTCTGGCATGCTGTTATGCTATATCAGGGTTACTCATAATGGATACACTGCCAGGCCGCAGGTATTCTTCAGGTTACTTTAAACAGGTGCAGCCTCAAGGATGATAATTCATGGGAATAGCATTGTGTCTGGCATGTTGTTATGCTACTTCAGGGTTACTCATAAAGGATACACTGGCAGGACGCAGGTATTCTTCAGGTTACTTTAATCAGGTGCAGCCTCAAGGATGATAATTCATGGGAATAGCATTGTGTCGGGCATGTTGTTATGCTACATCAGGGGTACTCATAAATGATACTCTGGCAGGCCGCAGGTATTCTTCAGGTTACTTTAATAAGGTGCAGCCTCAAGGATGATAATTCATGGGAATAGCATTGTGTTATGCTACTTCAAGGTTACTCATAAATGATACACTGGCAGGCCGCAAGTATTCTTCAGGTTACTTTAATCAGGTGCAGCCTCAAGGATGATAATTCATGGGAATAGCATTGTGTCGGGCATGTTGTTATGCTACATCAGGTTTACTCATAAAGGATACACTGGCAGGCCGCAGGTATTCTTCAAGTTACTTTAATCAGGTGCAGCCTCAAGGATGATAATTCATGGGAATAGCACTGTGTCTGGCATGATGTTATGCTACTTCAGGGTTACTCACAAAGGATACACTGGCAGGCCGCAGGTATTCTTCAGGTTACTTTAATCAGGTGCAGCCTCAAGGATGATAATTCATGGGAATAGCATTGTGTCGGGCATGTTGTTATGCTACATCAGGGTTACTCATAAATGATACGCTGGCAGGCCGCAGTTATTCTTCAGGTTACTTGTTACTTTAATCAGGTGCAGCTTGAAGGATGATAATTCATGGGAATTGCATTGTCTCTGGCATGTTGTTATGCTACTTCAAGGTTACTCATAAAGGATACACTGGCAGGCCGCAGGTATTCTTCAGGTTACTTTAATCAGGTGCAGCCTCAAGGATGATAATTCATAGGAATAGCATTGTGTCTGGCATGCTGTTATGCTACTTCAGGGTTACTCATAAATGATAAACTGGCAGGCCGCAGTTATTCTTCAGGTTACTTTAATCAGGTGCAGCCTCAAGGATGATAATTCATGGGAATAGCATTGTGTCTAGCATGATGTTATGCACATCAGGGTTACTCATAAAGGACACACTGGCAGACCGCAGGTATTCTTCATGTTACTTTAAACAGGTGCAGCCTCAAGGATGATAATTCATGGGAATAGCATTGTGTCTGGCATGCTGTTATGCTACTTCAGGGTTACTCATAAATGATAAACTGGCAGGCCGCAGTTATTCTTCAGGTTACTTTAATTAGGTGCAGCCTCAAGGATGATAATTCATGGGAATAGCATTGTGTCTGGCATGATGTTATGCTCATCAGGGTTACTCATAAAGGATACTCTAGCAGGCCGCAGGTATTCTTCAGGTTACTTTAATCAGGTGCAGCCTCAAGGATGATAATTCATGGGAATAGCATTGTGTCTGGCATGCTGTTATGCTACTTCAGGGTTACACATAAAGGATACACTGGCAGGCGGCAGCTATTCTTCAGGTTACTTTAATCAGGTGCAGCCTCAAGGATGATAATTCATGAGAATAGCATTGTGTCTGGCATGTTGTTATGCTACATCAGGGTTACTCATAAAGGATACAATGGCAGGTCACAGGTATTCTTCAGGTTACTTTAATCAGGTGCAGCCGCAAGGAAGATAATTCATGGGAATAGCATTGTGTCTGGCATGCTGTTATGCTACATCAGGGTTACTCATAATGGATACAATGGCAGGCCGCAGGTATTCTTCAGGTTACTTTAATCAGGTGCATCCGCAATGATGATAATTCATGGGAATAGCATTGTGTCTGGCATGCTGTTATGCTACATCAGGGTTACTCATAATGGATACAATGGCAGGCCGCAGGTATTCTTCAGGTTACTTTAATCAGGTGCAGCCGCAATGATGATAATTCATGGGAATAGCATTGTGTCTGGCATGCTGTTATGCTACATCAGGGTTACTCATAATGGATACACTGGCAGGCCGCAGGTATTCTTCAGGTTACTTTAATGAGGTGCAGCCTCAAGGATGATAATTCATGGGAATAGCATTGGGTTATGCTACTTCAAGGTTACTCATAAAGGATAGACTGGCAGTCCGCAGGTATTCTTCAGGTTACTTAAATCAGGTGCAGCCTCAAGGATGATAATTCATGGGAATAGCATTGTGTCTGGCATGCTGTTATGCTACATCAGGGTTACTCCTAAAGGATACACTGGCAGGCCGCAGGTATTCTTTAGGTTACTTTAATCAGGTGCAGCCTCAAGGATGATAATTCATGGGAATAGCATTGTGTTGGGCATGTTGTTATGCTACATCAGGTTTACTCATAAAGGATACACTTGCTGGCCGCAGGTATTCTTCAGGTTACTTTAATCAGGTGCAGCCTCAAGGATGATAATTCATGGGAATAGCATTGTTTCTGGCATGATGTTATGCTACTTCAGGGTTACTCATAAAGGATACACTGGCAGGCTGCAGGTATTCTTCAGGTTACTCTAATCAGGTGCAGCCTCAAGGATGATAATTCATTGGAATAGCATTGTGTCAGGCGTGTTGCTATGCTACATCAGGGTTACTCATAAAGGATACACTGGCAGGCCGCAGGTATTCTTCAGGTTACTTTAATCAGGTGCAGACTCAAGGATGATAATTCATGGGAATAGCATTGTGTCTGGCATGTTGCTATGCTACATCAGGTTTACTCATAAAGGATGCACTGGCAGGCGGCAGGTATTCTTCGGGTTACTTTAATCAGGTGCAGCCTCAAGGATGATAATTCATGGGAATAGCATTGTATCTGGCATGTTGTTATGGTACTTCAGGGTTACTCATAAAGGATACACTGGCAGGCCGCAGGTATTCTTCAGGTTACTTTAAACAGGTCCAGCCTCAAGGATAATAACTCATGGGAATAGCATTGTGTCTGGCATGTTGTTATTCTACATCAGGGTTACTCATAAAGGATACACTGGCAGGCCGCAGGTATTCTTCAGCTTACTTGTTACTTTAATCAGGTGCAGCCTGAAGGATGATAATTCATGGGAATAGCATTGTGTATGGCATGTTGTTATGCTACTTCAGGGTTACTCATAAAGGATACACTGGCAGGACGCAGGTATTCTTCAGGTTACTTTAATCAAGTGCAGCCTCAAGGATGATAATTCATGGGAATAGCATTGTGTCGGGCATGTTGTTATGCTACATCAGGTTTACTCATAAATGATACGCTGGCAGGCCGCAGTTATTCTTCAGGTTACTTGTTACTTTAATCAGGTGCAGCTTGAAGGATGATAATTCATGGGAATTGCATTGTCTCTGACCTGTTCTTATGCTACTTCAAGGTTACTCATAAAGGATACACTGGCAGGCCGCAGGTATTCTTCAGGTTACTTTAATCAGGTGCAGCCTCAAGGATGATAATTCATAGGAATAGCATTGTGTGAGGCATGCTGTTATGCTCCTTTAGGGTTACTCATAAATGATAAACTGGCAGGCCGCAGTTATTCTTCAGGTTACTTTAATCAGGTGCAGCCTCAAGGATGATAATTCATGGGAACAGCAATGTGTCTGGCATGATGTTATGTACATCAGGGTTACTCATAAAGGATACACTGGCAGGCCGCAGGTATTCTTCAGGTTACTTTAATCAGGTGCAGCCTCAAGGATGATAATTCATAGGAATAGCATTGTGTGAGGCATGCTGTTATGCTACTTCAGGGTTACTCATAAATGATAAACTGGCAGGCCGCTGTTATTCTTCAGGTTACTTTAAACAGGTCCAGCCTCAAGGAAATAACTCATGGGAATAGCATTGTGTCTGGCATGTTGTTATTCTACATCAGGGTTACTCATAAAGGATACACTGGCAGGCCGCAGGTATTCTTCAGCTTACTTGTTACTTTAATCAGGTGCAGCCTGAAGGATGATAATTCATGGGAATAGCATTGTGTATGGCATGTTGTTATGCTACTTCAGGGTTACTCATAAAGGATACACTGGCAGGACACAGGTATTCTTCAGGTTACTTTAATCAGGTGCAGCCTCAAGGATGATAATTCATGGGAATAGCATTGTGTCGGGCATGTTGTTATGCTACATCAGGTTTACTCATAAATGATACGCTGGCAGGCCGCAGTTATTCTTCAGGTTACTTGTTACTTTAATCAGGTGCAGCTTGAAGGATGATAATTCATGGGAATTGCATTGTCTCTGACCTGTTGTTATGCTACTTCAAGGTTACTCATGAAGGATACACTGGCAGGCCGCAGGTATTCTTCAGGTTACTTTAATCAGGTGCAGCCCCAAGGATGATAATTCATAGGAATAGCATTGTGTGAGGCATGCTGTTATGCTACTTCAGGGTTACTCATAAATGATAAACTGGCAGGCCGCAGTTATTCTTCAGGTTACTTTAATCAGGTGCAGCCTCAAGGATGATAATTCATGGGAACAGCAATGTGTCTGGCATGATGTTATGTACATCAGGGTTACTCATAAAGGATACACTGGCAGGCCGCAGGTATTCTTCAGGTTACTTTAATCAGGTGCAGCCTCAAGGATGATAATTCATGGGAATAGCATTGTGTCTGGCATGCTGTTATGCTACTTCAGGGTTACACATAAAGGATACACTGGCAGGCCGCAGCTATTCTTCAGGTTAATTTTAATCAGGTGCAGCCTCAAGGATGATAATTCATGGGAATAGCATTGTGTCTGGTATGCTGTTATGCTATATCAGGGTTACTCATAATGGATACACTGCCAGGCCGCAGGTATTCTTCAGGTTACTTTAAACAGGTGCAGCCTCAAGGATGATAATTCATGGGAATAGCATTGTGTCTGGCATGTTGTTATTCTACATCAGGGTTACTCTTAACGGATACACTGGCAGGCCGCAGGTATTCTTCAGCTTACTTGTTACTTTAATCAGGTGCAGCCTGAAGGATGATAATTCATGGGAATAGCTTTGTGTCTGGCATGTTGTTATGCTACTTCAGGGTTACTCATAAAGGATACACTGGCAGGACGCAGGTATTCTTCAGGTTACTTTAATCAGGTGCAGCCTCAAGGATGATAATTCATGGGAATAGCATTGTGTCGGGCATGTTGTTATGCTACATCAGGGGTACTCATAAATGATACTCTGGCAGGCCGCAGGTATTCTTCAGGTTACTTTAATAAGGTGCAGCCTCACAGGATGATAATTCATGGGAATAGCATTGTGTTATGCTACTTCAAGGTTACTCATAAATGATACACTGGCAGGCCGCAGGTATTCTTCAGGTTACTTTAATCAGGTGCAGCCTCAAGGATGATAATTTATGGGAATAGCATTGTGTCGGGCATGTTGTTATGCTACATCAGGTTTACTCATAAAGGATACACTGGCAGGCCGCAGGTATTCTTCAGGTTACTTTAATCAGGTGCAGCCTCAAGGATGATAATTCATGGGAATAGCACTGTGTCTGGCATGATGTTATGCTACTTCAGGGTTACTCACAAAAGATACACTGGCAGGCCGCAGGTATTCTTCAGGTTACTTTAATCAGGTGCAGCCTCAAGGATGATAATTCATGGGAATAGCATTGGGTCGGGCATGTTGTTATGCTACTTCAGGGTTACTCATAAAGGACACACTGGCAGACCGCAGGTATTCTTCAGGTTACTTTAATCAGGTGCAGCCTCAAGGATGATAATTCATGGGAATAGCATTGTGTCTGGCATGCTGTTATGCTACTTCAGGGTTACTCAAAAAGGATACACTGGCAGGCTGCAGGTATTCTTCCGGTTACTCTAATCAGGTGCAGCCTCAAGGATGATAATTCATTGGAATAGCATTGTGTCAGGCATGCTGTTATGCTACATCAGGGTTACTCATAAAGGATACACTGGAAGGCCGCAGGTATTCTTCAGGTTAATTTAATGAGGTGCAGCCTCAAGGATGATAATTCATGAGAATAGCATTGTGTCTGGAATGCTGTTATGCTACATCAGGGTTACTCATAAAGGATACACTGGCAGGCCGCAGGTATTCTTCAGGTTACTTTAATCAGGTGCAGCCTCAAGGATGATAATTCATGGGAATATCATTGTGTCTGGCATGCTGTTATGCTACTTCAGGGTTACTCATAAAGGATACACTTGCAGGCCGCAGGTATTCTTCAGGTTACTTTAATCAGGTGCAGCCTCAAGGATGATAATTCATGGGAATAGCATTGTTTCTGGCATGATGTTATGCTACTTCAGGGTTACTCATGAAGGATACACTGGCAGGCTGCAGGTATTCTTCAGGTTACTCTAATCAGGTGCATCCTCGAGGATGATAATTCATTGGAATAGCATTGTGTCAGACGTGTTGCTATGCTACATCAGGGTTACTCATAAAGGATACACTGGCAGGCCGCAGGTATTCTTCAGGTTACTTTAATCAGGTGCAGCCTCAAGGATGATAATTCATGGGAATAGCATTGTGTCGGCATGTTGTTATGCTACATCAGGGTTACTCATAAATGATAAACTGGCAGGCCGCAGTTATTCTTCAGGTTACTTTAATCAGGTGCAGCCTCAAGGATGATAATTCATGGGAACAGCAATGTGTCTGGCATGATGTTATGTACATCAGGGTTACTCATAAAGGATACACTGGCAGGCCGCAGGTATTCTTCAGGTTACTTTAATCAGGTGCAGCCTCAAGGATGATAATTCATGGGAATAGCAGTGTGTCTGGCATGCTGTTATGCTACTTCAGGGTTACACATAAAGGATACACTGGCAGGCCGCAGCTATTCTTCAGGTTAATTTTAATCAGGTGCAGCCTCAAGGATGATAATTCATGGGAATAGCATTGTGTCTGGCATGCTGTTATGCTATATCAGGGTTACTCATAATGGATACACTGCCAGGCCGCAGGTATTCTTCAGGTTACTTTAAACAGGTGCAGCCTCAAGGATGATAATTCATGGGAATAGCATTGTGTCTGGCATGTTGTTATTCTACATCAGGGTTACTCTTAACGGATACACTGGCAGGCCGCAGGTATTCTTCAGCTTACTTGTTACTTTAATCAGGTGCAGCCTGAAGGATGATAATTCATGGGAATAGCTTTGTGTCTGGCATGTTGTTATGCTACTTCAGGGTAACTCATAAAGGATACACTGGCAGGACGCAGGTATTCTTCAGGTTACTTTAATCAGGTGCAGCCTCAAGGATGATAATTCATGGGAATAGCATTGTGTCGGGCATGTTGTTATGCTACATCAGGGGTACTCATAAATGATACTCTGGCAGGCCGCAGGTATTCTTCAGGTTACTTTAATAAGGTGCAGCCTCAAGGATGATAATTCATGGGAATAGCATTGTGTTATGCTACTTCAAGGTTACTCATAAATGATACACTGGCAGGCCGCAGGTATTCTTCAGGTTACTTTAATCAGGTGCAGCCTCAAGGATGATAATTCATGGGAATAGCATTGTGTCGGGCATGTTGTTATGCTACATCAGGTTTACTCATAAAGGATACACTGGCAGGCCGCAGGTATTCTTCAGGTTACTTTAATCAGGTGCAGCCTCAAGGATGATAATTCATGGGAATAGCACTGTGTCTGGCATGATGTTATGCTACTTCAGGGTTACTCACAAAGGATACACTGGCAGGCCGCAGGTATTTTTCAGGTTACTTTAATCAGGTGCAGCCTCAAGGATGATAATTCATGGGAATAGCATTGGGTCGGGCATGTTGTTATGCTACTTCAGGGTTACTCATAAAGGACACACTGGCAGACCGCAGGTATTCTTCAGGTTACTTTAATCAGGTGCAGCCTCAAGGATGATAATTCATGGGAATAGCATTGTGTCTGGCATGCTGTTATGCTACTTCAGGGTTACTCAAAAAGGATACACTGGCAGGCTGCAGGTATTCTTCAGGTTACTCTAATCAGGTGCAGCCTCAAGGATGATAATTCATTGGAATAGCATTGTGTCAGGCATGTTGTTATGCTACATCAGGGTTACTCATAAAGGATACACTGGAAGGCCGCAGGTATTCTTCAGGTTAATTTAATGAGGTGCAGCCTCAAGGATGATAATTCATGAGAATAGCATTGTGTCTGGAATGCTGTTATGCTACATCAGGGTTACTCATAAAGGATACACTGGCAGGCCGCAGGTATTCTTCAGGTTACTTTAATCAGGTGCAGCCTCAAGGATGATAATTCATGGGAATATCATTGTGTCATGCATGCTGTTATGCTACTTCAGGGTTACTCATAAAGGATACACTTGCAGGCCGCAGGTATTCTTCAGGTTACTTTAATCAGGTGCAGCCTCAAGGATGATAATTCATGGGAATAGCATTGTTTCTGGCATGATGTTATGCTACTTCAGGGTTACTCATGAAGGATACACTGGCAGGCTGCAGGTATTCTTCAGGTTACTCTAATCAGGTGCATCCTCGAGGATGATAATTCATTGGAATAGCATTGTGTCAGACGCGTTGCTATGCTACATCAGGGTTACTCATAAAGGATACACTGGCAGGCTGCAGGTATTCTTCAGGTTACTTTAATCAGGTGCAGCCTCAAGGATGATCATTCATGGGAATAGCATTGTGTCTGGCATGTTGCTATGCTACATCAGGGTTACTCATAAAGGATACACTGGCAGGCCGCAGGTATTCTTCAGGTTACTTTAATCAGGTGCAGCCTCAAGGATGATAATTCATGGGAATATCATTGTGTCTGGCATGCTGTTATGCTACTTCAGTGTTACTCATAAAGGATACACTTGCAGGCCGCAGGTATTCTTCAGGTTACTTTAATCAGGTGCAGCCTCAAGGATGATAATTCATGGGAATAGCATTGTTTCTGGCATGATGTTATGCTACTTCAGGGTTACTCATGAAGGATACACTGGCAGGCTGCAGGTATTCTTCAGGTTACTCTAATCAGGTGCATCCTCGAGGATGATAATTCATTGGAATAGCATTGTGTCAGACGTGTTGCTATGCTACATCAGGGTTACTCATAAAGGATACACTGGCAGGCCGCAGGTATTCTTCAGGTTACTTTAATCAGGTGCAGCCTCAAGGATGATCATTCATGGGAATAGCATTGTGTCTGGCATGTTGCTATGCTACATCAGGGTTACTCATAAAGGATACACTGGCAGGCCGCAGGTATTCTTCGGGTTACTTTAATCAGGTGCAGCCTCAAGGATGATAATTCATGGGAATAGCATTGTATCTGGCATGTTGTTATGGTACTTCAGGGTTACTCATAAAGGATACACTGGCAGGCCGCAGGTATTCTTCAGGTTACTTTAAACAGGTGCAGCCTCAAGGATGATAATTCATGGGAATAGCATTGTGTCTGGCATGTTGTTATTCTAATTCAGGGTTACTCATAAAGGATACACTGGCAGGCCGCAGGTATTCTTCAGGTTACTTTAATCAGGTGCAGCCTCAAGGATGATAGTTCATGGGAATAGCATTGTGTCGGGCATGTTGTTATGCTACATCAGGGTTACTCATAAAGGATACGCTGGCAGGTCACAGGTATTCTTCAGGTTACTTTAATCAGGTGCAGCCACAAGGATGATAATTCATGGGAATAGCATTGTTTCTGGCATGATGTTATGCTACTTCAGGGTTACTCATAAAGGATACACTGGCAGGCCGCAGGTATTCTTCAGGTTACTTTAATCAGGTGCAGCCTCAAGGATAATAATTCATGGGAATAGCATTGTGTTGGGCATGTTGTTATGCTACATCAGAGTAACTCATAAAGGATACACTGTCAGGCCGCAGGTATTCTTCAGGTTACTTTAATCAGGTGCAGCGTCAAGGATAATAATTCATGGGAATAGCATTGTGTCTGGCATGCTGTTATGCTACTTCAGGGTTACTCATGAAGGATACACTGGCAATCTGCAGGTATTCTTCAGGTTATTTTAATCAGGTGCAGCCTCAAGGATGATAATTCATGGGAATAGTATTGTGTCTGGCATGCTGTTATGCTACTTCAGGGTTACTCATAAAGGATACACTGGCAGTCCGTAGTTATTCTTCAGGTTACTTTAATCAGGTGCAGCCTCAAGGATGATAATTCATGGGAATAGTATTGTGTCTGGCATGTTGTTATGCTACTTCAGGGTTACTCATAAAGGATACACTGGCAGGCCACAGGTTTTCTTCAGGTCCCTTTAATCAGGTGCAGCCTCAAGGATGATAATTCATGGGAATAGCATTGTGTTATGCTACTTCAGGGTTACTCATAAAGGATACATGGGCAGGCCGCAGGTATTCTTCAGGTTACTTAAATCCGGTGCAGCCTCAGGGATGATAATTCATGGGAATAGCATTGTGTCTGGCATGCTGTTATGCTACATCAGGGTTACTCCTAAAGGATACACTGGCAGGGCACAGGTATTCTTTAGGTTACTTTAATCAGGTGCAGCCTCAAGGATGATAATTCATGGGAATAGCATTGTGTCGGGCATGTTGTTATGCTACTTCAGGGTTACTCAAAAAGGATACACTGGCAGGCTGCAGGTATTCTTCAGGTTACTCTAATCAGGTGCAGCCTCAAGGATGATAATTCATGGGAATAGCATTGTGTCGGGCATGTTGTTATGCTACATCAGGGTTACTCATAAATGATACGCTGGCAGGCCGCAGTTATTCTTCAGGTTACTTGTTACTTTAATCAGGTGCAGCTTGAAGGATGATAATTCATTGGAATTGCATTGTCTCTGTCATGTTGTTATGCTACTTCAAGGTTACTCATAAAGGATACACTGGCAGGCCGCAGGTATTCTTCAGGTTACTTTAATCAGGTGCAGCCTCAAGGATGATAATTCATAGGAATAGCATTGTGTCTGGCATGCTGTTATGCTACTTCAGGGTTACTCATAAATGATAAACTGGCAGGCCGCAGTTATTCTTCAGGTTACTTTAATCAGGTGCAGCCTCAAGGATGATAATTCATGGGAATAGCATTGTGTCTGGCATGATGTTATGCACATCAGGGTTACTCATAAAGGATACACTGGCAGGCCGCAGGTATTCTTCAGGTTACTTTAATCAGGTGCAGCCTCAAGGATGATAATTCATGGGAATAGCATTGTGTCTGGCATGCTGTTATGCTACATCAGGGTTACTCATAAAGGATACACTTGCAGGCCGCAGGTATTCTTTAGGTTACTTTAATCAGGTGCAGCCTCAAGGATGATAATTCATGGTAATAGCATTGTTTCTGGCATGATGTTATGCTACTTCAGGGTTACTCATAAAGGATACACTGGCAGGCCGCAGTTATTCTTCAAGTTACTTTAATCAGGTGCAGCCTCAAGGATAATAATTCATGGGAATAGCATTGTGTCTGGCATGCTGTTATGCTACTTCAGGGTTACTCATGAAGGATACACTGGAAATCCGCAGGTATTCTTCAGGTTATTTTAATCAGGTGCAGCCTCAAGGATGATAATTCATGGGAATAGCATTATGTCTGGCATGCTGTTATGCTACTTCAGGGTTACTCATAAAGGATACACTGGCAGTCCGTAGTTATTCTTCAGGTTACTTTAATCAGGTGCAGCCTCAAGGATGATAATTCATGGGAATAGTATTGTGTCTGGCATGTTGTTATGCTACATCAGGGTTACTCATAAAGGATACACTGGCAGGCCGCAGGTTTTCTTCAGGTCCCTTTAATCAGGTGCAGCCTCAAGGATGATAATTCATGGGAATAGCATTGTGTTATGCTACTTCAGGGTTATTCATAAAGGATACACCGGCAGGCCGCTGGTTTTCTCTTTAGGTTACTTTAATGAGGTGCAGCCTCAAGGATGATAATTCATGGGAATAGCATTGTATTATGCTACTTCAGGATTACTCATAAAGGATACACTTGCCGGCCGCAGGTATTCTTCAGGTTACTCTAATCAGGTGCAGCCTCAAGGATGATAATTCATTGGAATAGCATTGTGTCTGGCATGTTGTTATGCTACATCAGGGTTACTCATAAAGGATACACTGGCAGGCCGCAGGTATTCTTCAGGTTACTTTAATGAGGTGCAGCCTCAAGGATGATAATTCATGGGAATAGCATTGTGTCTGGAAGGCAGTTATGCTACATCAGGGTTACTCATAAAGGATACACTGGCAGGCTGCAGGTATTCTTCAGGTTACTTTAATCAGGTGCAGCCTCAAGGATGATAATTCATGGGAATATCATTGTGTCTGGCATGCTGTTATGCTACTTCAGGGTTACTCATAAAGGATACACTGGCAGGCTGCAGGTATTCTTCAGGTTACTCTAATCAGGTGCAGCCTCAAGGATGATAATTCATTGGAATAGCATTGTGTCAGGCATGTTGTTATGGTACATCAGGGTTACTCATAAAGGATACACTGGCAGGCCGCAGGTATTCTTCAGGTTACTTTAATGAGGTGCAGCCTCAAGGATGATAATTCATGGGAATAGCATTGTGTCGGGCATGTTGTTATGCTACATCAGGGTTACTCATAAATGATACGCTGGCAGGCCGCAGTTATTCTTCAGGTTACTTGTTACTTTAATCAGGTGCAGCTTGAAGGATGATAATTCATGGGAATTGTATTGTCTCTGGCATGTTGTTATGCTACTTCAAGGTTACTCATAAAGGATACACTGGCAGGCCGCAGGTATTCTTCAGGTTACTTTAATCAGGTGCAGCCTCAAGGATGATAATTCATAGGAATAGCATTGTGTCTGGCATGCTGTTATGCTACTTCAGGGTTACTCATAAATGATAAACTGGCAGGCCGCAGTTATTCTTCAGGTTACTTTAATCAGGTGCAGCCTCAAGGATGATAATTCATGGGAATAGCATTGTGTCTGGCATGATGTTATGCACATCAGGGTTACTCATAAAGGATACACTGGCAGGCCGCAGGTATTCTTCAGGTTACTTTAATCAGCTGCAGCCTCAAGGATGATAATTCATGGGAATAGCATTGTGTCTGGCATACTGTTATGCTACTTCAGGGTTACACATAAAGGATACACTGGCAGGCCGCAGCTATTCTTCAGATTACTTTAATCAAGTGCAGCCTCAAGGATGATAATTCATGGGAATAGCATTGTGTCTGGCATGTTGATATGCTACATCAGGGCTACTCATAAAGGATACACTGGCAGGTCACAGATATTCTTCAGGTTACTTTAATCAGGTGCAGCCGCAAGGATCATAATTCATGGGAATAGCATTGTGTCTGGCATGCTGTTATGCTACATAAGGGTTACTCATAAATGATAAACTGGCAGGCCGCAGTTATTCTTCAGGTTACTTTAATCAGGTGCAGCCTCAAGGATGATAATTCATGGGAATAGCATTGTGTCTGGCATGTTGATATGCTACATCAGGGCTACTCATAAAGGATACACTGGCAGGCCGCAGGTATTCTTCAGGTTACTTTAATCAGGTGCAGCCTCAAGGATGATAATTCATAGGAATAGCATTGTGTCTGGCATGCTGTTATGCTACTTCAGGGTTACTCATAAATGATAAACTGGCAGGCCGCAGTTATTCTTCAGGTTACTTTAATCAGGTGCAGCCTCAAGGATGATAATTCATGGGAATAGCATTGTGTCTGGCATGATGTTATGCACATCAGGGTTACTCATAAAGGTTACACTGGCAGGCCGCAGGTATTCTTCAGGTTACTTTAATGAGGTGCAGCCTCAAGGATGATAATTCATGATAATAGCATTGTGTCTGGCATGTTGTTGAGCTACTTCACTGTTACTCATAAAGGATACACTGGAAAGCCGCAGGTATTCTTCAGGTTACTTTAATCAAGTGCAGCCTCAAGGATGATAATTCATGGGAATAGCATTGTTTCTGGCATGATGTTATGCTACTTCAGGGTTACTCATGAAGGATACACTTGCAGGCCGCAGGTATTCTTCAGGTTACTTTAATCAGGTGCAGCCTCAAGGATGATAATTCATGGGAATAGCATTGTTTCTGGCATGATGTTATGCTACTTCAGGGTTACTCATGAAGGCTACACTGCAGGCTGCAGGTATTCTTCAGGTTACTCTAATCAGGTGCATCCTCGAGGATGATAATTCATTGGAATAGCATTGTGTCAGACGCGTTGCTATGCTACATCAGGGTTACTCATAAAGGATACACTGGCAGGCCGCAGGTATTCTTCAGGTTACTTTAATCAGGTGCAGCCTCAAGGATGATAATTCATGGGAATATCATTGTGTCTGGCATGCTGTTATGCTGCTTCAGTGTTACTGATAAAGGATACACTTGCAGGCCGCAGGTATTCTTCAGGTTACTTTAATCAGGTGCAGCCTCAAGGATGATAATTCATGGGAATAGCATTGTTTCTGGCATGATGTTATGCTACTTCAGGGTTACTCATGAAGGATACACTGGCAGGCTGCAGGTATTCTTCAGGTTACTCTAATCAGGTGCATCCTCGAGGATGATAATTCATTGGAATAGCATTGTGTCAGACGTGTTGCTATGCTACATCAGGGTTACTCATAAACGATACACTGGCAGGCCGCAGGTATTCTTCAGGTTACTTTAATCAGGTGCAGCCTCAAGGATGATCATTCATGGGAATAGCATTGTGTCTGGCATGCTGTTATGCTACATAAGGGTTACTCATAATGGATACACTGGCAGGCCGCAGGTATTCTTCAGGTTACTTTAATCAGGTGCAGCCGCAATGATGATAATTCATGGGAATAGCATTGTGTCTGGCATGCTGTTATGCTACATCAGGGTTACTCATAAAGGATACACTTGCAGGCTTCAGGTATTCTTTAGGTTACTTTAATCAGGTGCAGCCTCAAGGATGATAATTCATGGGAATAGCATTGTTTCTGGCATGATGTTATGCTACTTCAGGGTTACTCATAAAGGATACACTGGCAGGCCGCAGGTATTCTTCAGGTTACTTTAATCAGGTGCAGCCTCAAGCATAATAATTCATGGGAATAGCATTGTGTCGGGCATGTTTTTATGCTACATCAGGGTTACTCATAAAGGATACACTGGCAGGCCGCAGGTATTCTTCAGGTTACTTTAATCAGGTGCAGCCTCAAGGATGATAATTCATGGGAATAGCATTATGTCTGGCATGCTGTTATGCTACTTCAGGGTTACTCATAAAGGATACACTGGCAGTCCGTAGTTATTCTTCAGGTTACTTTAATCAGGTGCAGCCTCAAGGATGATAATTCATGGGAATAGTATTGTGTCTGGCATGTTGTTATGCTACATCAGGGTTACTCACAAAGGATACACTGGCAGGCCGCAGGTTTTCTTCAGGTCCCTTTAATCAGGTGCAGCCTCAAGGATGATAATTCATGGGAATAGCATTGTGTTATGCTACTTCAGGGTTACTCATAAAGGATACACTGGCAGGCCGCAGGTATTCTTCAGGTTACTTTAATGAGGTGCAGCCTCAAGGATGATAATTCATGATAATAGCATTGTGTCTGGCATGTTGTTGAGCTACTTCACTGTTACTCATAAAGGATACACTGGAAAGCCGCAGGTATTCTTCAGGTTACTTTAATCAAGTGCAGCCTCAAGGATGATAATTCATGGGAATAGCATTGTTTCTGGCATGATGTTATGCTACTTCAGGGTTACTCATGAAGGATACACTTGCAGGCCGCAGGTATTCTTCAGGTTACTTTAATCAGGTGCAGCCTCAAGGATGATAATTCATGGGAATAGCATTGTTTCTGGCATGATGTTATGCTACTTCAGGGTTACTCATGAAGGATACACTGCAGGCTGCAGGTATTCTTCAGGTTACTCTAATCAGGTGCATCCTCGAGGATGATAATTCATTGGAATAACATTGTGTCAGACGCGTTGCTATGCTACATCAGGGTTACTCATAAAGGATACACTGGCAGGCCGCAGGTATTCTTCAGGTTACTTTAATCAGGTGCAGCCTCAAGGATGATCATTCATGGGAATAGCATTGTGTCTGGCATGTTGCTATGCTACATCAGGGTTACTCATAAAGGATACACTGGCAGGCCGCAGGTATTCTTCAGGTTACTTTAATCAGGTGCAGCCTCAAGGATGATAATTCATGGGAATATCATTGTGTCTGGCATGCTGTTATGCTACTTCAGTGTTACTCATAAAGGATACACTTGCAGGCCGCAGGTATTCTTCAGGTTACTTTAATCAGGTGCAGCCTCAAGGATGATAATTCATGGGAATAGCATTGTTTCTGGCATGATGTTATGCTACTTCAGGGTTACTCATGAAGGATACACTGGCAGGCTGCAGGTATTCTTCAGGTTACTCTAATCAGGTGCATCCTCGAGGATGATAATTCATTGGAATAGCATTGTGTCTGGCATGCTGTTATGCTACTTCAGTGTTACTCATAAAGGATACACTGGCAGGCCGCAGGTATTCTTCAGGTTACTTTAATCAGGTGCAGCCTCAAGGATGATCATTCATGGGAATAGCATTGTGTCTGGCATGTTGCTATGCTACATCAGGGTTACTCATAAAGGATACACTGGCAGGCCGCAAGTATTCTTCGGGTTACTTTAATCAGGTGCAGCCTCAAGGATGATAATTCATGGGAATAGCATTGTATCTGGCATGCTGTTATGGTACTTCAGGGTTACTCATAAAGGATACACTGGCAGGCCGCAGGTATTCTTCAGGTTACTTTAAACAGGTGCAGCCTCAAGGATGATAATTCATGGGAATAGCATTGTGTCTGGCATGTTGTTATTCTAATTCAGGGTTACTCATAAAGGATACACTGGCAGGCCGCAGGTATTCTTCAGGTTACTTTAATCAGGTGCAGCCTCAAGGATGATAGTTCATGGGAATAGCATTGTGTCGGGCATGTTGTTATGCTACATCAGGGTTACTCATAAAGGATACGCTGGCAGGTCACAGGTATTCTTCAGGTTACTTTAATCAGGTGCAGCCACAAGGATGATAATTCATGGGAATAGCATTGTTTCTGGCATGATGTTATGCTACTTCAGGGTTACTCATAAAGGATACACTGGCAGGCCGCAGGTATTCTTCAGGTTACTTTAATCAGGTGCAGCCTCAAGGATAATAATTCATGGGAATAGCATTGTGTTGGGCATGTTGTTATGCTACATCAGAGTAACTCATAAAGGATACACTGGCAGGCCGCAGGTATTCTTCAGGTTACTTTAATCAGGTGCAGCGTCAAGGATAATAATTCATGGGAATAGCATTGTGTCTGGCATGCTGTTATGCTACTTCAGGGTTACTCATGAAGGATACACTGGCAATCTGCAGGTATTCTTCAGGTTATTTTAATCAGGTGCAGCCTCAAGGATGATAATTCATGGGAATAGTATTGTGTCTGGCATGCTGTTATGCTACTTCAGGGTTACTCATAAAGGATACACTGGCAGTCCGTAGTTATTCTTCAGGTTACTTTAATCAGGTGCAGCCTCAAGGATGATAATTCATGAGAATAGTATTGTGTCTGGCATGTTGTTATGCTACTTCAGGGTTCCTCATAAAGGATACACTGGCAGGCCACAGGTTTTCTTCAGGTCCCTTTAATCAGGTGCAGCCTTAAGGATGATAATTCATGGGAATAGCATTGTGTTATGCTACTTCAGGGTTACTCATAAAGGATACATGGGCAGGCCGCAGGTATTCTTCAGGTTACTTAAATCCGGTGCAGCCTCAGGGATGATAATTCATGGGAATAGCATTGTGTCTGGCATGCTGTTATGCTACATCAGGGTTACTCCTAAAGGATACACTGGCAGGGCACAGGTATTCTTTAGGTTATTTTAATCAGGTGCAGCCTCAAGGATGATAATTCATGGGAATAGCATTGTGTCGGGCATGTTGTTATGCTACTTCAGGGTTACTCAAAAAGGATACACTGGCAGGCTGCAGGTATTCTTCAGGTTACTCTAATCAGGTGCAGCCTCAAGGATGATAATTCATGGGAATAGCATTGTGTCGGGCATGTTGTTATGCTACATCAGGGTTACTCATAAATGATACGCTGGCAGGCCGCAGTTATTCTTCAGGTTACTTGTTACTTTAATCAGGTGCAGCTTGAAGGATGATAATTCATGGGAATTGCATTGTCTCTGTCATGTTGTTATGCTACTTCAAGGTTACTCATAAAGGATACACTGGCAGGCCGCAGGTATTCTTCAGGTTACTTTAATCAGGTGCAGCCTCAAGGATGATAATTCATAGGAATAGCATTGTGTCTGGCATGCTGTTATGCTACTTCAGGGTTACTCATAAATGATAAACTGGCAGGCCGCAGTTATTCTTCAGGTTACTTTAATCAGGTGCAGCCTCAAGGATGATAATTCATGGGAATAGCATTGTGTCTGGCATGATGTTATGCACATCAGGGTTACTCATAAAGGATACACTGGCAGGCCGCAGGTATTCTTCAGGTTACTTTAATCAGGTGCAGCCTCAAGGATGATAATTCATGGGAATAGCATTGTGTCTGGCATGCTGTTATGCTACATCAGGGTTACTCATAAAGGATACACTTGCAGGCCGCAGGTATACTTTAGGTTACTTTAATCAGGTGCAGCCTCAAGGATGATAATTCATGGTAATAGCATTGTTTCTGGCATGATGTTATGCTACTTCAGGGTTACTCATAAAGGATACACTGGCAGGCCGCAGTTATTCTTCAAGTTACTTTAATCAGGTGCAGCCTCAAGGATAATAATTCATGGGAATAGCATTGTGTCTGGCATGCTGTTATGCTACTTCAGGGTTACTCATGAAGGATACACTGGAAATCCGCAGGTATTCTTCAGGTTATTTTAATCAGGTGCAGCCTCAAGGATGATAATTCATGGGAATAGCATTATGTCTGGCATGCTGTTATGCTACTTCAGGGTTACTCATAAAGGATACACTGGCAGTCCGTAGTTATTCTTCAGGTTACTTTAATCAGGTGCAGCCTCAAGGATGATAATTCATGGGAATAGTATTGTGTCTGGCATGTTGTTATGCTACATCAGGGTTACTCATAAAAGATACACTGGCAGGCCGCAGGTTTTCTTCAGGTCCCTTTAATCAGGTGCAGCCTCAAGGATGATAATTCATGGGAATAGCATTGTGTTATGCTACTTCAGGGTTACTCATAAAGGATACACTGGCAGGCCGCAGGTATTCTTCAGATTACTTTAATGAGGTGCAGCCTCAAGGATGATAATTCATGGGAATAGCATTGTGTCTGGAAGGCAGTTATGCTACATCAGGGTTACTCATAAAGGATACACTGGCAGGCTGCAGGTATTCTTCAGGTTACTTTAATCAGGTGCAGCCTCAAGGATGATAATTCATGGGAATATCATTGTGTCTGGCATGCTGTTATGCTACTTCAGGGTTACTCATAAAGGATACACTGGCAGGCTGCAGGTATTCTTCAGGTTACTCTAATCAGGTGCAGCCTCAAGGATGATAATTCATTGGAATAGCATTGTGTCAGGCATGTTGTTATGGTACATCAGGGTTACTCATAAAGGATACACTGGCAGGCCGCAGGTATTCTTCAGGTTACTTTAATGAGGTGCAGCCTCAAGGATGATAATTCATGGGAATAGCATTGTGTCGGGCATGTTGTTATGCTACATCAGGGTTACTCATAAATGATACGCTGGCAGGCCGCAGTTATTCTTCAGGTTACTTGTTACTTTAATCAGGTGCAGCTTGAAGGATGATAATTCATGGGAATTGTATTGTCTCTGGCATGTTGTTATGCTACTTCAAGGTTACTCATAAAGGATACACTGGCAGGCCGCAGGTATTCTTCAGGTTACTTTAATCAGGTGCAGCCTCAAGGATGATAATTCATAGGAATAGCATTGTGTCTGGCATGCTGTTATGCTACTTCAGGGTTACTCATAAATGATAAACTGGCAGGCCGCAGTTATTCTTCAGGTTACTTTAATCAGGTGCAGCCTCAAGGATGATAATTCATGGGAATAGCATTGTGTCTGGCATGATGTTATGCACATCAGGGTTACTCATAAAGGATACACTGGCAGGCCGCAGGTATTCTTCAGGTTACTTTAATCAGCTGCAGCCTCAAGGATGATAATTCATGGGAATAGCATTGTGTCTGGCATACTGTTATGCTACTTCAGGGTTACACATAAAGGATACACTGGCAGGCCGCAGCTATTCTTCAGATTACTTTAATCAAGTGCAGCCTCAAGGATGATAATTCATGGGAATAGCATTGTGTCTGGCATGTTGATATGCTACATCAGGGCTACTCATAAAGGATACACTGGCAGGTCACAGATATTCTTCAGGTTACTTTAATCAGGTGCAGCCGCAAGGATCATAATTCATGGGAATAGCATTGTGTCTGGCATGCTGTTATGCTACATAAGGGTTACTCATAATGGATACACTGGCAGGCCGCAGGTATTCTTCAGGTTACTTTAATCAGGTGCAGCCTCAAGGATGATAATTCATAGGAATAGCATTGTGTCTGGCATGCTGTTATGCTACTTCAGGGTTACTCATAAATGATAAACTGGCAGGCCGCAGTTATTCTTCAGGTTACTTTAATCAGGTGCAGCCTCAAGGATGATAATTCATGGGAATAGCATTGTGTCTGGCATGATGTTATGCACATCAGGGTTACTCATAAAGGATACACTGGCAGGCCGCAGGTATTCTTCAGGTTACTTTAATCAGGTGCAGCCTCAAGGATGATAATTCATGGGAATAGCATTGTGTCTGGCATGCTGTTATGCTACATCAGGGTTACTCATAAAGGATACACTTGCAGGCCGCAGGTATTCTTTAGGTTACTTTAATCAGGTGCAGCCTCAAGGATGATAATTCATGGTAATAGCATTGTTTCTGGCATGATGTTATGCTACTTCAGGGTTACTCATAAAGGATACACTGGCAGGCCGCAGTTATTCTTCAAGTTACTTTAATCAGGTGCAGCCTCAAGGATAATAATTCATGGGAATAGCATTGTGTCTGGCATGCTGTTATGCTACTTCAGGGTTACTCATGAAGGATACACTGGAAATCCGCAGGTATTCTTCAGGTTATTTTAATCAGGTGCAGCCTCAAGGATGATAATTCATGGGAATAGCATTATGTCTGGCATGCTGTTATGCTACTTCAGGGTTACTCATAAAGGATACACTGGCAGTCCGTAGTTATTCTTCAGGTTACTTTAATCAGGTGCAGCCTCAAGGATGATAATTCATGGGAATAGTATTGTGTCTGGCATGTTGTTATGCTACATCAGGGTTACTCATAAAAGATACACTGGCAGGCCGCAGGTTTTCTTCAGGTCCCTTTAATCAGGTGCAGCCTCAAGGATGATAATTCATGGGAATAGCATTGTGTTATGCTACTTCAGGGTTACTCATAAAGGATACACTGGCAGGCCGCAGGTATTCTTCAGGTTACTTTAATGAGGTGCAGCCTCAAGGATGATAATTCATGGGAATAGCATTGTGTCTGGAAGGCAGTTATGCTACATCAGGGTTACTCATAAAGGATACACTGGCAGGCTGCAGGTATTCTTCAGGTTACTTTAATCAGGTGCAGCCTCAAGGATGATAATTCATGGGAATATCATTGTGTCTGGCATGCTGTTATGCTACTTCAGGGTTACTCATAAAGGATACACTGGCAGGCTGCAGGTATTCTTCAGGTTACTCTAATCAGGTGCAGCCTCAAGGATGATAATTCATTGGAATAGCATTGTGTCAGGCATGTTGTTATGGTACATCAGGGTTACTCATAAAGGATACACTGGCAGGCCGCAGGTATTCTTCAGGTTACTTTAATGAGGTGCAGCCTCAAGGATGATAATTCATGGGAATAGCATTGTGTCGGGCATGTTGTTATGCTACATCAGGGTTACTCATAAATGATACGCTGGCAGGCCGCAGTTATTCTTCAGGTTACTTGTTACTTTAATCAGGTGCAGCTTGAAGGATGATAATTCATGGGAATTGTATTGTCTCTGGCATGTTGTTATGCTACTTCAAGGTTACTCATAAAGGATACACTGGCAGGCCGCAGGTATTCTTCAGGTTACTTTAATCAGGTGCAGCCTCAAGGATGATAATTCATAGGAATAGCATTGTGTCTGGCATGCTGTTATGCTACTTCAGGGTTACTCATAAATGATAAACTGGCAGGCCGCAGTTATTCTTCAGGTTACTTTAATCAGGTGCAGCCTCAAGGATGATAATTCATGGGAATAGCATTGTGTCTGGCATGATGTTATGCACATCAGGGTTACTCATAAAGGATACACTGGCAGGCCGCAGGTATTCTTCAGGTTACTTTAATCAGCTGCAGCCTCAAGGATGATAATTCATGGGAATAGCATTGTGTCTGGCATACTGTTATGCTACTTCAGGGTTACACATAAAGGATACACTGGCAGGCCGCAGCTATTCTTCAGATTACTTTAATCAAGTGCAGCCTCAAGGATGATAATTCATGGGAATAGCATTGTGTCTGGCATGTTGATATGCTACATCAGGGCTACTCATAAAGGATACACTGGCAGGTCACAGATATTCTTCAGGTTACTTTAATCAGGTGCAGCCGCAAGGATCATAATTCATGGGAATAGCATTGTGTCTGGCATGCTGTTATGCTACATAAGGGTTACTCATAATGGATACACTGGCAGGCCGCAGGTATTCTTCAGGATACTTTAATCAGGTGCAGCCGCAATGATGATAATTCATGGGAATAGCATTGTGTCTGGCATGCTGTTATGCTACTTCAGGGTTACTCATAAAGGATACACTGGCAGGCCGCAGGTATTCTTCAGGTTACTTTAATCAGGTGCAGCCTCAAGGATAATAATTCATGGGAATAGCATTGTGTCGGGCATGTTTTTATGCTACATCAGGGTTACTCATAAAGGATACACTGGCAGGCCGCAGGTATTCTTCAGGTTACTTTAATCAGGTGCAGCCTCAAGGATAATAATTCATGGGAATAGCATTGTGTCTGGCATGCTGTTATGCTACTTCAGGGTTACTCATGAAGGATACACTGGAAATCCGCAGGTATTCTTCAGGTTATTTTAATCAGGTGCAGCCTCAAGGATGATAATTCATGGGAATAGCATTATGTCTGGCATGCTGTTATGCTACTTCAGGGTTACTCATAAAGGATACACTGGCAGTCCATAGTTATTCTTCAGGTTACTTTAATCAGGTGCAGCCTCAAGGATGATAATTCATGGGAATAGTATTGTGTCTGGCATGTTGTTATGCTACATCAGGGTTACTCACAAAGGATACACTGGCAGGCCGCAGGTTTTCTTCAGGTCCCTTTAATCAGGTGCAGCCTCAAGGATGATAATTCATGGGAATAGCATTGTGTTATGCTACTTCAGGGTTACTCATAAAGGATACACTGGCAGGCCGCAGGTATTCTTCAGGTTACTTTAATGAGGTGCAGCCTCAAGGATGATAATTCATGATAATAGCATTGTGTCTGGCATGTTGTTGAGCTACTTAACTGTTACTCATAAAGGATACACTGGAAAGCCGCAGGTATTCTTCAGGTTACTTTAATCAAGTGCAGCCTCAAGGATGATAATTCATGGGAATAGCATTGTGTCTGGTATGTTGTTATGCTACATCAGGGTTACTCATAAAGGATACACTGGCAGGCCGCAGGTATTCTTCAGGTTACTTTAATCAGGTGCAGCCTCAAGGATGATAATCCATGGGAATAGCATTGTGTCGGCATGTTGTTATGCTACATCAGGGTTACTCATAAAGGATACACTGGCAGGCCACAGGTATTCTTCAGGTTACTTTAATCAGGTGCAGCCTCAAGGATGATAATTCATGGGAATAGCATTGTGTCGGGCATGTTGTTATGCTACATCAGGTTTACTCATAAAGGATACACTGGCAAGCCGCAGGTATTCTTCAGGTTACTTTAATCAGGTGCAGCTTCAAGGATGATAATTCATGGGAATAGCATTGCGTCTAGCATGTTGCTATGCTACATCAGGTTTACTCATAAAGGATACACTGGCAGTCGCAGGTATTCTTCGGGTTACTTTAATGAGGTGCAGCCTCAAGGATGATAATTCATGGGAATAGCATTGTGTCTGGCATGTTGTATGCTACTTCAGGGTTACTCATAAAGGATACACTGGCAGGCCGCAGGTATTCTTCAGGTTACTTTAATCAGGTGCAGCCTCAAGGATGATAGTTCATGGGAATAGCATTGTGTCGGGCATGTTGTTATGCTAAATCAGGGTTACTCATAAAGGATACGCTGGCAGGCCGCAGGTATTCTTCAGCTTACGTGTTACTTTAATCAGGTGCAGCTGAAGGATGATAATTCATGGGAATAGCATTGTGTCTGGCATGTTGTTATGCTACTTCAGGGTTACTCATAAAGGATACACTGGCAGGACGCAGGTATTCTTCAGGTTACTTTAATCAGGTGCAGCCTCAAGGATGATAATTCATGGGAATAGCATTGTGTCGGGCATGTTGTTATGCTACATCAGGGTTACTCATAAATGATACGCTGGCAGGCCACAGTTATTCTTCAGGTTACTTGTTACTTTAATCAGGTGCAGCTTGAAGGATGATAATTTATGGGAATTGCATTGTCTCTGGCATGTTGTTATGCTACTTCAAGGTTACTCATAAAGGATACACTGGCAGGCCGCAGGTATTCTTCAGTTTACTTTAATGAGGTGCAGCCTCAAGGATGATAATTCATGGGAATAGCATTGTATTATGCTACTTCAGGGTTACTCATAAAGGATACACTTGCCGGCCGCAGGTATTCTTCAGGTTACTCTAATCAGGTGCAGCCTCAAGAATGATAATTCATTGGAATAGCATTGTGTCTGGTATGTTGTTATGCTACATCAGGGTTACTCATAAAGGATACACTGGCAGGCCGCAGGTATTCTTCAGGTTACTTTAATCAGGTGCAGCCTCAAGGATGATAATTCATGGGAATAGCATTGTGTCGGCATGTTGTTATGCTACATCAGGGTTACTCATAAAGGATACACTGGCAGGCCACAGGTATTCTTCAGGTTACTTTAATCAGGTGCAGCCTCAAGGATGATAATTCATGGGAATAGCATTGTGTCGGGCATGTTGTTATGCTACATCAGGTTTACTCATAAAGGATACACTGGCAAGCCGCAGGTATTCTTCAGGTTACTTTAATCAGGTGCAGCTTCAAGGATGATAATTCATGGGAATAGCATTGCGTCTGGCATGTTGCTATGCTACATCAGGTTTACTCATAAAGGATACACTGGCAGTCGCAGGTATTCTTCGGGTTACTTTAATCAGGTGCAGCCTCAAGGATGATAATTCATGTGAATAGCATTGTGTCTGGCATGTTGTATGCTACTTCAGGGTTACTCATAAAGGATACACTGGCAGGCCGCAGGTATTCTTCAGGTTACTTTAATCAGGTGCAGCCTCAAGGATGATAGTTCATGGGAATAGCATTGTGTCGGGCATGTTGTTATGCTACATCAGGGTTACTCATAAAGGATACGCTGGCAGGCCGCAGGTATTCTTCAGCTTACTTGTTACTTTAATCAGGTGCAGCCTGAAGGATGATAATTCATGGGAATAGCATTGTGTCTGGCATGTTGTTATGCTACTTCAGGGTTACTCATAAAGGATACACTGGCAGGACGCAGGTATTCTTCAGGTTACTTTAATCAGGTGCAGCCTCAAGGATGATAATTCATGGGAATAGCATTGTGTCGGGCATGTTGTTATGCTACATCAGGGTTACTCATAAATGATACGCTGGCAGGCCACAGTTATTCTTCAGGTTACTTGTTACTTTAATCAGGTGCAGCTTGAAGGATGATAATTCATGGGAATTGCATTGTCTCTGGCATGTTGTTATGCTACTTCAAGGTTACTCATAAAGGATACACTGGCAGGCCGCAGGTATTCTTCAGGTTACTTTAATCAGGTGCAGCCTCAAGGATTATAATTCATAGGAATAGCATTGTGTCTGGCATGCTGTTATGCTACTTCAGGGTTACTCATAAATGATAAACTGGCAGGCCGCAGTTATTCTTCAGGTTACTTTAATCAGGTGCAGCCTCAAGGATGATAATTCATGGGAATAGCATTGTGTCTGGCATGATGTTATGCACATCAGGGTTACTCATAATGGATACACTGGCAGGCCGCAGGTATTCTTCAGGTTACTTTAATCAGGTGTAGCCTCAAGGATGATAATTCATGGGAATAGCATTGTGTATGGCATGCTGTTATGCTACTTCAGGGTTACACATAAAGGATACACTGGCAGGCTGCAGCTATTCTTCAGGTTACTTTAATCAGGTGCAGTCTCAAGGATGATAATTCATGGGAATAGCATTGTGTCTGGCATGTTGTTATGCTACCTCAGGGTTACTCATAAAGGATACACTGGGAGGTCACAGGTATTCTTCAGGTTACTTTAATCAGGTGCAGCCGCAAGGATGATAATTCATGGGAATAGCATTGTGTCTGGCATGCTGTTATGCTACATCAGGGTTACTCATAATGGATACACTGGCAGGCTGCAAGTATTCTTCAGGTTACTTTAATCAGATGCAGCCGCAATGATGATAATTCATGGGAATAGCATTGTGTCTGGCATGCTGTTATGCTACATCACGGTTACTCATAAAGGATACACTGGCAGGCCGCAGGTATTCTTCAGGTTACTTTAATCAGGTGCAGCCTCAAGGATAATAATTCATGGGAATAGCATTGTGTCGGGCATGTTGTTATGCTACATCAGGGTTACTCATAAAGGATACACTGGCAGGCAGCAGGTATTCTTCAGGTTACTTTAATCAGGTGCAGCCTCAAGGATAATAATTCATGGGAATAGCATTGTGTCTGGCATGCTGTTATGCTACTTCAGGGTTACTCATGAAGGATACACTGGTATCCGCAGGTATTCTTCAGGTTATTTTAATCAGGTGCAGCCTCAAGGATGATAATTCATGGGAATAGCATTGTGTCTGGCATGCTGTTATGCTACTTCAGGGTTACTCATAAAGGATACACTGGCAGTCCGTAGTTATTCTTCAGGTTACTTTAATCAGGTGCAGCCTCAAGGATGATAATTCATAGGAATAGTATTGTGTCTGGCATGTTGTTATGCTACAACAGGGTTACTCATAAAGGATACACTGGCAGGCCGCAGGTATTCTTCAGGTCCCTTTAATCAGGTGCAGCCTCAAGGATGATAATTCATGGGAATAGCATTGTGTTATGCTACTTCAGGGTTACTCATAATGGATACACTGGTAGGCCGCAGGTATTCTTCAGGTTACTTTAATCAGGTGCAGCCGCAATGATGATAATTCATGGGAATAGCATTGTGTCTGGCATGCTGTTATGCTACATCAGGGTTACTCATGAAGGATACACTTGCAGGCCACAGGTATTCTTTAGGTTACTTTAATCAGGTGCAGCCTCAAGGATGATAATTCATGGGAATATCATTGTTTCTAGCATGATGTTATGCTACTTCAGGGTTACTCATAAAGTATACACTTGCAGGCCGCAGGTATTCTTTAGGTTACTTTAATCAGGTGCAGCCTCAAGGATGATAATTCATGGGAATAGCATTGTGTCTGGCATGCTGATATGCTACTTCAGGGTTACTCATGAAGGATACACTGGCAGGCCGCAGGTATTCTTCAGGTTACTTTAATCAGGTGCAGCCTCAAGGATGATAATTCATGGGAATAGCATTGTGTCGGGCATGTTGTTATGCTACATCAGGGTTACTCATAAAGGATACACTGGCAGGCCACAGGTATTCTTCAGGTTACTCTAATCAGGTGCAGCCTCAAGGATGATAATTCATAGGAATAGCATTGTGTCGGCATGTTGTTATGCTACATCAGGGTTACTCATAAAGGATACACTGGCAAGCCGCAGGTATTCTACAGGTTACTTTAATCAGATGCAGCTTCAAGGATGATAATTCATGGGAATAGCATTGTGTCTGGCATGCTGTTATGCTACATCAGGGTTACTCATAAAGGCTACACTGGCAGGCCACAGGTATTCTTCAGGTTACTCTAATCAGGTGCAGCCTCAAGGATGATAATTCATGGGAATTGCATTGTGTCGGGCATGTTGTTATGCTACATCAGGGTTACTCATAAAGGATACACTGGCAGGCCACAGGTATTCTTCAGGTTACTCTAATCAGGTGCAGCCTCAAGGATGATAATTCATAGGAATAGCATTGTGTCGGCATGTTGTTATGCTACA
The DNA here is from genome assembly GCF_040938575.1 of Ambystoma mexicanum. Taxonomy (NCBI): domain Eukaryota; kingdom Metazoa; phylum Chordata; class Amphibia; order Caudata; family Ambystomatidae; genus Ambystoma; species Ambystoma mexicanum. The sequence goes on from NC_090929.1 coordinate 1,686,278,908, forward strand.
TCAGGGTTACTCATAAAGGATACACTGGCAAGCCGCAGGTATTCTTCAGGTTACTTTAATCAGATGCAGCTTCAAGGATGATAATTCATGGGAATAGCATTGTGTCTGGCATGCTGTTATGCTACATCAGGGTTACTCATAAAGGATACACTGGCAGGCTACAGGTATTCTTCAGGTTACTCTAATCAGGTGCAGCCTCAAGGATGATAATTCATGGGAATAGCATTGTGTCGGGCATGTTGTTATGCTACATCAGGGTTACTCATAAAGGATACACTGGCAGGCCACAGGTATTCTTCAGGTTACTCTAATCAGGTGCAGCCTCAAGGATGATAATTCATAGGAATAGCATTGTGTCGGCATGTTGTTATGCTACATCAGGGTTACTCATAAAGGATACACTGGCAAGCCGCAGGTATTCTTCAGGTTACTTTAATCAGATGCAGCTTCAAGGATGATAATTCATGGGAATAGCATTGTGTCTGGCATGCTGTTATGCTACATCAGGGTTACTCATAAAGGATACACTGGCAGGCCACAGGTATTCTTCAGGTTACTCTAATCAGGTGCAGCCTCAAGGATGATAATTCATAGGAATAGCATTGTGTCTGGCATGCTGTAATGCTACTTCAGGGTTACTCATGAAGGATACACTGGCAGGCCGTGGGGTATTCTTCAGGTTACTTTAATCAGGTGCAGCCTCAAGGATGATAATTCATGGGAATAGCATTGTGTATGGCATGCTGTTATGCTACTTCAGGGTTACACATAAAGGATACACTGGCAGGCCACAGGTATTCTTCAGGTTACTCTAATCAGGTGCAGCCTCAAGGATGATAATTCATAGGAATAGCATTGTGTCTGGCATGCTGTAATGCTACTTCAGGGTTACTCATGAAGGATACACTGGCAGGCCGTGGGGTATTCTTCAGGTTACTTTAATCAGGTGCAGTCTCAAGGATGATAATTCATGGGAATAGCATTGTGTCTGGCATGTTGTTATGCTACATCAGGGTTACTCATAAAGGATACACTGGGAGGTCACAGGTATTCTTCAGGTTACTTTAATCAGGTGCAGCCGCAAGGATGATAATTCATGGGAATAGCATTGTGTCTGGCATGCTGTTATGCTACATCAGGGTTACTCATAATGGATACACTGGCAGGCTGCAAGTATTCTTCAGGTTACTTTAATCAGGTGCAGCCGCAATGATGATAATTCATGGGAATAGCATTGTGTCTGGCATGCTGTTATGCTACATCACGGTTACTCATAAAGGATACACTTGCAGGCCGCAGGTATTCTTTAGGTTACTTTAATCAGGTGCAGCCTCAAGGATGATAATTCATGGGAATAGCATTGTTTCTGGCATGATGTTATGCTACTTCAGGGTTACTCATAAAGGATACACTGGCAGGCCGCAGGTATTCTTCAGGTTACTTTAATCAGGTGCAGCCTCAAGGAAAATAATTCATGGGAATAGCATTGTGTCGGGCATGTTGTTATGCTACATCAGGGTTACTCATAAAGGATACACTGGCAGGCCGCAGGTATTCTTCAGGTTACTTTAATCAGGTGCAGCCTCAAGGATAATAATTCATGGGAATAGCATTGTGTCTGGCATGCTGTTATGCTACTTCAGGGTTACTCATGAAGGATACACTGGCAATCCGCAGGTATTCTTCAGGTTATTTTAATCAGGTGCAGCCTCAAGGATGATAATTCATGGGAATAGCATTGTGTCTGGCATGCTGTTATGCTACTTCAGGGTTACACATAAAGGATACACTGGCAGTCCGTAGTTATTCTTCAGGTTACTTTAATCAGGTGCAGCCTCAAGGATGATAATTCAGAGGAATAGTATTGTGTCTGGCATGTTGTTATGCTACATCAGGGTTACTCATAAAGGATACACTGGCAGGCCGCAGGTATTCTTCAGGTCCCTTTAATCAGGTGCAGCCTCAAGGATGATAATTCATGGGAATAGCATTGTGTTATGCTACTTCAGGGTTACTCATAAAGGATACACTGGCAGGCCGCAGGTATTCTTCAGGTTACTTTAATGAGGTGCAGCCTCAAGGATGATAATTCATGGGAATAGCATTGTGTCTGGCATGCTGTTATGCTACATCAGGGTTACTCATAATGGATACACTGGTAGGCCGCAGGTATTCTTCAGGTTACTTTAATCAGGTGCAGCCGCAATGATGATAATTCATGGGAATAGCATTGTGTCTGGCATGCTGTTATGCTACATCAGGGTTACTCATAAAGGATACACTTGCAGGCCGCAGGTATTCTTTAGGTTACTTTAATCAGGTGCAGCCTCAAGGATGATAATTCATGGGAATAGCATTGTTTCTGGCATGATGTTATGCTACTTCAGGGTTACTCATAAAGGATACACTTGCAGGCCACAGGTATTCTTTAGGTTACTTTAATCAGGTGCAGCCTCAAGGATGATAATTCATGGGAATAGCATTGTGTCTGGCATGCTGTAATGCTACTTCAGGGTTACTCATGAAGGATACACTGGCAGGCCGCAGGTATTCTTCAGGTTACTTTAATCAGGTGCAGCCTCAAGGATGATAATTCATGGGAATAGCATTGTGTTGGGCATGTTGTTATGCTACATCAGGTTTACTCATAAAGGATACACTGGCAGGCCACAGGTATTCTTCAGGTTACTCTAATCAGGTGCAGCCTCAAGGATGATAATTCATAGGAATAGCATTGTGTCGGCATGTTGTTATGCTACATCAGGGTTACTCATAAAGGATACACTGGCAAGCCGCAGGTATTCTTCAGGTTACTTTAATCAGATGCAGCTTCAAGGATGATAATTCATGGGAATAGCATTGTGTCTGGCATGCTGTTATGCTACATCAGGGTTACTCATAAAGGATACACTGGCAGGCCACAGGTATTCTTCAGGTTACTTTGATCAGGTGCAGCCTCAAGGATGATAATTCATAGGAATAGCATTGTGTCTGGCATGCTGTAATGCTACTTCAGGGTTACTCATAAAGGATACACTGGCAAGCCACAGGTATTCTTCAGGTTACTTTAATCAGATGCAGCTTCAAGGATGATAATTCATGGGAATAGCATTGTGTCTGGCATGCTGTTATGCTACTTCAGGGTTACTCATAAAGGATACACTGGCAGGCCACAGGTATTCTTCAGGTTACTCTAATCAGGTGCAGCCTCAAGGATGATAATTCATAGGAATAGCATTGTGTCAGGCATGCTGTAATGCTACTTCAGGGTTACTCATAAAGGATACACTGGCAATCCGCAGGTATTCTTCAGGTTATTTTAATCAAGTGCAGCCTCAAGGATGATAATTCATAGGAATAGCATTGTGTCTGGCATGCTGTAATGCTACTTCAGGGTTACTCATAAAGGATACACTGGCAGGCCGCAGCTATTCTTCAGGTTACTTTAATCAGGTGCAGCCTCAAGGATGATAATTCATAGGAATAGCATTGTGTCTGGCATGTTGTTATGCTACATCAGGGTTACTCATAAAGGATGCAGTGGCAGGTCACAGGTATTCTTCAGGTTACTTTAATGAGGTGCAGCCTCAAGGATGATAATTCATGGGAATATCAGTGTGTCTGGCATGCTGTAATGCTACTTCAGGGTTACTCATAAAGGATACACTGGCAGGCCGCAGGTATTCTTTAGGTTATTTTAATCAAGTGCAGCCTCAAGGATGATTCTTTTTCCTTTTCCTTCATCTGTATTGTATGTACAAATAAATATAGACAACCTATTTTATCTTGAAATACTTCATCCACCAGATGATCTTTGATTCTCTCCATTCGGCTTCTGTTCACTTTGCTTTTTGATTAGTATTGAGTGCATGAGTGTTAGAATTTTACTCTGACCGAATTAGAGTTGTTTTAATTGTATTTGATCTTATAGAAATTTTGCTGCTGCTGGTTTCTCTTTTTTACCTCCTGTTTAAAATATATTGGGTCTCATTATAACTATTGCAGAAGGGGTTAACGGGCGCTGCTAAGGGTGGCAGCGCCGGTAAACCCATTCCGCAAGATTACGAGTCCCCCTCGCGGGACCCGCTCTGGACGTCTGGTTTCACCAGACGTCCAGACCGGGTCCCGCGAGGGGACCATGGAGCTAACAACGGGACGGTCGTAATCGGACCGTTGTTAGATCCCGCACCCATTCCCATTGAGCCCTATGGGGTCTCAGATGGGAATGGGGAAGGTCCGGGCCCGGGTTCCCTGTAGGAGGAATTACCGGGCCCTCTGAACTCGGAATGGCCCGGTAATTCCACATTCAGGGAACCCAGACACAGATCAGATTTTGGAGGCAGCCATGGCGCCAATAGCATCATGGATACCTCCAAAGGCGTAATGAGGCCCATTGTGTTTTAAATTCAAGTCGATAACAATTTTAAATTACCTGGTCTCCTCCTGCACTGTGCAGGTGAAGCAAGGATAAAGAACCAGGCTTGTTGGTATTCGGTGAGAGAACTACAATCCCCAGCACTTTTGTACTCTTTCAGGACTACTTGTTTGCAGTTCAGTCACGATAGTGCTGGCGCGAGAGAGACTAGCTGGTTAATGCCGATTTGTGTTTGGTGTGTCTGTGTCCTCCCAATTGGCTGTTGTGTGAGGCTGTAGCTTTTGGGTATATCAGTCTTTTTATGTGATGCGGGACAAACAACAAAACTGCTCACAGTACTATAATACATGCTCTGAGAGTGCGGATGAATGGTTTATAGTGTTTTGAATAACAAAACATTCGAAAACAAAGTTTCAAAAAAAAAGCTGTGACAAGCCAATCCATCGACAATAGACATGAACTGGTTTCAATTGAAATGCACTTTCACATGTTAAAAGTAGCATTTCAATGCTTTTTTTGTAACTTTCAAATGTTACATGGATCTGTCCAGTGCTGAAATTTCAGCACCGGCCAGCTCCTTGTAACGTTTTTAGTTTTGTGTATAACCCTATTTTAGATCATTTTTCATTTAGATATATTTCGATATGATAATCGAATTTCTTTTTAAAAAAATGACTATTCGAAAAAATGACTTTTCTACAAAAAGTATTCTCAAGACTTGTATGCGAAACTTTTGGTTTCGAAAAAATGACTGGATAGCCGGATGAATATGTCCCGTTAGCTGTCTCCCCTGATACTACTGTATATCAACCTGTATTGCAGTCTGAGCATGTCCGGAATACTGCTGGGGGTATAGGTGCTGTTATGGCCACCGTCATGACGAGTGAATATTGTAACACCACTGTACCATTTTGTGAGATTGGGAAAACATACCATAAGCAGCCCATTACTAATGCTATGCCTCTGATTGGTCCTATTGAAAATACCCCCTTAAGTGTGGTTTTGAGGAAAACTAATTTTACCATATCACCGGGGGAGTCTATTCAGAAGCCCGCTGCTGCAGACCCCATGGATGCTGTTCTCTCACCTGTACCTGCAAAAAATACTCAATCTGAAAACGCCCAAAAAGCTTCTCTGCATTTCTCCTTACTTAATATTTGTTCTTTGGTTAAGCACAGGGCTGAAGTCTTTGATTAGTTGGCTGACACCTCCTGAGACCTTCTAGCCGTCACTGAATCATGGCTATCAGACTTTATTCCTGCTGCTGCCATGCTGGCTGTTCCTTCCAATGATATCATGCTTAAGGCTGATCGCATGGGCCGTAGAGGGGGAGGGGTGACCATTAGTGTCAAAAATGGTATTGACATACATGTAAATGCATATCCCCCACTTGAAGGGTGCGATTGTTTGGTTGCAAAAATTAAACTTAATGCCAACTCTTTGCTGACTGTGGTCATTATTTATTGACCACCTTCTATTTGTCCTCTCTTCGAAGAGCAATTTTTAAGTCTTCGTAACACTGTGACCAAGGCAAATACTCCTGTGATTGTCATGGGTGATATCAATCTATGAGCATAAAGATACGAATGCAGTTTCTCTTCTTTATGCTCTAAAAGCAGTGGGTTATTCCCAAAATATACAGGTTCCCACGCATAAGGATGGACATACCCTCGATTGGGTTTTAACGGTGTCCAGTCATAATTTCGAAAACATAATTTCGAAAGTCAAAAAAGTCGAATCAAAAATGTCGAAAAAAAAAATGTCGAATTGTTTTTTTTTTCGATATTTTTTTTTGGGTTCTAGTTTCTGTGAAAAAAATAGGTAAAAATAAAAAAAGGGGGGTTGGGGGGAACCCCCCCATTTCGAAAAAAAAACGTCATTAAAAAAAAATTCGACATTTTTTTTTTCGACGTTTTTTTTTCGACTTTTTGACTTTCGAATATTTTGTATTCGAAATTATGTCTATGAACCGTTTTAACCAATCAGATAGCGGCACTGGATACTGAAGTAACCGTATGTCCATGGTCCGATGACTTATATATACAATGCACTCTCAGGACCCCTGTCTGGGAAATGGAGCAAGAAAAATGTTGCGTTGCCACGGAATTTAAAAAAGGTGACACCTTCTCTGATGTGTGCTCTACTGCATAATAAACTGCTTCCAGTAGATACTTTTAGTAACCCTAATGAGCGAGCTGAGCACATCATGGATACCTTAAACAACATCATAGACATTCTTGCCCCAAAAAAGCATAAATGAGGGAAGGTTAAATCCACCAAGAGTGCCTGCTGGGTAACACTATTGTTGTCTCTCGGAGTCTTAAACGGAAAGCAGAGAGAGATTGGCGCAGTTCCGCTTTACATGTATCATTATCTATAAGCAAGTAGTAATGGACTTAAAACAGGCAATTAAGGACGCCAATTCTGAAAGTTTCAATGATAGAATTACATCGGCCAACTCCAGTTCATGTGAACTCTTTCAGATTTTAAGAGTTTGAAGGCAATTCTCCCTCGAACACATCATGTAACAAGGACAACGGTTGGCGTCAGATGATCCATGATGAATTTAATCACAAAGTTATAGGGCATCAACATGCAATTGCGATCAAACAAAACAATCTCTGCCCAAATAGAAAGATTAATCCCCATGTCATTGCAGATTCGCTGGGTCCAGGAGTGAGGGAGGAACCAGCAGGTCCTATATTTGAATTCAGGCGCTGCTCGGAGGCTCAAATTGTAAAAATGGTGTCAGCTATGAAGCCCACCACTCAGTTGGGGGATAGTTGTCCCACCGGCATATTCAAAGCATGCATGGTAACCCTTGCTCCCTGGATGACAAAACTGGTCAACTTGTCTTTCAGAGAAGCCATCGTTCCTATTAGGCTTAAGGAAGCATGGATTGCCCCCCTCGTTAAGAAAAACAAGCTCGATCCCAGTAATGCAAAACATTATCAGCCAATCGGGAACGTGCTGTTTCTGCTGAAGACTCTGGATCATGTTGCCTATGTTCAATTGAGGGATTTTATAGAGAATAATATCCTCCTCAACCCAAGACAGGCAGATTTCAGAGCAGGATATGGGACAGAGACGGCACTGTTGGACCTTAAGTCCAGCATTGCGGGCATTGTAGACCAAGGTAAAACAGCGTTACTAATGCTGCTGTATCTGTCTGGCGCGTTCGACCTCGTAGATCACTCGCTGCTGATCTCCAGGTTGATCGCCCAGACACATTGTTCCAACAGAGCCACTCAGTGGATTGCTATTTTTTGGGACCTATGGAAAACACCAGCTCTTCTGCTACATCCATTACCTGTGGAGTCCCCCATGGATGACCTGTGTGTCCGGTGTACAAACTATGCCGACGACACCCAGGTCATCTTTGAACTTCAGCCAGTAATATGGTTTACGAGGCGATTCAGGAGTGGATATGCATAAATTCCTCAGCACTAAATGTAGAAAAATACAGAGTTGCTGATCATAGCCTCGGGGGAAAAAGATTAGTAAAATGCTGTCAGGATATGAAAGCTTCCTGAAAGTGGGGAGTAAAATGTATCTATCCAAGAAGGTGAAAACACTGGGCATCATCCTAGACGCTAAGTTGCCAATAAAACCGCATGTGGCACAGGTCTGCGCGTCATGCGGATATGTTACTAAACTCCTTCACCATATTCACCCCTACATATCACAAAAAACAGCTCTCTTGGGTTCAGCCTTGATTAATTCACGGCTGGACTACTGTAATAGTCTACTATTGGGTTCAGCCAATACTAATATTCAGGCTTTGCAAGTCACCCAAAACGGGGTAGTGAGAGCTGTTTGTGGCCTTTCTAGAAGACGACATGTCAAGGAGTCCAGAGAGGTTTACATTGGCTTCCGGTTAAACACTGGATCATGCACAAGGTACTCTCCATCACCTTTAAATGTCGTAATGGGGTGGCAGAGGGCTGTGATGTATTGTTCCACACTTTTACCTTCCTCTTGTACTCCTTTCCCATTGCATGCCCTGGGTAACTTCCTGAGGGCTGTGATACATTGCTCTACACTTTCACCTTCCTCTTGTACTCTTTTACCATTGCATATCCTGGCTGAATACCTGAGGGCTGCGATGCATTGTTCTACACTTTCAGCTTCCTTTTGTACTCCTTTCCCATTGCACGCCCCGGGTAACTTCCTGAGGGCTGCGATGCATTGTTCTACACTTTCAGCTTCCTTTTGTACTCTTTTCCCATTGCATGCCCTGGGTAACTTCCTGAGGGCTGTGATACATTGCTCTACACTTTCACCTTCCTCTTGTACTCTTTTACCATTGCATATCCTGGCTGAATACCTGAGGGCTGCGATGCATTGTTCTACACTTTCAGCTTCCTTTTGTACTCTTTTCCCATTGCATGCCCTGGGTAACTTCCTGAGGGCTGCGATACATTGTTCTACACTTCACCTTCCTCTTGTACTCCTTTCCCATTGCATGCCCTGGGTAACTTCCTGAGGGCTGTGATACATTGCTCTACACTTTCACCTTCCTCTTGTACTCTTTTACCATTGCATATCCTGGCTGAATACCTGAGGGCTGCGATGCATTGTTCTACACTTTCAGCTTCCTTTTGTACTCCTTTCCCATTGCATGCCCTGGGTAACTTCCTGAGGGCTGTGATACATTGCTCTACACTTTCACCTTCCTCTTGTACTCTTTTACCATTGCATATCCTGGCTGAATACCTGAGGGCTGCGATGCATTGTTCTACACTTTCAGCTTCCTTTTGTACTCCTTTCCCATTGCACGCCCCGGGTAACTTCCTGAGGGCTGTGATACATTGCTCTACACTTCACCTTCCTCTTGTACTCTTTTACCATTGCATATCCTGGCTGAATACCTGAGGGCTGCGATGCATTGTTCTACACTTCACCTTCCTCTTGTACTCCTTTCCCATTGCATGCCCTGGGTAACTTCCTGAGGGCTGCGATGCATTGTTCTACACTTTCAGCTTCCTTTTGTACTCTTTTCCCATTGCATGCCCTGGGTAACTTCCTGAGGGCTGTGATACATTGCTCTACACTTTCACCTTCCTCTTGTACTCCTTTCCCATTGCATGCCCTGGGTAACTTCCTGAGGGCTGCGATACATTGTTCTACACTTCACCTTCCTCTTGTACTCCTTTCCCATTGCATGCCCTGGGTAACTTCCTGAGGGCTGTGATACATTGCTCTACACTTTCACCTTCCTCTTGTACTCTTTTACCATTGCATATCCTGGCTGAATACCTGAGGGCTGCGATGCATTGTTCTACACTTTCAGCTTCCTTTTGTACTCTTTTCCCATTGCACGCCCTGGGTAACTTCCTGAGGGCTGCGATGCATTGTTCTACACTTTCAGCTTCCTTTTGTACTCTTTTCCCATTGCACGCCCTGGGTAACTTCCTGAGGGCTGTGATGTATTGTTCCACACTTTTACCTTCCTCTTGTACTCCTTTCCCATTGCATGCCCTGGGTAACTTCCGGAGGGCTGTGATGTATTGTTCCACACTTTTACCTTCCTCTTGTACTCCTTTCCCATTGCACGCCCCGGGTAACTTCATGAGGGCTGCGATACAGTGTTCTACACTTTCACCTTCCTCTTGTACTCATTTCCCAAATTTGTAGCATTCCGATGTAGTGCTTCATATCTTTTAGTAGTGCGTGCTCATTTTCCTGATCGCTTTTTCATATTCATTTAGCTTCTCAGATTCATGGTCCAGGAGACCCAGAAGATCTTCTAATGTCTCTTGTCCTTCAGAAGCCAAACAGTGTAGGAGGAGTGAGTTCTTCCTCTCCACACTAGAATTGGTGCCACAACCATATTGGCATAATGTTCAGAGGACTAAATCCACCTTTCCCAGGGCACTGTGAACCCCCAATTTCAGGCAAGAAGAAAGCTGGTGGGGGAATACTTTTGAAAGCCATGTCACCTGTTCCCCTGTGTGAAGACGTGATAGCGACCAAATCAGTTCAAAATGAGGAAAAGTTCTTAAAGGGGCCTGAGTCTACAGCGCTCAAAGTGCGAGTAGTCGCTTTTGTTTCCTTTATTATTCTTGTGTGCAAACAAAGAGTGGATCACGTTCACCCAGAGTCATATTCAATCCAAAAGGTTTAGCATGGACAATGTGGTTGCACTATTCAAATATTAGTGAAGTTAGTAAAGCCCTCCCCCATTCAGTAGAAAAAACTGGGACGAGGAAAATTGAAGGACTTCATTTTGCTGTGCGCGCATGTTTTAGACATTACGTCAGTACAATAACACTGCTGGTGTGTGGCAGCTCACGCCAGTGTGCTGCAGGGAACGTGCCGACGTCCGCGCCATTTCCTCTAGAACGGACAGCAGAGATGGGAGCTTGCGACTCCCTGGCAGTTGGGGCAAATGTAAAATGTGATATAGATGATATAAGCAGGTGGGCAACGCTGGCAAATCATCAGCGAACGCCGGTGGGGGCAACAGCAGTATTGATATGGCCCGCATGGGACCGGCTCACCTGGGACACACTGTGTCAGGCCTGGAGCTAATCATGCAGAAGTAAGCAAAACTAGATTTATCTTATTAGTAAAGAATCCTGCTCCCATGTCCTTCTGCGTCCCTTCTCCAACAGTCCGCCGCCTCCAGCATTCCTCCTCAGAACCCTCCGAGTCACAAAGGCTTCATGTGGCTCCTGCAAAGGCAAGCCAGGCTACACATAGCTGATGCCCATTCAGTCTTGGGTGTAGCATCAGCGCGATGGGTAACAGGTAAGGTATGCCACTGCAATGCTTTAATATTGTGTCACAGAACCTGGATGGACGTGGGGAGAGTCTGCATGCTGTTGCCCATTCAGGTGACCCAAATGAACAAACCTAGCAATAGGCAACATGACTTGGGAGTAGGTCATGAAGTTGTCTGGATCTAAGTTATAATCTTGTTATTAGCATAATTGACCTAAAAACATTTGCCCTAAAACATTTGAGCAAATTTTTTGACCTTTTATTCAGTCAAATTTAAATAAATATATATATATATATGGGGGTGGGTAAGGGTATAGATTAGGTTGAGGGGAAGTGGAGGGTTGCGGGGGTCTCCCACCACATTTTAGACCGAAAAAAAGGACAAATAAATTTGATGAAATGTGATTAGGTCAAGTGTTTTAGGTCAAATAGACCCAAACCATAATCTTCACAGAAGATAGGAAAGCCAATGAAGTATCTACTGTTAAAGAGCTGTTCAATTTGTAGCAAACCAGCCAAACCCCAACTAACATACCCTTATTCAATCAAATAGCAGCTGAAAGCAAATCTGATTCATGCAATCGGCTGCAAAGCAAGTGTGACAATCGTGACATGTACCACAGGGTCGTCTGTTAGGAGAGACATGCACCACCGGGCCACCTGTCAGGAGTGACATATACCACCGGGCCGCCTGTCAGGGTGCATCCAAGTCTAGTAAGAAGAAGGTGCTTGAGTGGGAGTGATCCCAGTTGCCATGCTTCGGAAGTCACCCAGGGTGGCACCAACTCTGTGGAGCACCACAGGGCACCTCCATCTTTTCCAGACATAGTAATAACCGCAAGTTTCCTAAGAACTCAGTTTTGTTTTTTGGTGAACACTGTATCCTGTTTTTAAGAGAAGTTAACGCAAAGATACACTCTTACGCCCTGCGGGAGGTATGGTGCATGCTTTTATTATCTAAAAAGAATAGGTGGTAGCACTTGATGGGGTGGGTGGGCTTTAGGAAGACAAAGAGGGGGGTTGTACAGGAAAGAGGACTTGGGGGAAGTTAGGAGCGGCTGGGGAGCAAGTTGCTCACAAAAAGAAACCTTATGGTATTTTGAGTGATTCCCTGCGTCACTTCCTCCTATGAGACGTCACTTCCTGCACTCTAAGGCTTCTGGGTATGACAGCGAAGAATGGGAAGACACTTTATTACAAGATGGTTGGGGTCACACCTAGCAGGAAGCTCGAAAATACACCAATCCCCCGCTAGGATTGCGGGCGGTGAATAAGTTGCTTCATGAGGGACAGAAGCCCCATTCCTCAGCGGCCTGCGGAGTCAAAGGGAATTGCCCACGGTTGAGAAACTGCTCACAGCTCCCCCATCTTAAAGAGGCCTGCAAAGAGTGCTGCTGACCTTCGCCGACCTGGAAGTGTTTCGAAGTCCAAGGAAGACAATGAATGCTCTATGAATGAAGAAATAATAGTGTTGTGAAATATTAGCTGATACCGATATTTGTTTAATTTTGGAAAATAGGCGCAGCCGAATATGATCTTCAAATATGTAGCCTAAGTCTAGTTCCCATTTCAGACGGATAGGGCAAATCTTAAAAGTTGAGGTGAGCAAATTATATATTTTTGAGGCTCTGACTTCCCCAACCATGGTAAGGTGTAGTAATCTAAAGGCGTGTGGAGTAAGAATTTAATTAGAAAATTGGGCAAGTGCATCAAGACAAGAATTGATTAAGTTACTGTAAAATTTAAAGTCCTTTTGAGGAATATTAAATGTGGTAGATAGTTGCTGCAAGGAGAGGGTATAAGGGCCATCTATAATGTGTTGGATAAATCTAATACCTTTTTTAATCCATTTTTTGCGATTCAGACTCTTATTATTAATTACTATGCTCTTATTGTGCCATAATAAAGGGGAAAGGTGTTTCTTTGGGGTCACAGTATGGGGAAAAAGAAATGTTTGTAGAGCTAATACTGATGCTTTCATAGGATCCAAAATATTTTTAGATGAATGTTTAAATATGTATATATAATCAGAGATATTGTGTGGTTGAGTTACTTGTTTTTCCAGTGCACACCAAGTCGGGATGCTGTTGCCCATTCAGGTGACCCAAATGAACAAACCTAGCAATAGGCAACATGACTTGGGAGTAGGTCATGAAGTTGTCTGGATCTAAGTTATAATCTTGTTATTAGCATAATTGACCTAAAAACATTTGCCCTAAAACATTTGAGCAAATTTTTTGACCTTTTATTCAGTCAAATTTAAATAAATATATATATATATATGGGGGTGGGTAAGGGTATAGATTAGGTTGAGGGGAAGTGGAGGGTTGCGGGGGTCTCCCACCACATTTTAGACCGAAAAAAAGGACAAATAAATTTGATGAAATGTGATTAGGTCAAGTGTTTTAGGTCAAATAGACCCAAACCATAATCTTCACAGAAGATAGGAAAGCCAATGAAGTATCTACTGTTAAAGAGCTGTTCAATTTGTAGCAAACCAGCCAAACCCCAACTAACATACCCTTATTCAATCAAATAGCAGCTGAAAGCAAATCTGATTCATGCAATCGGCTGCAAAGCAAGTGTGACAATCGTGACATGTACCACAGGGTCGTCTGTTAGGAGAGACATGCACCACCGGGCCACCTGTCAGGAGTGACATATACCACCGGGCCGCCTGTCAGGGTGCATCCAAGTCTAGTAAGAAGAAGGTGCTTGAGTGGGAGTGATCCCAGTTGCCATGCTTCGGAAGTCACCCAGGGTGGCACCAACTCTGTGGAGCACCACAGGGCACCTCCATCTTTTCCAGACATAGTAATAACCGCAAGTTTCCTAAGAACTCAGTTTTGTTTTTTGGTGAACACTGTATCCTGTTTTTAAGAGAAGTTAACGCAAAGATACACTCTTACGCCCTGCGGGAGGTATGGTGCATGCTTTTATTATCTAAAAAGAATAGGTGGTAGCACTTGATGGGGTGGGTGGGCTTTAGGAAGACAAAGAGGGGGGTTGTACAGGAAAGAGGACTTGGGGGAAGTTAGGAGCGGCTGGGGAGCAAGTTGCTCACAAAAAGAAACCTTATGGTATTTTGAGTGATTCCCTGCGTCACTTCCTCCTATGAGACGTCACTTCCTGCACTCTAAGGCTTCTGGGTATGACAGCGAAGAATGGGAAGACACTTTATTACAAGATGGTTGGGGTCACACCTAGCAGGAAGCTCGAAAATACACCAATCCCCCGCTAGGATTGCGGGCGGTGAATAAGTTGCTTCATGAGGGACAGAAGCCCCATTCCTCAGCGGCCTGCGGAGTCAAAGGGAATTGCCCACGGTTGAGAAACTGCTCACCAGCTCCCCCATCTTAAAGAGGCCTGCAAAGAGTGCTGCTGACCTTCGCCGACCTGGAAGTGTTTCGAAGTCCAAGGAAGACAATGAATGCTCTATGAATGAAGAAATAATAGTGTTGTGAAATATTAGCTGATACCGATATTTGTTTAATTTTGGAAAATAGGCGCAGCCGAATATGATCTTCAAATATGTAGCCTAAGTCTAGTTCCCATTTCAGACGGATAGGGCAAATCTTAAAAGTTGAGGTGAGCAAATTATATATTTTTGAGGCTCTGACTTCCCCAACCATGGTAAGGTGTAGTAATCTAAAGGCGTGTGGAGTAAGAATTTAATTAGAAAATTGGGCAAGTGCATCAAGACAAGAATTGATTAAGTTACTGTAAAATTTAAAGTCCTTTTGAGGAATATTAAATGTGGTAGATAGTTGCTGCAAGGAGAGGGTATAAGGGCCATCTATAATGTGTTGGATAAATCTAATACCTTTTTTAATCCATTTTTTGCGATTCAGACTCTTATTATTAATTACTATGCTCTTATTGTGCCATAATAAAGGGGAAAGGTGTTTCTTTGGGGTCACAGTATGGGGAAAAAGAAATGTTTGTAGAGCTAATACTGATGCTTTCATAGGATCCAAAATATTTTTAGATGAATGTTTAAATATGTATATATAATCAGAGATATTGTGTGGTTGAGTTACTTGTTTTTCCAGTGCACACCAAGTCGGGATGCAGACCACCTGGCCTTCGTCTTAGGCCTGAGAGACTGGTGAGGTCCATTTTTTCTACCTCACCCCAAGATATTTGAAAGTAATCATTTTTACTTAGTGTCCCTTACTGCTCTGCCCATTGGAAGCTTCTGTTGCTGCCCCATATCTCGGAAGAGTATAGCAGCCCTTGGCCCATACAAATAATATAGAGGCAAAGGAGGTATGCCAATCCTTTTCTGGACTGAGGTACACGTTTCGGCATAGCGCATAGAAGCCTTTCTGCTTCTTCTGGCCAGTATCAGATTTCGTCAAAACTGTTCTCCAAAATATTACTTTCCAATTCGAACTGGGACCCTTGCACCTGTGTGTCCTGCACATGTGTGTCCCATCCCTAGACTCTCCTTTTAAGAGCAGTTCATTCATGTCTTTTTCAGCCGATGCGGTTGAACCATGTTGCATGCTCGAGGAGCATGGTGGGCTCTGTGGCTGGCCTTAAAATGTGCTTAAAAGCCTTAGTTTACTGGGTTAATTTGACCCTTCCTTCATACATATAGATCCTAACTAACTTGATGAGTGAAGTACAATCTTTAGCACCAGAAAACCAGAAGGCAAACACGTAAAAATGCTCCTGTTATGGGGGTCTAGTGGGGGTCCACTGGGAGTTCAGGCTGCGTAAACATGAATCCACAGTGAAGAGTATAAAACGTGTGAATTAGTCATAACCAATGGCAGATGCTCTGGGAAGTCTCCCATTCCATTGTGTTCAGGCTGCTGTACCATTGCAGGCACACCTTCGCCTCATTGGGTATTATCAGGGTGGTACAGTTTAGGGGTCTCTAGGCACAGTAGTCTCGTCAGGCATGGTCGAATTTGCAACACCAAAGAGTGATGGACGGGGGCTTTGAATGAACCATAATCACTGGCTATTGGTCTGGGCAGCCTTCTATCCCTTTATGTTTAAAGCCACCATTATATGAAAACATATATGCAATTCAGGCTCAGGGTGAAAGGTGAGGTCTTTTTCCCAGAAGCATGCATCCTGCTCGTCGCCCTCAACTGGTTGTAAACTGAATAAAATAGTCAAATTGACAGAGTTCTCACAAAGAGAACGTTTTCTTTCACACAAAAAGGCACTTTTCTGTAGTCCTTATGAGTGTGCCAGTGGCGGGGGCGGAACCTGTAGATGAAGGTGGACATTGTTGTAAGGGCAGTAAATACAGCGTAGGTCACTAACAGTTGCAAAGAGAGAACACCTATCAAGGAAGGACCAGCCAAGCAAAAGGTGAGGAGCAGCTAGGCAAGCAGACTAGGCCTTCACGCAAGAAAGAGCCAGGAGGGCTACTGGACTCAACCCCAAAAGAGGACCCCTGGGAGAAAACCACAACAAGCAAACTAGGCCTTCACCGAGGAAGGAGTCAGAAGGGTTACTGGACTCAACCCCAAAAGGGGAGCAACTCGGGCTCTAACCCTGGGAGAAAACCACAACAAGCAAACTAGGCCTTTACCAAGGAAGGAGTCAGGAGGGTTACTGGACTCAACCCCAAAAGGGGAGCAACTCGGGCTCTAACCCTGGGAGAAAACCACAACAAGCAAACTAGGCCTTTACCAAGGAAGGAGTCAGGAGGGCTACTGGACCCAAACCCAAAAGGGGAGAAACTCGGGCTCTAACCCTGGGAGAAAACCACAACATGCAGACTAGGCCTTCACCCAAGAAAGAGTCAGGAGTAGCCCCAACCGCAAAAGAGGACCCCTGGGAGAAAACCACAACAAGCAAACTAGGCCTTCACCGAGGAAGGAGTCAGAAGGGTTACTGGACCCAACACCTAAAGAGGACAAGAAAGAGGAGCAACTCTGGCTCTAACCCTGGGAGAAAACCACAACTGTGATCTGGTCCTTGCCAAAGGGAGATGAAGACCCAGGAGATCACCTAGCCTTAAAGAGGGGTAACAAGCTGGGACAAATGGCCAGAATTCCAGCCCAGGAAAAAGGCAAACAGGAAAAGCAAAGAGGCGTTAACTTTGATCTTATTACTGAGCAGACAAAAACAAACAGAACACCTTAAAAGAAACCATCTTGTGTGTATCACTTTAACACCTTGGAGCTCATTTTGAGCCTGCTGTAGCGTACCTTAATAACTCCAAGAGGACACAAAGGCCTTTTTTAAAGGCTGGGATGATTGGCGATAAGCCGTTTATCTTACGTTTGTGTAATTAACACATAGATATATATTTATTTGTAGTTTATTTGAATTTCTATAGTGCTTAACACGTAAGCGCTGTACAAATCAACCAACAGTAAAAATCACATGAGCAGATCATTAAAAAACAACAGATTACTAAGTAAGCAGGCAGGTTTTAAGAAGAGTCTTGAAAAGGGAAAAAGAAGTAATGGAGGGCAGATAAAGAGGAAGAGAATTCTATTTTTTGCAGGACAAAAGAGCAAAATAGCAAAATCGTGAAGAGGCGCAAGGAGCACGAGGTACAGTAAAAATAAAAAAGAGATTCCAAACAAAGAAAACGAGCAGGAGAGTAGAAAGAAATTAAAGAAGAAAGATATGGAGGAGCAAGACCATGGAGACATGATTTTCAAATGAGAGCCTTTGCAAAGAGAGTAACACAGAAGTTATGGAATTCCTAGGAGCAAGAGAACGAAGAACCCAAATTGAAGACCGACAGAACGAATAAAGATGAGATGCAGGAAGACCAAGAAGAAGAGAAGATGAATAGAACAAACGAGAAAAAACAAAGGACAAAATAAGGTGTTTAGCAGAAGAAAAGGAAAGAAATCAACAAGTTTTTTTAATATTAAAAAGTTGTTAGCGGCAGGAAGAGGTATGAGTAGAAAGGATAATGAAGAGTCAAGAAAGACACAGAGGTCACAAGCAGATGGACAAATAAGAAGAGGGGAAGGAGTGGTGGCAAGAGATATTAAACTCTTGTGAAGGGGGGATGATTTATTGAAGGTAGCTTCCTGGAACACTAGGGGATTTAGGTGACTCGTTACAGAATGTCCCCTAGAACTAGGAAAATATAATGTCTTGTGCTTCCAGGAAACCTGGTTGAGAACTACGCCTGATTGTGATGGGTACACTGCTCTTCTGAACCCATCTGTCACAACCCTCAGCCCTGATCCCCACTGGCAAGCCCATTGGCCAGGTGGAATCAGGGCTCAGATCACTAATAAGGCCTGGCATCCACTTCTCAGGCCCTCTTGGGGCCAGTCCTGGCGCCTTTGGCGCCAGGCTCATCAGTAAGGAGAGACATCTGCTTGAGGAACAACTTTATTTAGGCTTTCAGCCAACATGGAGGCACCCACATAGCTTGATTCCTAGAACCAAGCTATGTGGCCTAGTGTTTTGGGTGTGGTGGCCTAGGGACTACTTTGCCTGGACTACTTTACAGTGGCTATTTAAACCACACCCGAACAAGACAACACGCTTCACGTTACTTTGCTTCTAGCAACGTGACGCTCACCGTGTCCAGCTTTCTCACGAGCCTGGTGAATTCCGGACCTGCAGAAAAACCAAGAACATCGTTAGCAGCAGAATCTTACCTGCATTCATCATCCTTCACTGCTCGCAGCTCCTGGGCAGCTCTGTTGATGGAGTTCACCGCCGGATTGAAGGACCTGAGAAAAGGAGAAAGACATCATTAACGGAGGTAGTGGAGACATTACATCCACAAAGCGCTTAAAGACTTACCTGGTTGGTTGCTTTTCGGCCGGCATAGCTCCGGAACTCCATCTGCTCTGGGAACTCACCGCGACCTACGAAAAGAGAAAAGCACAGGTCAGTGAGGACAAGACATCGCTGCGCTACGCAAAGCGCCTCCTTACCGCATCATAGCGCTATAGCGTGCCATCATCTCCCGGTGAGAACCAGCATATCCAGTTCTCCAAGCGGACACTCAGCGCTCCTAGGGAGATAAAAAAAGAGACATTTAGAACAGAGAAAAGGCATGCAAGAATTATGACGCCATCAATCGCAATAAGACCTACCTGAAAGACACTACAAGGGCAGCAGTCAGTGAAGTAACTGGACCGCCCGCACCCACAAAATACAACGCCCCCCTGCCCAGAGAGCAGGACGTGGAGCCCACCGATTCCAACAACCAGGCGGAATCCCATCGACACCGAGACGACACCAGGGAATCATTGGGAAGGGCACCAACGACCAGCTGGCTGGGTGGCGTTCCCGTGGATACCAGGTGAGCGTAACAGAACGCGAAGCCTCACATAAATAATCCACCTGGGCGCCATGGAAACATCAGAAATCGACCAATTGGCCCAATTGTTGGGGGACCTTCGTGCTGAGGTTAATTCAGCCCAACAAAAGACTAATGCACTCCGGAGAGACCTAATAGTGACCAAGGAGCGCACCGACGAAATCAGCAGAAAATTCTTGCAATCGCAGGTAGGGCAGACTCCTCTGCCTGGAGGAAATCCACTGATGCAAAATCCTATCTCACCATCTTATACCCCCACACCAGTACAGATCACGCTGCCTGGAACAGTTCCCCTGGCAAGACCAGAAAGGTTTTCGGGCGACCCACGGAAGTATGCAGCATTCATAAATCAGTGTCGCCTTCACTTCCTTTGTCGCCCTGGGGCATTTCCAAATGACCAAGCTCGGGTAGCTTTCATCCTATCATACTTGAGTGGAAGTGCAGCGGATTGGTCGGTGCCGTTGGTGACCCATAATGATCCGTTGTTACAGGACTATGGGGGGTTCCAGAGAGAAATGGAAACACTGTTTGCTTGCCATACCCAGGAACAAGCAGTGGATAACAAACTCGTATCCCTCCGGCAGGGGAACCAAGACTTGTTAACATACATTGCGACTTTCAATAGACTGGTTGCTGAAGCCAGGTGGCCAGAAAACAAGAACCACGTTATTCCATCGAGGCTTACAAGGCAAATTAAAGGACATCTTGGCCCAGGTAGTTGATCCCCCAGAGACTGTACCGAATCCATAAATCTGGTCGTGCAGCTAGATCATCGGTTGCAGGACTGAAAAGCAGACTGGTCCAAAGCAGACTCTCGAGTAGTTTATGTTCGGCCTAAAGACAATGCGCCACGGGGGCCAGACAACGCCGTAGAACCCATGCAGATCGGAGGGATATGACCTCCATTAACAAAAGAAGAGTGGGATATAGGAAGACAACAGCAACTTTTTTGTATTGTGGAAAAGCAGGACATTTTCTGAAAGACTGCCCAATAAAAACCCCAAGGAGGATAGTTGGGGCCACAGAAAAGGATGAAGTTAAGGAATCGGAAAACTGCCAAGCTCAGCAACCGTAGAGGTCAGTTTGTCGAGTGATGAGAAAGAGCCACTGACCTCACACTTTGCGATACCCGTGATCTTAATAAATCACCAACAATCGTACTAGATGCATGCCGTAGAACCGTACATCGACAGCGGAGCAGTTGGGAACTAACTGGATCAGGAGTTGGCAGCAGCGATGGGGCTCCCTTTGTGTTCTAAGTCTACCAGGGACAAGGTGACTACTGTGGATGGGACAGAAATCGCCTCCGGACCAGTAACCCAGTGCACAGAAGTAGTAACCTTGCTGTGCCAGGATGGACATCGGGAGTGTATTTCGTTCCATCTTATAAAGGCACCTCAGTTCCGGTTGATACAAGGGATGCCATGGTTGGTTGCTCACAACCCTTTGATAGACTGGCAGGCACAGAAATTAACCTTCTCCAGCAACGGCTCCCTAACTTGCTACTCTCGTGACCCGGAACCCGACTCCTGTGTCTCCAAGACTTCCAATACTAGAGCCTCTACTCTGGGAGTAACTAATACTTTGCCAGATGAATATCGTGACTTTCAGGACGTATTACAAAAAGACCAGGCTAACACATTGCCGCCGCATAGGCCTTATGATTGTCAAATTGACTTTATTCCTGGGCCACAAATCCCTTGCGGCAGGATCTACGCTCTTACCGAACTAGAAAACCTTCACCTGAAATCCTATTTGGACCAGTACCTTGCAAACAGATTTATCCTCCCATCTAAGTCCCCAGCAGCCAGTCCTTTGTTCTTCGTACAGAAAAAGGAAGGGGACTTGAGGACCTGTATTGATTACCGCTCAATAAACCAGATAACCGCGAAGAACCGCTACCCTTTACCTCTTATCCTGGAAATTCTAGACCAAGTTAAAGATGCCCAGATCTATACCAAATTAGACCTTCGGGGAGCGTACCACCTGGTCCGAGTCAGAAAAGGACATCAGTGTAAAAACGCTTTCCGTACCAAATATGGCGTGTTTGAACATCAAGTCATGCCTTTTGGCTTATGTAACGCTCCCGCAGCTTTTCAATATTTCACGAATGATGTCTTGAGAGAACTGATTGACGTTTGCGCCTTAGTGTACGTACATTGATGACATCTTGGTCTACTCAGCCTCAAAACAAGATCATATCAGGCATATTTGTTCAGTCCTCACCAAGCTCTGCCAACATCGTTTGTATGCAAAGCTGGAGACATGTTTTTTTTCACGTCACCAAAGTAGAATTCCTTGGTTTCATCCTTTCGCTGAAAGGCATCAGAATGGACATACATAAGGTTGACGCTATTCTAAAATGGGCATCACCAACATCTCTGAAGGGGATACAGAGCATGCTATGCTTTGCGAACTTTTACCGCCGGTTTATCCCAGACTTCTCTCAGGTTGTGCACCCGATCAAAGTACTGCTACGAAAAAGCAATAAAAAGTTCGCCTGGACTGAGGAAGCAGAAAGAGCCTTTCAGGAACTGAAACAAAGGTTCACGCTCCAATCCTGCGGCACCCACGTCCAGACCTCCCTTATGTAGTAGAAACGGATGCTTCCAGTATGGCAATGGGGCGGTCCTTTCACAGGGGGACCCAGAAACTGGCCAGCTGCATCCTGTGGCCTTCTGGTCAAAAAAATGCTCACCCCCGGAAATTAATTACGCTACCACGGAAAAATAACTCCTCTCCATCAAGTCTGCTTTCAAGGCGTGGCAACACTATCTTCTGGGCACTAGACACACCATTACAGTGATCACAGACCACCGGACCCTGCAATGTCTCAAAACAGCCAAAGCCCAGCCTGCACGCCAGTTATGGTGGGCCCTCTTCTTCGCCGAATATGACTACATGATCACCTTTCGACCAGGGGTCAAGAATGGGAAAGCTGACGCCTTATCTCGAATGGGCATCGTTGAAACGGTGTATACAACTCCAGACCCGGTACGGTACCCATCATACCTGAAGACAAACTCTTAGGTATCACAACAGCGTTATCACAAGCCGAAACAAAATTTGACAGTCAATGAACCCGGATGCTTTCCTCGCATGGCAAAACTCAAGGAGAACAATATTGCATCAAGGATCATTTACCTTATTTTAGGGACTGGCTATCTGTACCCGAGAAGGAGTTACAACAGCATATCATTTCAGGTTATCATGAATCTCTGATCGAAGGACACCCTGGAATCGCTAAAACTTTAGCCAAGGTAAAAAATAACTTTTGGTGGCCTACCTGGCGTAAGGACATTGTCCAGTATGTTCAGTCCTGCGGCGTCTGTGCACAAAATAAATCACAGAAACAGAAACCATCGGGTCTCCTACAACCACTGGACATCCCTTCCGCTCCATGGCACACTCTTTCCCTCGACTTTATCACTGATCTGCCACCGAGTCAAGACTTTAACACCATTCTTGTAATCATGGATTTGTTCTCAAAGATGGCACATTTTATTCCTCTCAAGGGCCTCCCGGACTCATCCACCCTAGCAGAAGTATTTCTGGAAAACATTGTCAAGCTGCATGGCTTTCCATCAGTTCTGGTCTCCAATCGAGGCAGCCAATTTGTATCCAATTTTTGGAGAAAATGTTGCGCAATGGCACAGATTGACGTCCGGCTATCCACCAGTCACCACCCCCAGACAGACGGCCAAACTGAGACGACCAACCATACCCTCAAGCAGTATTTACACTGCATGCTGTACCATGAATTGAGAGATTGGAAGGACTTACTATGGATAGCCGAGTATGCATATAATAACTCTGTACATTCTAGCACGGGCAAACAGCTTTTCACACCTTGTATGGCAGACATCCACGTACATCAGAACTTGACCTTCCTGCCAGCTTGGAAATGCCTGCAATAAAGACTCTTCATACAACCATCACTCAGGCGTTCAGAAAGGCGAAGGAACATCTTATTCATGCTAAAGAAAAACAAAAGCACTTCAACGACCAGCATCGGAAAAAGGCCCCAGACTATCAAGTAGGAGACCAGGTTTGGTTAGCCGCCAAATACGTACCCATCTAAGGGACCAGGACCTTCCATCCTCGATATTTGGGACCCTATACCATCAAGGCAATTATCAACCCAGCAACCATCAAATTGGACTTACCACCTAATCTACAAATCCATCTGGTATTCCATGTGTCCCTCTTAAAACCAATGCAACCCGGTACACGAATCAAGACACCACCTCAACCTATACTAATAGATGGAGAACCAGAATTCGAATTCAAGGGCATCCTGGACTCTAAGTACTCTAGAGCCAAGTTGTACTATCTTGTTGACTGGAAGGGGTTTGGGCCTCAAGATAGATCCTGGGAACCCAGTGAGAACATCCATACACCACATCTGATCAAGAAGTTTCATTAGAACTTCCCAACTAAACCTGGACCAGGCAGGAGACACACCTTGGGAGGTGCCTTGTGGGGGGAGTGCTGTCACGACCCTCAGCCCTGATCCCCACTTGCAAGCCCATTAGCCAGGTGGAATCAGGGCTCGGATCACTAATAAGGCCTGGCATCCACTTCTCAGGCTCCCTTGGGGCCAGTCCTGGCGCCTTTGGCACCAGGCTCATCAGTAAGGAAAGACATCTGCTTGAGGAATTACTTTATTTAGGCTTTCAGCCAACATGGAAGCATCTACATAGCTTGATTCCTAGAACTAAGCTATGCGGTCTAGTGTTTTGGGTGTGGTGGCCTAGGGACTACTTTACCTGGACTACTTTACAGTGGATATTTAAACCACACACGAACAAGACAACACGCTTCACGTTACTTTGCTTCTAGCGACGTGACGCTCACCGTGTCCAGCTTTCTCGCGAGCCTGGTGAATTCCGGACCTGCAGAAAAACCAAGAACATCGTTAGAAGCAGAATCTTACCTGCATTCATCATCCTTCACTGCTCGCAGCTCCTGGGCAGCTCTGTTGGTGGAGTTCACCGCCCGGATCGAAGGACCTGAGAATAGGAGAAAGACATCATTAAAGGAGGTAGTGAAGACATTACAACCACAAAGCGCTTAAAGACTTACCTGGTTGGTTGCTTTTCGGCCGGCATAGCTCCGGAACTCCATCTGCGCTGGGAACTCACTACGACCTACGAAAAGAGAAAAGCACAGGTCAGTGAGGACAAGACATCGCTGCGCTACGCAAAGCGCCTCCTTACTGCATCATAGCGCTATAGCGCGCCATCATCCCCCGGTGAGAACCAGCATATCCAGTTCTCCAAGCGGACACTCCACGCTCATAGGGAGAAAAAAAAAAGAGACATTTAGAACAGAGAAAAGGCATGCAAGAATTACGACGCCATCAATCGCAATAAGACCTACCTGAAAGAAACTACAAGGGCAGCAGTCAGTGAAGTAACTGGACCGCCCGCGCCCACAAAAAACAACGCGCCCCTGCCCAGAGAGCAGGACGGAGAACCCACCGATTCCGACAACCAGGCGGAATCCCATCGACACCGAGATCACACCAGGGAATCATTGGGAAGGGCACCAACGACCAACTGGCTGGGTGGCGTCCCTGTGGATACCAGGTGAGCGTAACACCGTCCCCAAAGGGGATTACCGGCCGACCGTACTCTGGACTGTTGACTCTGGTTAAGATAGATTCTGGTTGGACCATAGCAAATGTTAATTGCCCAAATCCTTATGTACAAATCATGTTATTAGAACAGAAGCAAAAATCCTGGCTAAGGCTGATATTCATGATTAACATATACCAGCGTTTGAATATGAGTAAAGAAATTAAGTTAGTGGAGTGTGTGGAAAAGGCGATGGATGAGATGATGATGGAGAGGGATGATGTTAAAATCCTCATTTGCGGCGACTTAAACATCAAACTCCTAGGAAAGGGGGGTTTACCCATTGAGTGAGAAAGAATGGAATATACAGGAAAAGGAGTGGATGAATGTCATGATAGCCAGAAATATGTATATGCTGAATGGCCAAACCCCCGGGAATATACCAGGGAACTGTACATGGAAACGTGGTGAGCAGAAATCATGCATCGACCTTTGTTTTATCTCCCTAAAATCTTATAGAGAAAGTGGAGATGTTTAAGATCATGCCCCAACAACTGAGTGATCATGATCTGTTGGCTATCTCCATTAGAAATAATGTGGGGGAGGAAGAAAGGAAAACAATGGGCGAGGTGGAATTAGAGAAGGGAGGAAATTGCCTGAGACTAAAAGAACACGAGGTAACCTTGATTACATGTCGATACAGGGATTCTGCTCTAGCCGATCCTTCCAGGGTAGAATATCAGGGGATCTTCCATGAATTGGGCCCTCGGGGAGAAGGGAGGTGTATCAAGCAGGGGATCGGAAACATTGGTACAACCATTCCCTGGTTAAGGGGAGAAAATTGCTACGCAAGTTAATTAGACAAATAAATAAAGACAGTGATAAATCAGATCGCTATGAGAAGATTAGGAGAGCTAAACAGCAATATAGGAATTGGTGCATTGGAACTAGGAGTATAGAGCCCAAAATGACTCTGAACACATGCTGACAGTTGTCTGTGCCAAGAGCACTAGAAACTTTTGGGAACTGATTAACAACGATGGCTCCCTTAGGCAAAGTTCTATCACAAGTATGGTTTCAGAGGCGAACTGGGTAGCTCATCACACAACATTATTTGCAGATCCAGGTTGGAAACAAAGCAAGGGGAGAAGTCGAAACCCCCAAACTTAGAGCTTTGCATTTGACGACCTAGATGTGGAACTGATGATAACGAAGCTAAACTCATCGCGAGCTGAGGGACCAGATGGTCTATCAAAACATGAACTTTAAAAAAACAAACTGAGGGGAGTACATTTCTGCCAGTTCTGTTTGCTCAGATCATGAAAAATAAAAAAGATACCTGCATCATTGAGAGAGGCAAACATGGTGCCCATTTTTAAAAAAGGTGATAGGGCGATTCCCAAAAACTATCGCCCTATTGCCCTCCTAGACTCAATAGGAAAACTGTTTGCAACTGTCCTGTTGAGAGATCTCATATCATGGGCTGAGAAAAGGGGTATCCAGGCCCTGCAACAAACAGGTTTTGTTAATGGTGTTTGTACCACCTTAAATCTCTTTATGCTTAACATCTTGAAAGAGAGAGTCCTGGAAACAGATACGTCTTTATATTTAGCTTTTGTCGATCTCGAACAGGCGTTCGACTGACTCATTAGGGAAAAGCTTTGGGCCAAATTAAGAGCATGGAATTGCCCGAATGCCATAGTGGAGGGCATAGAGGCCCTGTACACAAATACCTTGGTGAGAATTCGACTCTCCGGCAAAGGTAAACTGTCACAAACAATCCCTACGCGCCACAGCTTAAAACAAGGGTGCGCCCGGGCCCCGTTCTTATTCTGTTTATATATTGATGATTTGGCTGATTCACAGAGAGATGTCATTGCCTTCCCGCCTAAGATCAATGGCATGCCAGTTCCATGGATACTCTTTGCAGACGACCGAGTCTTTTTAGACTTAACCCCGATTGGTCTGCAGTGTAGTATTAATGCATTCAATCTGTATTTCAGAGAGAATGGCATGAAGATGAATGCGGGAAAATCTAAGGTGCTTGAAATGAAATCGGCCGATGAAAAGAAAGTAGAAAAGCTTACTTGGAGTGTGGAGGTCGAGGCCCTGGAAGTAGTGGACACAATGACCTATTTGGGAATTGTAATAAATAGAAGTATTAGAGACCAGGGGCATTTGATTCACCTGAGATCTAGACTGACCACTCTAATAAACCAGGGAAGAATATTCCATAGGAAGTTTGGCCAATTTACAATGATTCCTATTCTGTCTTTCTACAAACAGAAAATTGCTCAAGTCTTGACCTATGGTGCTGAGGCTATATGACATCTACATGGGAGAAAAAATTGGAGGGTCTGTTTTGGCGAACATTACTGCGACTCCCTAATGCGGTGCCCATGGGCACAATTAGGCAAGAATTAAAGCTTCAATCACTTGAATCTATGGTCCAATGGAAATCGCTGGCTTTATATAGGAAGTGTAAATATGAAACAAATATAGCCCCTTTTGCGATCTTGCATCCCCTTAAACATATTGAAGACAAGTATGTAACCCTGTGGAAAGGAAAGATTGAAAGGATTCTAAAACAGAAGGATATTAGTCCCAACGTTCTGGAGATTAATCCGACCAAAGTCAAGCAGAAATTGCGAGACTGCGATTGGATGAGTACTCTGGAACAATGCGATCAAGTGAAACCGAGTTGTGCAAGAACTTCTGAAAGGAATGGTTTAAACTCCATCCCAAGTTATCTACAGAAATTTCCATCACAACACTATCGCGATATGTTCCTTAGGTGGTGACTTAATACCCTTGCCACTGGGCTCAGAAAATGCCAGGTATTAAAAATGACAAATGCAGTTTCTGTAAGAAGAATGGCATGGTGGAGACGCTATGCCATTGGGTAACAGTATGTGACTCATTAAAAGAAATTAGGGAACTTTACTTAGCAGACTATGCGTTTGGAGAAAGTACCTTGAGTCTGAATGATTGGGGGGCTTGGGTTATTACGGGGGAAAATACCAGTTTAATAATTGCAATACTGAAATTCATTGAAAGAGTCCTAAAGATGAAGAGTGAACAGAATTTAGAGGTGTACATGAAATTGATATCTGAGCTTAAGAATTGTGATGTAGTGACAAAGGTTACTGTGGAAGAAAAGGGAAGTTTAATTATAATTTAATTACAGTGGTTAGGAATGTGAGTGAAAGAGATTGAATGATAAGGATGCATTGGAATGAATGGAAATGTAAGAATGAAAGCGAATTAAGCTTTTACATTTTTCTTCCCTTTGACTGTGATGTAAATGCTAAAAGTTTATGTAATAATGTTAAAGGTTTATGTTAAAAAAATACTTTTTTTACCCAATAAAACATTATTTTTTTTAAAGGGAAGGGGAAGAGAGAGGAGAAGGGATAGTTGAGGGAGGAAAAAACAGAACCTGTCTTAGAGGGATTGAGATGTAAATAATAAGACGACATCCAAGATTGAATCTCAAGAAGACAGGCAGAGACTGAAAAAGGAATAGAATCAGAAAAAAAGGAACAGATAAATACATGTGTGAATCAGCCACATAGAGATGGTAGGAAAACCAAGAGGAGAGGAGTAAAGAGGAAAGAGAAGAGGACCAAGAACCGACCCTGGGGGGACACCGTGCAAAAGCGCAAAAGTAGAAGAAGTATGACCAGCCCCTGAAACAGATGAAACAGAAGAAGTGCAGCCGGTGTGGTAGGAATGAAATCATTGTAACACTGAGGCCAAGGAACCATATTAAAAGAGAGAAGAGAAGGATAGTGTGATTGGCCATATCGACAGCAAGAAGTACAAGGAGGGATGAGTGATTAGTGGGCAGAAGAGGAACAGAAGTGCAGTTTCCGTAGAGTGATGGGGCCTGAATCCAGACTGAAAAAAAACAAATTACATGTAAAAGAGGAAAGTTGGGAACAGGAAGTTCACCAGAGAATCAAGGAATGTTCCTGATGAGGAATACAAGAGAAAGCGGGTCACACAGCTCAGCAAAGGTCAGCCTTGGCCGCAGGAAAGAACTGGGAAAGGGAAGCGAATGATAAAGAAATGTGGCCATGGCAACCATCTCCATCGGAGCACATTGGCTTCCCTTTTTGGTGTATACACCCTAATAATACAGGGAAATATGGACCTGGATCTAAGGGAACAAACTGACAAAGGGAAAAGTGGACTCGGAACAATGAGTGGCAGAGTATTCGAGAGAGGAAAGAGACTTTCAAAGGCAGATACATTGTGAAGAGGGACGAGTTAAGATGGATTTCGGAAACTGTCCAAGTAAATAGTTTATCGTATTTCCACACCCCTCAGATCTATAACGCATGGTAAAAGTGTGGGGAAACCCCCTCCCTTAACAAGGAAGGTAAAGCTACTTAACTGCACTCATCGGTCTCCGTCATTGGCATCTTCATCATATGCAGAAGCTTTAAAATAATGCCAAGGGTACGAGGAAAGGCTATATATTGTTGCCAGGACCCAGATGTTTTGATGCATGCATTCTAGAGCCTCTGCCAAGGTTACGAGGAAGGGCTATATAGTGCTTCCACGACCCAGATGTTTTGATGCATGCATTCTACAGCCTCTGCCAAGGTTACAAGGAAGGGCTATATATTGTTGCCAGGACCCAGATGTTTTGATGCATGCATTCTACAGCCTCTGCCAAGGTTAAAGGGAAGGGCTATATATTGCTGCCAGGACCCAGATGTTTTGATGCATGTATTTTAGAGCCTCTGCCATGGGTATGAGGCAGGGCTATATATTGCTGCCAGGACACAGATGTTTTGATGCATGCATTCTAGAGCCTCTGCCAAGGGAACATGGCAGGGCTATATATTGCTGCCAGGACCCAGATGTTTTGATGCATATATTCTAGAACCTCTGCCAAGGGTACGTGGCAGGGCTATATATTGCTGCCAGGACCCAGATGTTTTGATGCATATATTCTAGAACCTCTGCCAAGGGAATGAGGAAGGGCTATATATTGCTGCCAGGACCCAGATGTTTTGATGCATATATTCTAGAACCTCTGCCAAGGGAATGAGGAAGGGCTATATATTGCTGCCAGGACCCAGATGTTTTGATGCATGTATTCTAGAGCCTCTGCCAAGGGTGCGTGACAGGGCTATATATTGCTGCCAGGACCCAGATGTTTTAATGCATGTATTCTAGAGCCTCTGCCATGGGTATGAGGCAGGGCTATATATTGCTGCCAGGACCCAGATGTTTTAATGCATGTATTCTAGAGCCTCTGCCATGGGTATGAGGCAGGGCTATATATTGCTGCCAGGACACAGATGTTTTGATGCATGCATTTTAGAGCCTCTGCCAAGGGTAAGAGGAAGGGCTATATATTGCTGGCAGGACCCAGATGTTTTGATGCATGCATTCTAGAGCCACTGCCAAGGGAACATGGCAGGGCTATATATTGCTTCCAGGACCCAGATGTTTTGATGCATGTATTCTAGAACCTCTGCCAAGGGTACGTGGCAGGGCTATGTATTGCTGCCGGGACCCAGATGTTTTGATGCATATATTGTAGAGCCTCTGCCAAGGGTGCGTGACAGGGCTATATATTGCTGCAAGGTCCCAGATGTTTTGATGCATGCATGTTAGAGCCTCTGGCAAGGGTAAGAGGAAGGGCTATATATTGCTGGCAGGACCCAGATGTTTTGATGCATGCATTCTAGAGCCTCTGCCAAGGGAACATGGCAGGGCTATATATTGCTGCCAGGACCCAGATGTTTTGATGCATGTATTCTAGAGCCTCTGCCAAGGGTATGAGGAAGGGCTATATATTGCTGCCAGGACCCACATGTTTTTTTTAAAAGTTTTCTTTTTTGGCATTTATCATAACATTTTTTACCCCTCCCGTCCACTCCACCGTTCCAACCCCCTCCCTCCCAGATCGCACATCCATTCTATACACTTTCGGGAGTATATTGTTTTATTATTCTGGGGCACTTTGGGTTGCATTTTTCACTTAAAGTCCAATAATCGCACATTTTGCCGGCACCATTGTTGTATAAAGTCACTTTTCAGAAAGTGAATTGTTTCTCCCCGTTCCCTCTGACCTCTGTCTGCATCACCTTGGATCATATATGTGATCCACTCCATCGCCACTATGTGCCATAGTCCACTCCATCGCCACTATGTGCCACTGTGGGCGCACTCTTTTGTTTCCATTCTTTTGCAATCACCATCCATGCAGCTGTCAGTGAAGTTACCAGTGCTCTTTTCTGTGGCTTTGAGATTACATAGCACTCTGGTTTAACCAATCCTCCTAGGCTCTCAGCCAATGAAAGAGGCAGGACCTCCGGCACTATCACCTGTAGATACTTCCTGAAGGACCCAGATGTGTTGATGCATGTATTCTAGAGCCTCTGCCAAGGGTACGAGGAAGGGCTATATATATTGCTGCCAGGACCCAGATGTTTTGATGCAAGAATTCTAGAGCCTCTGCCAAGGGTATGAGGGAGGACTATATATTGCTGCCAGGACCCAGATGTGTTGATGTATGCATTCTAGAGCCTCTGCCAAGGGTACGAGGAAGGGCTATATATTGCTGCGAGGACCCAGATGTTTTGATGCATCCATTCTAGAGCATCTGCCAAAGGTACGAGGAAGGGCTATATATTGCTGCCAGGACCCAGATGTTTTGATGCATGCATTCTATAGCCTCTGCCAAGGTTACAAGGAAGGGCTATATATTGCTGCCAGGACCCAGATGTTTTGATGCATGCATTCTACAGCCTCTGCCAAGGTTACGGGGAAGGGCTATATATTGCTGTCAGGACCAGATGTTTTGATGCATGCATTCTACAGCCTCTGCCAAGGTTACGGGGAAGGGCTATATATTGCTGTCAGGACCAGATGTTTTGATGTATGCATTCTACAGCCTCTGCCAAGGGTACGAGGAAGGGCTGTATATTGCTGCCAGGACCCAGATGTTTTGATGCATGCATTCTAGAGCCTCTGCCAAGGTTACGAGGAAGGGCTATATAGTGCTTCCAGGACCCAGATGTTTTGATGCATGCATTCTACAGCCTCTGCCAAGGTTACAAGGAAGGGCTATATATTGTTGCCAGGACCCAGATGTTTTGATGCATGCATTCTACAGCCTCTGCCAAGGTTACAGGGAAGGGCTATATATTGCTGTCAGGACCAGATGTTTTGATGCATGCATTCTACAGCCTCTGCCAAGGGTACGAGGAAGGCCTGTATATTGCTGCCAGGACCCAGATGTTTTGATGCATGCATTCTAGAGCCTCTGCCAAGGGTATGAGGAAGGGCTATATATTGCTGCCAGGACCCATATGTTTTGATGCATGCATTCTACAGCCCCTGCCAAGGTTACGAGGAAGGGCTATATAGTGCTTCCAGGACCAAATGTTTTGATGCATGCATTCTACAGCCTCTGACAAGGTTACGAGGAAGGGCTATATATTGCTGCCAGGACCCAGGTGTTTTGATGCATGTATTCTAGAGCCTCTGCCAAGGGTATGAGGAAGGACTATATTTTGCTGCCAGGACCCAGGTGTTATGATGCATGTATTCTAGAGCCTCTGCCAAGGGTACGTGGCAGGGCTATATATTCCTGCCAGGACCCAGATGTTTTGATGCATGTATTCTAGAACCTCTATCAAGGGTACGAGGAAGGGCTATATATTGCTGCCAGGACCCAGATGTTTTGATGCATGTATTCTAGAGCCTCTGTCAAGGGTATGAGGAAGGGCTATATCTTGCTGCCAGGACCCACATGTTTTTTTTTAAAGATTTCTTTTTTGGCATTTATCATAACATTTTTTACCCCTCCCGTCCACTCCACCGTTCCAACCCCCTCCCTCCCAGATCGCCGATCCATTCTATACACTTTCGGGAGTATATTGTTTTATTTTTCTGGGGCACTTTGGGTTGCGTCTTTCACTTAAAGTCCAATAATCGCACATTTTGCCGGCACCATTGTTGTATAAAGTCACTTTTCAGAAAGTGAATTGTTTCTCCCCGTTCCCTCTGACCTCTGTCTGCATCACCTTGGATCATATATGTGATCCACTCCATCGCCACTATGTGCCATAGTCCACTCCATCGCCACTATGTGCCATAGTCCACTCCATCGCCACTATGTGCCACTGTGGGCGCACTCTTTTGTTTCCATTCTTTTGCAATCACCATCCATGCAGCTGTCAGTGAAGTTACCAGTGCTCTTTTCTGTGGCTTTGAGATTACATAGCACTCTGGTTTAACCAATCCTCCTAGGCTCTCAGCCAATGAAAGAGGCAGGACCTCCGGCACTATCACCTGTAGATACTTCCTGAAGGACCCAGATGTGTTGATGCATGTATTCTAGAGCCTCTGCCAAGGGTACGAGGAAGGGCTATATATTGCTGCCAGGAGCCAGGTTTTTTGATGCATGTATTCTAGAGCCTCTGCCAAGGGTAGGAGGAAGGGCTATATATTGCTGCCAGGACCCAGATGTTTTGATGTATGTATTCTAGAACCTCCGCTAAGGGTACGAAGAAGGGCTATATATTGCTTGCAGGACCAGATGTTTTGATGCATGTATTTTAGCGCCTCTGCCAACTGTACGAGGAAGGACTATATGCTGCTACCAGGACCCAAATGTTTTGATGCATGCATTCTAGACCCTCTGCCAAGGGTATGAGGGAGGACTATATATTGCTGCCAGGACCCAGATGTTTTGATGTATGCATTCTAGAGCCTCTGCCAAGGTTACAAGGAAGGGCTATATATTGTTGCCAGCACCCAGATGTTTTGATGCATGCATTCTACAGCCTCTGCCAAGGGTACGAGGAAGGGCTATATATTGCTGCCAGGACCCAGATGTTTTGATGCATCCATTCTAGACCCTCTTCCAAAGGTACGAGTAAGGGCTATATATTGCTGCCAGGACCCAGATGTTTTGATGCAAGCATTCTAGAGCCTCTGCCAAGAGTATGAGGGAGGACTATATATTGCTGCCAGGACCCAGATGTTTTGCTGCATGCATTCTACAGCCTCTGCCAAGGTTACAAGGAAGGGCTATATATTGTTGCCAGGACCCAGATGTTTTGATGCATGCATTCTACAGCCTCTGCCAAGGTTATGGGGAAGGACTATATATTGCTGCCAGGACCAGATGTTTTGATGCATGCATTCTACAGCCTCTGCCAAGGTTACGAGGAAGGGCTACATATTGCTGTCAGGACCCACGTGTTGTAATGCATTTATTATAGAGCCTCTGCTAAGGGTATGAGGAAGGGCTATATATTGCTGACAGGACCCATATGTTTTGATGCATGTATTCTAGAACCTCTGCCAAAGGAACGAGCAAGGGCTATATATTGCTGCAAGGACCAAGGTGTTTTGATGCATGTTTTTTATTATGTATGTATTTTAGAGCCTCTGGAGAAGAAATATTGCTTTTGAGGGATTCGGCCATCGGTAAAACTAGCTTGTATCTGGCATGTAGCCTTCTTGTTGTACTTGAGCCCTGTGGGGGGTGAAGCTCAACCTCAGCCCTGGTCTTCATTAACTGGGGACTTGGCTGAAGCCAGAACAACTATCGAAAAGGCCCCAAACGTTTACTGATTGTGACAAAGGGTGAACCTGCTGAGGCTCATCGTGGCTCAACCTTATTTAAGCCTTGTTTGAGCAACTCAGTAAATCGGCTGATGCACTGGTACTCGGCTTTGGTCCTAAGCAACTCAGAAAAGAGTCCATGTTTTGTGTGTGAAAAGGTTGGTCTTTGTGGGTGTGTCCAGTGTCAATGTTTTGCATTGCCACAAGGCTGTTGAGAGCTCACAGCACATTATACAGAGAGTGAGCCATCTTCATGTTTTACAGGTTGAAAACGGCACAATCACATACTCAAACACCCTCCGTGCCTATCCTTCTGTGGGACCAGTCACGCGCCAGAAGAAGCTGAGTGTGGATTTGCACTGTCGGATGTACCCAGAGACAGCGGTGGAGTTCATGTACATAGCGGACGACACGATGGAGCTCAGTAGAACGCAGTACGGTCATTACGATGTGAACGGTTCATTCTACCAGTCTTCGTCCTTCTATCAACGGGTCATGCAATCGCCGTACTATGTCAGCTTGAACCAGGAGCTGTACCTCCAGGCCACCATCGAGAGCTCTGACCATAGCTTGCAATTGTTCTTGGACACATGCAAATCCACTCCAGATCCCGCCAATTTCACGTCACAGACCTATATCTTAATCGAGAATGGGTAAGAAAGATCATGTCTTCAAATGTGGGTTACATTTATATTGTACCAATCTAGCCGTTGCCTTCCATATATTTCTGCCACAGGAGGTGACTATATGTCTTGCCAGCTTTGGAACCAGAGGTTCTCAGGTTTAATCCTGGTTTTGCAATATCACAAAAATGGAATGATCACAAGGAAATCAATGTATTTCCTTTTTTTCACTTTGGATATAGAAAGCACCAAGAACCAGCATGGAGACCATATAAGCAATAATCCCCTAGTTCGGGGGGCATTACTGCTTCAGGTAATGCCCCAGGGTCCATAGTTACAGGCCCAAGTGAAGCGAGTGCCTTAACCCATGCCCAAACCCATTAACTGAAGCGGTAATGGCACCCCCCAGCTTGAGGTTTATTGCTATTAGTAACCCAGCCCGTTTGACCGGGGTACTAATAGAATATTTTACGAGTTGTGAAACGTTTCACAACTCCTGAAAAAAAAGATGGCCACCATGGAACGGGAGTAGGGTAGTCCCTTCTCTCTTTCCATGGCGGTGTGTCACATATCTGGAGCGGACATGCCGGGACTGTTCCCAGCATGCCCACTAACGATCAGGACCAGAATGAAGAAGGTAAGTGAGGAGGGAGTGAGAGGGAGAGAAATCTAAAGCAAAGCAGGGTGGGGAGGCACTTACCTTGTTACCCGGCGTGGGAGATGCCAGACTCCAGCCCTGAGGAGGATTTTAGCTGGGGGATTTTCATATGGTAATGCCCCCGCTCCGAGCCTCCCCATTGGCTTGGATGCCGAAGACCTGCCTCCGCCGGGTACTCATATTTAGTATTTCATCAGAAAGAAAAAAGGAACATTCTATTCCATTTGAAAGTGTCCAAAACAATATCACTTTGTTGCAATGGGCTGTGAAAGTAGAAGTCATTTTGCTAATCCAGGCATCCCACATCCCCATCCCCTTTTCATATACTTCATTAATCATGTCTCAGCATTCAATTTCCATTAACCCAGGGTATACAGAGCCAGTGTAACAGCAGGAAACTGATGACGATGACTCCAGCTTCAGAAGACGTAAAACAGGGCAGGGTGATATCCAGGAAAAAATAAACCGCAGAACCTACAAGCTGATGGCGTAAGAACTCCAGGGGACTGGATCAGCAGGGAATCAGGAGGCTAGATTAGTGATAGCAGAAAACAGTCAGGAAATAGAAGACGAGAAGTCAAGAGTTCAGAAGGCTACCAGGAGCAAGCAATAGGACCTGGCATCATAGAAGCATTGAGAGTACCCTTCATAAGCAGGGATTCCCAAAAGCACCCGGAAGTACTTGGCAGCCATTTTGAAATGGGATAGATCTATGGTAAATTATGGAGTCCTATAAGGTAGTACAGTCTTAAGTATACTTTCACTATTGGGCCAGTATCATAATAATAACTATTATAATACCAATAATAATATTAGAAATAATAATAACATTGTAGTTGCTGCTTGATTTGGATGATAGCTAGATTGGCAGTTTCAGGTTTGATAATATTATAAGCTCACGGTTCAGCACCATGGAAACAGCGAGAGATCTCAGAAATGTTTACAACCCCGGTTGAGTGTTGAGGGCACCAAATTATGAAAAGAAGAGCTGTAATCTTGAAGACTATGCTTGGCCTTCCAGCTCACTGCTGGGTAAGTAAACAGAGCAGGAAGTACTTTGTACACAAGTGACATCATGTGTTCTTTGGCATGGTTGTGGCAGCAAACACTGCTATGTTTTTGGTGTGGGTGAGTCCTATCCACCGATGGTTCGCCTTTTGGCTGCGGGGCTAGTATGGCTGGCGGCGGTGCCTGCAGCGGCTGGTCCTCAATCAGAGCAGTAGGGCTTTGCAATGCAGTCCTTGGTCCTTAGTCCCCCGGCTTCTCACCCTGTGCAATGCAGTCCTTGGTCCTTAGTCCCCCGGCTTCCCATCCTGTGTCTGTGTCAGAATCTAAAGTCCTTTCCCCTGGTACATGGCTGTTATCAGATCACTGCCAGAGAAATCTTGTTTCATTGGATATTTTTCTTGAAAGCAATGTACAGTTTTCTATATCTACAACAAACTGCATCTCATTTTAATTGTATAATCTTTTCTTCTAATTTCCATTTTCTTCTGGTGCTTTCCTCCATGTAACCTTTCTATCGCACTACCTTCTACTCGTCCTCTTCCCTCCGCCACTCCTTTTCACTGATCACCGTTCCCATTTCTTCCGTCCCTTACATCATCGGTCCGTTCCTACTCTTCCTTCTTCCAAACCTCCTTCCTACCCCCTTCTCTTCTTTCCGTTTTTCCTCCTGCCCTGGACTCGTCATTCCCCCTTACTCCCTCCCCCTTGCTTCCTTTCATCACTCCTTTTGTCCTTGCGCTCTTCTGTTTTTTCTTCCTACATTATTACTTTCCTCCCTTCCTCTCTTCCCTTTGTCTCTTAAACCCCCATTTAATTCTTCTTTTTTATCCTTCATTTAATTCTTTCCCGCTTGCCTTCCTTTTTTCTCTTCCACCAGGTGTGTTCGGGATTCCACATATCAAACCTACTTCTCGCCGTCCGCAGACAGTGTTCGCTTCTCCTTCCGCGCCTTCAATTTTGTGAGACCTGGCTCTAGCGTCTACCTACGCTGCAAGATGGTGATCTGCAGTGGGCTCGACTACTCTTCCCGCTGCCGCCAGGGCTGCCTAAGGAGAAGCCGTAGGTCGCTAGGACCGAAACATCAAGAGACAGAAGTCATCGTTGGGCCAATCATATTACTGGGGTAACAAACCAGAAGGAGAAACTTAGGCACTGAAGTGACATCATCCCATCATCCATCAGGCCTGGACATTGTGTGTATGCTGTGCTTTGCGCTTGTGTGAGCGCATTTAATGATTTTTACTTACTCTGGCTGAAACCTGGGAGCTGCAAACATGGGCTAAAGTATACTGAGCTGTTACTTGAGCTGGAGTGAAAGTTCAGTGGATTGCCTGCCTGCCTGCCTGCCACAGGGGGCAGTGTGTAGCCACTAGGCCAGTGCTTGTGATTCCCAACCAGGTTGACTCCTTCCCCGATTAATACCATTACTTCAATCTGACATGAGCAGTCACAACAACTGTTATTTAAGAACTACGAGGCCATCTATTTTGTGTAAGAGCTGTGTGGTCATTATTACCATTATTGCCCTGACAGCACTTAGGTTGCACCTACAGTAGGTGCTTTACAGCTATATCAGTCACTGCATTTAGCTGTCAATACTTTTTTTCCAAGTTCAATGCAATCACTGCATTCATTGTACTGCACCTGTTTCATTAACACCATGCCATGGTCTGTATTTAAATCTTTCTGGATTTACAACATATTTTATGAAAAAAATCAAATTAAATTATGAATGTAGAGTTAATTTACATGCAATATAAATCATGAATGATATGTTTTCAATCCACTTCTGATTTTGCAGGCTGCTTGATAATAAATACAATGTCATAGCTGAATTGGTGTAGTGTGTGGAGTTATTTTGAAAGCGGCTGCATTCTAAGAAAAGACAGAGACCAAATCCAAATGGATGCGGAGCGAGTCAAGATCACAGAAAATATTGTGTTGTGTCGTAGTAGCATTTTGTTTGGTTTTTACTACGCCAAGAGACTCCGTTTGCTGATCACGTTCTGATAGATGGAGTCTGCAAAGTACTTGGAAACCCTCATGAGGGTGGTGTGGAGGTCAGCAATAGAAATGCTGACAGCTTTTGCACTCACAGAAATGCAATCCTAGATTAGAATCCTGAGTGCAAATAAGCTCAGGGTGGGCACGCCACTACCCATCTTTTCATTTCTGACAATTTTGCTTGTTTTAGAATGAGTACAATGGTTTTTGAACTGTACTTATGAAGAAAGATCTATACCACAAAAACACATCTTTAATACATTTATCTGAAAATGAATCTAAACTTTGAAGACATGGACAGTAGAGTGCTGCTGTGTTTTGCATACAACACTAGGCAGATCAATAGCAGACACACCCAAACAAGCTCAAGATGGCCGCCATGTTTTCCAAAGCAATTAGTTACTTGTTCTCAGCTGATCATCATGAACAACATTAAGACTTTTCCATTGATAGCTGCGTAATTCCCTAGCCACATGTGCGTACCACGTGATGCCTCTGGTGCCTCCGCAGAAAAATGCTGTCTCAGCAGCTTCCACATTTTGCTCTCTGTGACACACTTACTATCAAAGCTAGTTTAAAATAATACATATAACACCCTGTTATATAGTATATTTTGTGGAAATAAAGCTGGGACTCGAGACACAAACCTGCTGTGGAGTCATTGGGTTTGTTCCAGGAAGCTTTATTCACATAGGTACACATGTACATAAATCCAGTTTCTCTTGTAGGTATATAGAGTGGCACAGTACACAGGACAGGACATAGTTACAGAGTAGACCCACCGGCCATCCTTCACACTCCAGCTCAGGCCCCATCTGACACACTCAGAACATTCACTCACAGATCCACCCAACATTCTCCTGAGCTGCATTCATGCATTAACATTCTGACATCAAGCACTCCAGGCCAGTGACATAATACAATACTACATTACAACACACCCCATTAATAAATCGCTCTGATATTAAGTTCAACTATAACAGCTGAAGAGAAAAGAAATGTTTAAAGCCTATTCTAAATATTAGTCTGAAAAGAAATGAATAGTTTCATGTGATCAGAACGAAAAAATAGGTTTGCATCTACATTCCCCCTGTGTATACTTGATATGCAGCACATAACAAAGTTATACCTCCTGTGTGTACTTCATATGCAGCACATACCAATGTTATTCCCCCTGTGTGTACTTGATATGCAACACCTACCAATGTTATTCCCCTGGGTGTACTTGATATGCAACACATACCAAAGTTATTCCCCTGGGTGTACTTGATATGCAACACCTACCAATGTTATGCCCCCTGCGTGTACTTGATATGCAACACATACCAAAGTTATTCCCCCTGTGTGTACTTGATATGCAACACCTACCAATGTTATTCCCCTGGGTGTACCTGATATGCAACACATACCAAGGTTATTCCCCTATGTGTACTTAATATGCAACACCTACCAAAGTTATTCCCCTGTGTGTACTTGATATTCAACACCTACCAATGTTATTCCCCTGTGTGTACTTGATATGCAACACATACCGAAGTTATACCCCCTGTGTGTACTTCATATGCAACACCTACCAAAGTTATCCCCCTGTGTGTACTTGATATGCAACACATACCAATGTTATTCCCCTGTGTGTACTTGATATGCAGCAAATACCAAAGTTATTCCTTACCCTGTAGTAGCATCACGCTTTTCATGGGAACCGTGTCAATGAAGACTGACTTTTACCAATACACACAATACAATTTAGGTTTCAATATTCATCAGGGAATCAATCTCTTGCTCTGTATCATTGTTATGTCATCCCTATCATCACTGTGTTCCAAATGAAACAGTCTACTTTCTCCTACTACTAGAGGTCAGGTGGTATACATGCTAACACTCACCCTAGTAACATGATGTCTTCAACAGCAAATAATCAGCCCTGTTAAAAGAATGAAAATAATTGTTAAAAATATGTTTGCTGAGTTGAAAGGTTTATCTTTAACTCTTTCAGTCATTAAACATAAAATATGGAAAGGTGGCATACCGCGAGGGATCTGAACTGAATGCTTTCTAGAATGTAAAATTGCTTCTCTAGATCAGTAATCTTTTAACCTTTGGGTAATATTTCTAGGAGGTGTGCAGGCCTGTGCGGCAATTGCACTGACCACTTCACTGTCATCTCATAAGTCAAACTTACACACTGTGAGTTTCCATTGCCCAGAAAATGTTATGTGATGTTAGGCGTGATCAGGAAGTGTATGTCCAGTGAAGGGGTTCCACTGACTCAAACGCAACTATCATTTGCCCCAAATAACTCAATCTCGTGTATGGGATTGTTGTTGACCACCCATCCCACCAAATCATATGTTCTTACCAACATTATCTGACTTGACTCTAATTTCCTCATTGGTTGCAGCTGAGGAGGCTTGAAAGGCCATAATAACCAATGTATTGCCAACTCCATCCAGACATTCTGAGTTCACTCCATGACACTCAGCAAGAATCGGGCTGGAGGTCCAGAAGCTTTAACTTGTTAGACATCACAATGCACAAACCAGTTTTAGAGGCACCCTACCTAATGGCCAGCCAGTATCAGACATGTCAGGGCTCAGATCCCTTCGTTGGGCCCCCGCGCTTGGAAGGAGCACAGCATCGTTTGACAGCTCCAGGCCATGTATTTCCACAGGAATTTTAGACTTCTCTAAGAGTTCTTGTGGCCAGAGCTAATTGTGTTCATCTTCAATGATCTTGAGTAATTGCTCTTTTGGGAAATCGTGAACACCTGCACAAGCAAAGTCCCACTCTAGAGCCTCTCCAGCCAGCGTGACAATCCAGGTGAGGTTCGCTAGCAGCTTCACGGTGTCTGTCTTCAGAGCATAGGTCGTTTGTAGTTGGACGATGTTTGTACCTGTATTGATCATTTATGACTCAGTGATAAGTTCAGTTGCCTTTTCGAACTGACCTAAATGGTGACATTGAGGCCCGTGTCAACACTCAAAGCTGCAAGGGCTGCATTTGCCCCATCGCGTGCCCAATATCCCGATCCCCCTATATCCGGAAATCCCTTCATCCTGATCCCCCTACATCCCATATCCCCTATATTATGATCCCCTTATATCCCGATCTCCTCTATTCTGATCCCCCTATATCATGATCCCCCAATATCCCGCTTACTTCTTGGAGACAACAATAGCTGTCTCCTTTGAGCCAGTCAATTGCTGTACCCCAGGAGTAGGTAGAACATTGTGAAGTGCCCTGTAAGCCAGGCAAAGGTAATGAGGCATTCATGAACGTATGCCCAAATCTGTGGGATCCATAACATGAGAGACAGAGAAATGACAGAGAAATGAATATCTGAGCAAGAGAAATCACCAAATCCATATGGGAGAAAATACCATAGATGAGGTCTATCTGTGCAAGCGCTTTCCATCACTGTCTAATTATTCATAGTTCATTGAGTTATTAGGTAATAGAAGGAGTTATTTAGATCCCTCTGCATGTTCCTGGTGTAACCACTATGCACACTGCTTCTGAGAAATTCACTTGTGTCAGGTTTAAGTTCAGCTGATCACCCGGTGGAGCAATTTCTCACATCATCGCCTCTCTCTTTGAGTCTTTCTTTCTCTGAAAAATACAAATTGGTCACACCATATGAGTGCAAGTCTGAAACATGAGAAGGTTTGGGTCAACGTATTTCATCAGAGGTAGTTAAATCACTTGGGAATGTGACTTGGACAGGAGAATGAATGACTGGTGCTGCAGTCAAATAACTTTCATTTATAGCCAGGGAATTGCCATAGTCTTTATCTGGCATCCAACTGCGAAGAGCATGGCATGCAGTGGCAACTTGACCCTCTTTACACAGTGCGGCTGCCGGAATGAACCCTAGTAACAGATCCACACCATTATGCCAGGAGCAATCAAAAGCACAACTTCCCCCATGCCAGGACATAAAGTTTCTTTTCGCAGACCAAACCCAGCTCAGATGAATTGCTTGTAGTCTCCTGATCAACCGTTCCAAGTGGACCATTGCTTCTTCTCATGAAGGCCGGTTGCAAAGTAGGAGATTGTTAAAAATATGCCAACTATTAAAAGCATGACCTTGACTCTTAGGTGGCACACTGCACTTGGGGTGTGTGTCATATGTATAGGTGGCACACTGCAGTTGCAGTGTGTGCCATATGTACAGGTGGCCCTGTCTAATCTTCACAGCATTGTCTGTTACAAGAAGAACCTGCGAGGGCAGGTGCCCCCTGGGAGGCGGCACTGTCTTCTGGACTAATTTTGCATCACTTTAAGGAGAATACTTGAATAAGCACTTCCGACGGGTATCGATGACGGGAGGTCCCTTGGACAGCCCAGAAACACTTCATGACGGTTGAATTCTGTTACTATATTTGCTGTGTTACACTGTTTTTGCTCTGTGGACCTCGTGGAGGAAGCGCAACACAAAAAGCCAGGTGTTTGTAAGCACAGCAAGCTTCGCCCTAGCAGATGTTGGGCGGCACAGCGGATGGCGAGCACGGGTCAGGAAAGTGTGCTGAGGGGGAGGGTGGAAATTAGACTGTGGTGGAGCAGGAGCGGGCCATGAAGCTGGAAAGAGGGTGTGGGGAACCCACGAAAGTGGAAGGAAAGAGGGGAGATAACACAAGGAGCGGCCTTGCAGTAGGCGGCATTCCCCAGATGACCTTCTGCAAAGTTGCTCTTTGAAATGCAGCAATCAGACATAGATCCATCTTACACATGCTGAACAGTACCAGGACAAGATCCCAATAGCCTCTAAACCACTTCAGATCCATTTCTGAGCACAGATTGGCCAAGGCGCTCTTCAAGACTCCATTCTGCCTCTCCACTGTATCAGCACAGCTTGGCCAAGGTGTTCTTCAAGACTCCACTCTGCCTCTCTGCTGTCCCTGCACAGCTTGGCCAAGGCGTTCTTCAAGACTCCACTCTGCCTCTCCGCTGTCCCAGCACAGCCTGGCCAAGGCGTTCTTCAAGGCTCCATTCTGCCTCTCCGCTGTCTCAGCACAGCCTGGCCAAGGCGTTCTTCAAGACTCCATTCTGCCTCTCCGCTGTCCCAGCACAGCATGGCCAAGGCGTTCTTCAAGACTCCATTCTGCCTCTCCGCTGTCCCAGCACAGCTTGGCCAAGGCGTTCTTCAAGGCTCCATTCTGCCTCTCCGCTGTCCTGGCACAACTTGGCCAAGGCGTTCTTCAAGACTCCATTTTGCCTCTCCGCTGTCCCAGCAGACCAGGGCTTGCATTGTATTTGTAATGGAGAACA
The DNA here is from genome assembly GCF_040938575.1 of Ambystoma mexicanum. Lineage (NCBI taxonomy): Eukaryota > Metazoa > Chordata > Amphibia > Caudata > Ambystomatidae > Ambystoma > Ambystoma mexicanum. The sequence continues at coordinate 1,686,323,021 of NC_090929.1, forward strand.
CAATTCTTTTAACAACTCTCTGGTGAAGTGGGCGCCTCTATCATTATTTATGCTGACAGGCCTCAAGAACACACCAACTCTTGAAGAAGGTTCAGGGGTTTTCATTAAGATTTTGGAGGAGGGGCCCCTCTCTCTCTCTCTCATCTCCCATGGGGGTTTCTCTCTCTTTGCCAAGGCATCCATAAATCACTGGTTACCGTGATTTAATTGTTGCAATTTTCGCTGCACCTATTTTCACTGTGGTGTTTTCACCTTGGACGTTTTTTCTGATTTAAATATATATATATTCAGTGAAAAAAACGTTGTTAAAGGGACGTTATGGTTAAGTTGCGCTACTAAAAACTTATGAAATTCAGTGAAAACACTTTGTTAAAGGGACGTTATGGTAAAGTTGCGCTACTAAAAACCTATGAAATTCAGTGAAAAAACTTTGTCAAAGGAACGTTATGGTTCCAAGTAAAACCGAAAAACCCTTGAAATTCGCCAGTTATGGTAAGCTAAGCAACCATAACTCGCGCCACCACCGTGCACTGCTAAGACTAACACCCAGGACATCAAAGATGACATCACATACATTCATATTCTGAAATGCGGCGCGCTGTGTGTGTTGTCTTCCGGGTTCTGTGTAAAGTCGCGTACTACTGCAGACGACTGGGCGCGTTTCATGACGCACCCTGTAACGTCACGGAGAGAGGCGGGGAATATGAATGCTTTGATAATATCAGGCTTAGGGGCGGGAGATATGATTTAGTGTCGTAAAAGCAAGTCAGCCAGGTCAATAGCGCCAGTCATACGTTTATCACATAATGTCGACGCACACCAGCCGGATTTATCGTTTCTTTAGTGGACAAAAAGTCGCTTGACGCCCCTAGGAAATTGTATTATTAGCGGACAAAAGGAGTGCTCTTAAAACACTTTCACCCTGACAACGAACAATACAAAAAACGTTCTCAGAACACCCCCATTTTGTGTAATTGCAACCATTTCGGGACACTGCGAGTGTTCTTAGAACACATTCAACTAGACAGATTACAATACGGACAGCGTCCGGAGGACACCCCCAGTTTGTGTATTTACGAACAATTAAGTGCACCGCGAGTGTTCATAGCTCATTTTTACCTTCCTTGCGAACAAAAATGACACATACTCCGTCCTCTAAACACCCCACCATTTAGTTTATTTACAAAATGTCAGAACAGCCGTGTTCTACGCGGACAAATCGAACGCAACAAAAAGGTCTAGCACATAAAAAAACAAAGCATTGAACCTATCTTGTACTCCCCCACCCTCCCCAAACACACTTACGCGGTCGACTGTGAATACAAGATGGCGGGCGCCACAGAAAATCTGACGCGCTCCACGCCCCTCGCCGTCCAATCAGCGAACACGTCGCATGTCCGCGGACATGACGCAAGCCCACGGGCCAATCGGGGTGCTGTCCGCGGAGCGAACAGGGAAGTCCGTCCGCGAAGCGAACGCAGATATCACTAATTTTTTTGCCTTACATTTTGGTCATTTTTAAAACAACTACTGGACGGATTTACACCAAATCTACAAAAGCACGCTTTTGGGACCAGGCCGCCGCTCCTGCCGCAAATTTGGTGTAAATCCGTCCAGCGGTTCGGACTGTAGCCGTGCGCAAAGTTTTTTCCCATTATGTCTATGGGAAAAAAAAATGTTTTGGGACCCCCCCTACAACTTTGCCCCCCCTGGACGAATCCTCACCAAACTTTGCCAAAAATTCAGAGTGACCCAACTACTTTTTTTGCAAAGTTTGGTGAGGATCCGTCCAGGGAGAGCGAAGTTATAAGCCGCCCAAAAAGTGCTCTTCCTATGGAAACAGCAACTTAACCATAACTACATGGCCACTACCGTGGCCATGTAATATATATATATATATATATATATATATATAATATATATATATTCGTTATAGGGACGTTATAGGGACTTTATGGTTAAATTGCGCTACTAAAAACGTATCCCTTTACTGAAAAAACTATGCTAAAGCAAGGTTCTGGTGAAAGTGCCCTACTATAAACCTATCAAATCCACTAAAAAAACGCTGGTAAAGGGACGTTATGCTTCCATTGCCCTAAGATCAACCTAGCGAGTTCAGTGCAAAAACATTTGTTATATGGACATTACAGTTACTTTGCACTAAACACAACCTATCCATACTATGCTTACAAATAAAACCAAAAACCCCCAGAAATTCTCCAGTTATGGTAAGCTAAGCAACCATAACTTGTGCCAGCACTGTGCACTGCTAAAACTAACACCCATGACATCAAATATGACATCACAAATGTCATTGATGACATCACTGATGACATCACATGTGCATTTACTTTTCCTGAAAAGCCTGCACAAGGGATTCTCTATGTAATGTTGGCAGAAAACTATCAGAGGTCATTCAGAGAACTATCATGAGATACATCATTCATTACACAATGCATTGCTTTAAACATCATTGCACTACAGAGTTCTTTCCAGTGTAGGAGCCAACTCATGCAGAAATGTACGCATTGCCTGCAGCATGCACCATAGAGGATCAATATTCACATTTTCGACACGTTGGATAGTAAAATGATGAATGCTCTTGTCTCAGACTTTTGCGTACTGTGAAACATGGAATAAGTAGCTAATAACGCCTCACTTGCAAAATATTTGCACTACTAGACACAAAACATAAAGACACCACAATGCACACAAATACGCCCTACGCCCATACACAGGGAAAGTAAAGTAGGCAAAAAAGCAGGAGTACTACCGGAAAGTGTTGTTCACCTAACTTGTTTATGCACACAAATGATTGCTGTGTTGCAGGCTTACTTCTTCCCTTACGTATATGTATCACATGCTGTGACTGAACCCTTAGGAAAGTAGTGTAAGAACATATGACAAGGGTAAGATCTGCAAGCATAGTACCTTTTGAAAGTTTAGTTCCTGACTCTCAGTGAAGAAAACCTCCTGCCCAATATATGTCAGTGAACAACAAAAGAGGGAACTAGGCATGTGATATAATCAGTGATGTCATTAATAGCATTTGTGATGTCATCTTTGATGTTATGTGCGTTAGTCTTAGCAGTACACAGTGCTGGTGTGAGTTATGGTTGCTTAGCTTACCTTAACTGGCGAAATTTCTGGGGGGTTTCGGTTTTACTTGTAACCATAGTATGGATAGGTTGTGGTTAGTGCAAAGTGACTGCAACGTTAGCTTTAACAAAGGTTTTTCCACTGAATTCGCTAGGATGTTCTTAGGGCAACGGAAGCATAACGTCCCTTTACCAATGTTTTTCCAGTGAATTTGATAGGTTTGTAGTAGGGCACTGTAATCAGAACCTACATTTAGCATTGTTTTTTCAGTAAAGGGCATACGTCTTTGGTAGCACCACTTAACCATAACGTCCCTTTAACAATGTTCTTTGTTAGTGAATTTCATAGGTTTTTAGTAGGACGCTGAAAAGGGAACGTTGCTTTAGCATAGTGTTTTAATTAAAGATGATAGGTTTTTAGTACCACAACTTAACCATAACATCCCTTGAACAATGTTTTTTGTTAGTGAATTTCTTTTTTTTTTTAGTAGGGCACTGTAACCGGAACGTTGCTTTAGCATAGTGTTTTCTGTAAAGGTGATAGATTATTGGTACTGCAACTGAACCATAACATCCCGTTAAGACATTTTTGTCACTGATTCCTTGTCTGCCCTCATGACGAACTTGTGGGAAGCCCAAATTCCCCTGTGTACATATCCATTTGTGCTAGCCCTTCCCTTGCCTAATAGTGTTGGTGTATCTTAGAAATTAAAGGAAACTAAGTGTTGGTGAGATTGTGAGTGGGGTTTCTTTTTGTGTTAACACTGCATGGTGAATCTGTGCCACACACTACTGGCTGAGATAGCTGCTGGTGAGCAATATGGAGGTGTCCTAGGGATACTGCACCTGGCCGGCGTATGTGCAATCACAACGCAGTTATCCATAGGACTGCAGGACTGGCTGCATGGCCGCATCTTCTAATGCACTTTTAATTACTCGTGGGAGCACACGTCTATCTGTTGTACAACTGTGCCCATACCTAGGGCATCCTCTGTGTGCTGGTAACAGCGATCCTGTCACCAGCCCTACAGATTGATACGGTAGGCTACCCCATTTCAAGTAGTCCTGACAACTACAAGGGTTGCTCTGCAAACCTACCAATTTTTCACTGCACCATGCCTGGCTGTATGAGGCCCAATGGAAAACAAGGAACAGCAACCTCCAGTGTACGGTGGGCGTGTTAAATGTCACAATAGTTTGAGTGATGTGCTACTTGCCTTTCCATGACCCGTGAAACAGACGCACTGGGCCTCATTAGGAGTCCGGCGGTAACCTTGCTGGAAATTCCGGCAGGTTACCGCCGGACTCGTATTACCATTCCGCCTCCGTGATTCCCGGAATCACCGGGGCATTACAACCCCTGTGACCCAGGAATTCCGGAGGCGGAATTTGGTAAATCACCATTCCCATGGAGTCCGATAGGACTCCATGGGAATGGGGAAGTGGAAACACCAGCACCATCGTGTGATGGTGCTGTTGTTTCCACGTCCGTCTGCAGGACGGGTGGTGTTAAACCCGCCAGGTCAGACCTGGCAGGAATGACACCTCCCACCTGCACAACTCGAGATTACCCGGTCTGGAAACAACGGTGGCAGCAGGTTTACCGCCACTGTTATTTCCAGACCGGGTGACTCGTAATGAGGCCCACTGTCTCTGCACTGAACACTGTGATGGAAATTGTCAAGGGTTCTCCAGCGGGTCGTAGAGTTGGAGAAAACATTTAGCTGCAGGTGTGACAGTCTGTAGTGAGTCTGCAAAATGTCAAAGCTTGTGCCGCTTTGTCACTAACATGTTAAGAGAAGTAAGCAAACAGCAGAATCTTCAGAGTGCAAAATATATAAGTGGTGGTTAGAAAAGTACTGTAATTATCTTCCTGATCCACGTATTGAAGCTGCATTTGTCATTGTTGTAATCATTCTTGCATTTCAGAATTCATTCATCTCCGTCCATGCTAGTCCTGAGGCTAACGACATACCATGAAGTGTCCGTACTGCATGTGACGAGAACTGCAATAGAAGCATAAGGGAGCAGTGGGCACAGTAATACTCTTCCAACAATGCAGTAGGGTAATTTCATGTACAGCATTCTCCACATAGGCTGCGGCCAACAACAGGGACATTCCTGTAGGGCACTGGAGCTTTAGAACATCCTTGCAGACCATGTGCTGTGCTAATGACCCTTACCTGCCAAAGGGCATTGTACTGTGCATGTACTGCGATGCACTACTCTGCAGAGGGAAGCTACTCGGAAGTGCCTGGGAAGGGTGTGTCCGGGAGCATAACAATGACATGCGGCTATTTAAGTGAGGGCCACCCAACATTTCCCTCTCTCTACACGTCCCCTATTGTATCCCTGTAGGTGCTGCCCCTTCCGTACCGGCCCTTGCCTTTCATTCCTTTGGTGGTGTCTGTTACAAGACCAAAATAAATAGAAATCAACTGGAAAAGGAAAAAAAGTTAAGTAAAGAAATCTCCTTTCAAAGTTGAACAATTTAATTGGCAATGAACTGATGTAGAGCGCCGCGCACCATATACGCTCCACCGATTGTGAGCTAAATAAAGGGAGGCGTGCTACTGTGGAAAACACTGTAGTGGAATCGGGAAGAAAGGGCTCACTGTAGAAAGACTTTCTTTACATGTTGCAGTGGGTTTTGAAGAGTTTAAATGTGCAACACCTAATACAAACATTCTTCATATACTTCCAAGAAGGGCAGCCAGGCAATTTGAATAGGGCGTGCAGAAATTAGAATGGCAGCAATATTAAGAGGAACGCTATTTGTGGGGAAAACTCTTTGTGCTGCGAAACGTCATATTGCCATTTGTAAATTACGACATTGGTACATATCCTAAAAAGGCACAAATAGACTTCCTCCCAATGTACCGTGCATTCTCCATTTCCGGACCAAATGAAAAATAACTCAGCGACATCGCTGTCTGCACAATGGGATAAAAAATTATGCAGGAGATCAGAAACAGACGCATGACCTGGGCAAGCGCTGCCTTTGGCGCTAAAAATTGTGAAACATGTTGTGCAATTTTCCCTCCACAATGAAGAACAATAATGTCATCATGATTGCGTGTCATCAAAGTCTCACACAGACAAACCAAAATCAGTCACTTCATTGTAGGTACTCCATAGGAGTAATAATCCACATGATACAATCCAAAATGAGCAGCCACTGCACAGTCTTTTCCATTCATTTTCAATCAATGAATTTAGAACTCCCCCAAAAATCATACGCTGTGGCTTCTGTAACACACAGTCATAACTGCATCCTCCGCATTTCAGTCAACAAATACACCGTGTCCCACAGTCTGTGTACAATCCACACCCAGAAACCTTATTGATCAATCCCGTAGCCTCCACAGGCCCAATTCTATGGCCGCAATCTGCAAAAGGGGCGTAATTAACAAGTGCAACCCTGCAACTATCGCAATGTCTGCAGACTTTTCGTGCTGTGCGCGCGTGGGACTGGGGGCATAAATGTCAACCAGGGTAGGGGACCTTGTTAGTAGTGGCAGCTCTAAAAAGAGCCTTTTTTTGTTAATTTTTTTTTAAAGGTGCTTCCATATAAACACCTTTTTTTTGCGGGTTTTATGAGTATTTTTGTGTTTTGTAGCTCAGCTCACATTCTTACAATAGGGTCTTCAGTGCAGCCTGTAGATTGGAAAACAAAATATCACTGCTACTGGTTGACAAAGAAATTACATTAGCTTTGAAGAGGTGTACATATCGAGAACCAAAGTTGTTGTTCTCACAGGAGAACATCCCAGCAGCACTCAAGAACTCACACATGCATCTGTTGATTACACCCCTCCGACTTCTGGTTGGCGACAACAATCATTGGAATAGTCCCATACTATTTGTGGTGGTATACATGAAAAAACCACCTTCACAGTGGGAAAAATGTGCTTCACTGCTTTCATCAACTTCTTCAGTTGACGGTAGACACGGGAACAAGCCATGTAACCCAAATGCAATGCTCAATAGTGCACCCAAGCTACTCCTCACTGATGAGCCCCAACAAGGGTGAAACATGTTTGGGGATGCTTGTGGTCTCGTGCAGAAGGGATGTGACCTAGCAGTTCGGGCTGGACTGCCCCTTTTGGGGTGGGGCCAAGCCTGATTTGCATATGGTCTTTCCCCTTCTGTAATGGCTTGGCAGGCGAAGAACGATGGTCTGGAGGGTTGCCCCGAGCAATGCCAGTGGTTAAGATTCAGTCTAAACCTTCCAGCCATCACCTCTTTGTTTTTGCAATAGTGCACAACCACACCATATACAGTTGCAAAAGTGGCCACTCGTCAACATTCTGCAAATACACCGCCGAAATTGCGCACATCACCACAGCCCCACAAAGGATGCACTCCCTCCAAATTGAAATCTCATTGAAAGCCTTTTTGGATGGCATACTGGAACAGATCTTCCACAAAGGCATCACCGACTACCAAAACAGTGGGTCTGTCCATCTCTGCCTGCCACCCACACTGCACAGAGCAATGGAAAAAAATGGTGCTGCCCTTTCCTGTGACGCACATCCTAGGCACCTGATTGGACAATCCCCACAGTCCCATTTCCATTGGCCAGCATGGTGAGAAGTACAGAATGTGGCACGTGTGCTTTCCCAAATACCGCGAGGGCCGCGCCCCAGGAAAGCAGGACCAGTACTTCTTCCCTTTCCACTATTTGTTGTCCATCACTGCCTCATTGGATACTGGTAAAAACTAACACACGCATCCACCAATAGCATTCACGACGTTAGCATTTAACACTGTCAATTCTGTAATTCTGTACAACACTTAATTTGTACCATTGCACAATAAGCCACCAAGTGTTGTGTCATTGGAAAGAACAGGCAGTGGAAAGTTCAGTAAAATAAATCTAGAATTGTGCATCAACATTCATCCACATGAGCACCCATAAGCACAAAGTGGAGGTGTGAAAACCTTTTCTTCAGTATGTTTACAACTCCATTATAAGTGCCTGTGCGCATGGTATCTGCAAGTGAGCGTCCATTACGTTATTAAAAAGGAAATTGTTTTTCTCCCATCCACTACCGTCAAGTGCAACTGCAATTGTATATGCTTGCAATGTTTCCATTTACCCATACCACCCATTGCAATATCGAACCGGGAAATCTCTTCTTTCCCCACTAACGCATATCCTACATAAATCGTAAAAATATGGCACCACAACCAGCACTGAATATATGTTACCAACCGAAAGCAACGTCCAAAAAGCTCAATGTCTACACAGCTGTGGATCTCTGTAGGCTGCAATATAGCAACAGCCTTGTTGTAAATTCTGCCTTCTTGTACTCTGCCCTCTGTAACTCATCCAGAAGAAGACTGCGCGCCTTGTGCTTTGCTGCAAGTCCAGGGATCGTTTGTCTGTGGGACTGAAATGTCTGCATTCGCTCCCAGTAGCTGGGAAGAATAAGGTCAAACCCCCCTGCATTATGCACCAGGCCATCTGGGCCCTGGGGCCTCAATACATGCAACTCTCACTTCCTAAATAGGTTAGTGCTCGAGCTCTTCCCTCATCCGCCTCCAACTCCCTCAGGGTCATACGCTTCAGCAACCAATCCGTTGGCATTAGATCTCTTTCCTGGGGCTCCTCAGCAACAGCCTCCCTGCATCCCTGAAGCTTGAGGAGAATCATCACTGGTTCCAGAAGCACCTCAAACCCTTTCTCTTTGCATCTGCGTTATGTCCTCCTATCCCCTGCTGACTTCCTAGCTGAAACGGATTCTGCACTGCTTACCTGGCCACCCTCTGATCTCGGGCCCAGGAAACCTCCCCCAGGCAGTCGCACCCCTGCACTGCCTTTCTGGCAAACCCCGCACTTGGGGACTGTGTTCTGTATCCTTAACAATTCCACCACCACCTGATGGCTGCACTTACCCTTGCACTTGTCACCATCGGCCCATTTTTTTTTACTTATTGTCATTGTTTCTGCTTCCCATGTACTGCACTTTCTCCTCCCCCTCTCCATACACTTTGGTGATCTCAATGACACCTGCCCTAGTAGGTTTGCTGTCTCTGTCTCCCCTCTGTTCCCCCTCCATTGCCTCGGCGCACCTTCAAACACTTGTGTATATGCGCAGTATAAATGGCATATCATACAACATTACATCATATGATATTATACATACATTGCATTCATGACAACAGGATGCCTCCCACTTACATTGTACACTTCACAAAATGTTTTTCTGCAGCACCCACCTTACTGCAAACTTATGAAAAATGATTGCAGAAAAGTAACACTAGGTGTATGTTAGCAACTTCAAACAAGTACATAAGGTGCATGCATAAAACAGGATGCCTGCCCCTTACCTTCCACACTTCCACCATACTCTTCTGCATTTCTCTGTAAAAAGAGACCTTCTACCACAGTTTTTCCATACACACCACAACCACAAACCTTATTGAGCAATCTGTTTGCCTGCCCAGTCCCATTTCCATGACTACCATCCTGAAAAGGTCTGCATGTGGCACTTTTAATCCTGACACTACAGCAGAATCCGCTGAGGTATCGTACTAGGAAGGGGGGATTTGGGGGGAAGAACTGTGAAACAGGTTGTGGGATTGGGTCTGTATTAGTCCATCGTAAAAGATCTTTTTTTAAAATGTTTTTGTATGTGCTTACAAAGAGTTTTTCTTGGTTTTGCTCTTGATCAGATTTTTTCTTTCATTTTCCTCCTTACATTGTTAAGAGGATTGTCTTCAACACTTGTTGCACAGTGTAAAACAAGACAGCATTCCCAATGTTGGTGAAAAAATGCCATTTGCATGGAACCATTGCAAATTTCGTTCATTAATGATGTCATAGTCGGTGGAGAAAATCCCAGCAGAGGACATAAATTGAAACATGCTTCTGTTAATGAAACACCTTCCGACCTCTGGCTAGGGACAAATTACACCGGCATGGTCCCATGCTCCTCTTGATGGTATGCTTGAGAAAACCACATTGGCAGTGGGAAAAGTCTGCATCACTTCTTGCATCAACTTCTTTAGGCGACGGAGCAAACGTCCACATGACATGTACCCCAAATGTAGAGCTCCATAATGCAGTACGACAACATCAACAGTACCCACAAAGGCCACACATCTGCAAAGGTTACTCATATTGCCGAAAGTGCCCTCATAGACAGTTCCCCAGAAAGCCTCCACTCCTTCGAACGCAAAACTAGCAGCTATGCCTCTTTGCGCAGCATACCTGTACAGATTGTGCACAAAGGTATCGCCCACCATTAGGACTCTATGTCTCTCCATCGCTGCCTGCCACTCTCACTGCACAGACTGATGGGGAAAAATAGTACCAGCCCTTCCAGTGAGGCAAACCCTCGACACCTGATTGGCTAATTCCCAGATAGCCATTTCCATGCCCACCATGCTTAAAAGGGCAGGATGTGGTACATGTGCTTTCCCATCTACAGTGAGGGCTGCACCCCAGTAAAGCAGAGAAAGCCCTTCATCCCTTTCTACTGCAGTCATGCATCCAAGGCACTAGGCCCTCACCATAGAGAACACACCATAGTACACCCTATGTTTAAATGCTCATGTCATGGGCAATTCACTTCCCATCTGCAATTGAGGGTGCCAGCTTTCACCCTGGCCACATATTTGCATGCATGGCTGCATAACGTTGTGTTGGGTGTGCTGAACGGTATGTAGGTGCCTGTGTACATTGGCCATATTTTACATGTGTGCTGCTGAGCACTTTCTTTCATGCCCCAATATCTTAATGCACTTCATAAACCAAGGGTCATACAAGGGACTAACCATAGCAAATGCAAATGGTGACATGTGGCTCCCTAGTGTGCAACAGGCGCAATGATCTACACCATATGCTAATCTACGCCTAGCTGATCACTTCTACTGTTCTACCAAGGCTACAATGTCCTCCACAACCATTGTGTAAAAGTCACCAACTTCAAAGACATGCAGAGTTAAAACTTCATGCCTGAATTGTGTTGTGGTAGCTGTGGAGAAGGGCTATGCTGTTGAGTGCATGGGCTACGTCCTACGGCCTTTGGCCATGCACCCAACACTCTAGACCTTGCCCAGACCCACCACAACATAATAAAGCCATGAAGGCGAACATGTAGCCAGGTTCCATAATTCACAAATGCAACATAGGCACTTCTACCCAACCGCCACCCCATAATACAGCAATGCATGCAAACATGTTCCAGTTACCATAATCCACTACCATACCATGCTGATTGGCACCCCTACCCACTTCCATTCACAAAGCATTCTATTACTGCTAACCAAACAACAAAATCTTAACAAGATTGGTCCGGCTCCCATCACTCCAGTAACTGCATACAACCAGTACTGCATTGTGCATGACAACACTTAGTAATGTGTGCAATGCACAGTACCCAAGCACATATAGGAACCAGTACAACCGTACCCTCTTCTATATGGGCACTACTGCAACACTGCACCCAGTAGACACACTGCAGCACTGCTCACTGCAACATCTCCACCCATGTAGCAACAACTGTAAGAAGTATCTGCATACAAGCATTAGTGCACAGTGCAGTGCAACACTTACTAATCTGCTCAATGCAACCTACCCAAGCACATATTGCATCCACTTCAACTGTACCCTCTCCTGTACGGACAGTATTCCAACACTGCACCCACTGGTACGCTGCAGCACTGCTCACCACAGCATCTCCAGCCATGCACAACATTTGGAGGGTCTTATAAAGGGCAAACCCTAGCAAACAGAAAAAGTCACACGTAACTCCCAAATGTGCAACACATGCAATAACCAACACCATAAGCTAATGAACGCATATCAGCTCACTTCTGCTGTTCTACCAATTCTACAATGTCCTCCACGACCATTGTCTAAAGGTACCCACCTTAAATGACATGGAGAGTTACAACTGCATTCCTGCATTATGTTGTGGTTGCTGTGGTGAAGACGTAGGCCTAGACAGTTGGGTGCATGGCCTACAGCCTACGACCTTCGGTCATGCAACCACCAGTCTAGGCCTTGCCCACACCCACCACAACATAACTGAGCCATGCAGTCGAACATGTAGCTATGTGCCAAAATTCACAAAGGCAACATAGGGACCAGCACTTCTACCCAACCACTGCACCATAAACCAGGGATGCAAGCACACATGTTCCACTTACCATAATGCACAAACAAACCACAATGTTTGGCACCACTACCCACTTTCATTTACAAACCATTCTATTAATGCCAACCAAACAACAAATTCTTCACAACATTGGTGCTGCTCCCATAACTGTAGTATTTGCATACAACCAATACTGCATACTGCACGACAACACTTACTAATCTGCGCAATGCACACTACCCAAGGACATATAAGACCCAGTGTAACTGTATCCTCTTCTCTTCAAACACTATTCCAACACTGCACATAGTGGACACACTGCAGGACTGCTCACTGCACCATCTCCACCCATACACCGACAACTGTAGGATGCTGTAACAATCACCACACCCATGCAACCAACAATGTGTGCAATGCTGCCAAACCACACACACAAAGCAACAGTGTGACGCCTACTTGCAACCAGTTCACATACCTTTTCAAGCAGTGGACATAGTCTCCTGTGCAAGGGCTGCAGCTATGCATCAAAGGGGCTAAGGACTTACCAGACGCTACATTCCATACTACATGCTATCTGTAAAAGTTAATTTCATGTGGAATGCACTCCCCTTCTGCAATTCAGCCTGCCACCACTCATCACAAAAATAAATCGGCCCTGGAGCTGTCACGCCATAACGAATTCTGCCTGCAATCAACACACAAGGTGGTTGCCTGTTAGGTAACCAGGAATTGGCGTACTACGGACGGATACCGATGGCACACCACCATCTTCTTCTAATGAGATATTTCAGAGGAAGCACTTCTCACTCCCCCACCCTTTCCATCCCTTCTTTCCATCACCAGATGCTGTAAAGTATGTTTTCCAGGCCCTTTCGTCACTGCATTGCCCTCGGATACGGACAGTATTCCAACAGTGCACCCATTGGACACGCTTCAGCACTGCTCACTGCAGCATCTCCAGCCATACATCGACAACTGTTACATGCTCTAACAATCACCACACCTATGGAACCAACAATGTATGCAATGCAGCCAAACCACACACACAAAGCAACAATGGCAAACCTACTTGCAACCATTGCACATACTTCGTGGTGCAAAAGCTCCAGCCATGCATGCAACAAAACATTTGAAGGGTCTTATAAAGGGCAAACCCTAGCAAGCAGAAATGGTCACATGTGACTCCCTAATGTGCAGCACATGCAATAACCAACACTATATGCTAATGTACGCATAGCACATCACTTCTGCTGTTCAACCAACTCTACAATGTCCTCCACAACCATTGTGTGAAGGTCCCCAACTTTGAAGACATGCAGAGTTACAACTGCATTGCAGCATTATGTTGTGGTGGCTGTGGTGAAGAACTAGGCCTAGACAGTTGGGTGCGTGGCCTACGGCCTACAGCCTTCCGCTATGCTCCCAACAATCTAGGCCCAGCCCGCACCCACCACAACATAACAGAGGCATGCAGACGAGCATGCAGCCATGTGCCAAAATTCAAAAAGGCAACATAGGCACCAGCACTTCTACACAACCACTGCATCATAAAGCAGGGATACATGCACACGTGTTCCACTTACCATAATGCACAAACAAACCACGTTTGGCACTGCTTCTCCCACTTAAATTCACAAACCATTACATTAATACCAAGCAAACAACACATTCTTTACAACATTCGTGCTGCTCCCAACATTATTGTACGTGCATAGAACCAATACTGCATAGTGCACTACAACACTTACTAATCTGCTCAATGCAGACTACCCAAGCAAATATAAGACCCAGTTTAACCGTACCCTCTTCTGTACGGACACTATTCCAACACTGCACCTAGTGAAAAGACTGCACAACTGCTCACTAATGCATCTCCACCCATTCACCGACAACTGTAAGATGTTGTAACAATGAGCACACCCATGCAACCAACAATGTGTGCAATGCTGCCAAACCACATACACAAAGCAACAGTGTGACCTACTTGCAACCAGTTGTTAGGGAGAATTCTCCAGAATGGCTAATTTCCCTTACCTACTGAGTCCCTCAGCAGCTTTGCTGGATTTCTAGGATTTATTTTTTTCACCTGGTAAGAGCCTTTTCTTCCCACTCTTACATGTGTTTTGCTGTGTGTTTTACATTTTTATGTTCATAGACTGTGGAGCATCACCTACTCCATAGGCATCATATTTTACTGTGTGTCACACAGCACCTTTAGTGCAGTGACACAGGGTTGTCTTTTTTAGACTTCCCACTTTAAACTCAATTTTCTGGGACTGACTACTGTCTCCCAGAACATGTAAAGTTGCCATTGACTTTATTAGTCTTTTTACATTTACAGACCCAGTACAAACTACCTTCCATAGAGTACTGGAAAGGGTTAATAGTTATCCCTTTTTGACTGTTTCTCATGGAACATTATTTCGTTCCCCTCTCTTTAAGATTTCGCTGGTGGCAGTGCTATCTACCATATTTTTCCTACAGCGGTACTGTTTTAGGCTATGTTAGTAGCCTCGAACTTTAATCTGCTGGACTTTTATTTGGTTCCGGCTGGGTTTATTTGCCGTTTCTTTTTGTAAAGGTCTTTCTCGTGTTTTACACTGCGTGCCAAACCAGGTTTTGTTCCTTTGTTCGGCGTCCTTTGGCAGGCTTCTGCACAGAAGCCCTCTTTAGGTGCCTGAGAGTCTAGGTTGACAGGATGTGAAGGAGGGGTTTTAGGCCCCCTGCACAGGGTATCCTGGGAGACCCAAGTCGGACTGTTGGTTGATTGGCTAGGTGACTGTCCTTCCAGGACAGCCACCCTGATGTGTGATTGACAGCCAGGCTTTGTGAATGGGGGAAAACTGCATAAAAAGCAGGTCTCTGGGATTTGGAAGGCAGAGTTGCCACTGGATCAAGAGAACTGAAGAGAAGCTGAAGGAAGAGGACTGCTGCAACTACTGATCCTCCCGGTGAAGCCCTGCTGCGGGTCTGAATCTCCTAAACTTCAACAACAGAGAAGATCTGCAAGGAATCTTCTTCCCTTGAGCTGGTGGGACCAACCAGTTCGCCAAAAAACAAGCAAGGCCTCATCCCCTGGTCGTATTTGCTATGCACCGCTGCAGTGAACTGGATAGCCAGGAGGACCGGACCCTTTTTGGGTTTTAAGGAGCGCACCTTTTATTTGTTGCTTTGCTCTGCTGCTGGTTTCTTCCTTGGGCAGTGCAGGACCCTCCAGTCTTCCTGCTTCTTGTCAGTCCGACAGTCGCTTCAGGAACCATGAGCCTGCAGGATCTGCCAGGAACTTCTGCCTCAGCTACAGCATTCTTCTTCTTCTAAGGTACGGTTCAAACCCGGTTGTTTGTTTCGTTCCACCGCGGTGAGAGTGTTTTAAATCTTTCGTCAATCCGAGGGCTTGTCCTTCTCTACTCTTTTATGTAACTTTTGTTTCAACCAACTTCGTTTCAAACTCTTGGAAAAGACTTAACCGCAAACTACTCTGAACTGTGTGATCCTCTGCAAAGACTCTGAACCATTAACATTGGCCCAGCCTATTGATTTGAATCCTCATTGTAGTAAGCCTTTTCTAGATTGCCCTGCCTACTTACTTGTTGGTGCTGCTTGATTTTGAATAACCTTGTCTTTCCCTCCCTTTTTAAATTGCTGGAGTGCCATTTTGCTCACACTTCATTTTGAGGATAACTTGTCCAGTATTCATTGGGTGTTGTGTAGTATATAAAGATTGTGATGTTCTGCTGCTTTACTTAAGGAACTGTTTTACAAATGATTGTGTAAATAAATGTATATTCTTTTATTCAGAAACCTTCAGTCAGTGTTTGTTTGAACCATAGTAATTGCTGTCCTCTGTGTAAATTCTGATACTGCTCAGTTTACTCTTGAGATAAGTCTGGCTGCTCAGCCATTGCTACCAATTTACTCTGTAGTACAGGCTTGTGCCAAAGGTGAATTTGTACTGTCACGTGTAGTCTTAATAGTGTGTGGTGTTCCCAAAGGCTACTGCATATGATTCTGCCTAACACTGGTGTACAGCGGTGAGGATCAAGTATAGTGATTACACTTAGAGTGCTGCTATTACCTTGGATCAACTAACCACAAGTCTAAACATCACTAAAAAACAAATTTTAATCATGTCTGATATGGAAAGCTACAGTCAGGAGACCCTCCTTAGTTACACTATTGATTATCTGAAAAATCTGTGTAGAGAAAGGAATCTCTCTGTTAAAGGTGTGGGATGTATTGACCCACTCCGCTGTGCTATGTGGCATCACCCTGGTAGTCATGGTTGAAGAAACTGCAGCAATGGCGGTAAAACCCTTGTGTGCACCAAAAACCTACAAAAGCCGCTTCCTGCAACACACAAAAGAATGGATACACAACCTGCCACCCATGGTGCATGTGTGGTGGGATAGAGAACACACTGCAGAAAATGTGCCAGTGGGCTCCATGACCAGCAAACAGAGTGCAGAGAGAGAAGCAGCGCTTTGCAAATAAAACTCCAAAATGTGCCTACAAATGACATTTGCTTTGGTGCTAAAAAACCCATAATTCCTATAACGCAACACTTCTCAACATCCAAAATCTTGCTCAGCGCTAAAATTCATGTAATCTTATGAACCATTGCGAACATACAAAGTCCTAAATGTGAAGAGCAAAACATTTCTTCAGAAAAAACGGATTGTCTGTAAACTGACAGCCCCAGTCAAAATCTGTGTGCAGTACCTTGGGCTACCTGTGGATGACAGCTGTCAAGAGGAGCCCCTGATGAAACTTCAAAGTATTAAACTAAAAGTCTGCCGGGTTAGCAAACATAAAAGGATTGTTGCTAAAAGGAATACAGATCTTAGTTGTGTTTTTGATCCCACAGATTGAAAGCTAAGAAAGTAATGTACTTAAATGATTTGGTGCAATAAGTCTGGTTTTGCTGGATTTTAATTAAGAATAAATTAGCCTGGCTGAGCTGCAAGAACTGGAAAAGCAGGTTTCTCCCACGGGGAGAAAAAAAATCCACTCAGCAGAAACTCACTGGGAGATTCTAAATGCGGGTTAGCCCAGATTTTTGTCTACAGAAAAAGAAGGAACAATGGCAGAGCATAATCCCAGGAAACTGAGGTGTGAACGGGGTTGTAAACTGCTCTTGGAAGGGACTCCTAAAGGAGGGGCTTGTTCCTGGACTGCAGGGAGACACAAATGGGCGGACCATTTGCTGTTATGCATGAGCAAAGCACAATTTTGAAAGACTCATAACTTGTGATTCAAAGTGGTGAAAAATATACCAAGGACATATCTGTTAGTCTAATTATTGGCTGCACTTTTCAAGAGTCGGCAGAACCGTGTAACATGTTCTGGACAAGAATGGCAATATATGTGGTTTTATGTGAAATGTATTAATACTAGAATTGTGAAAATGTACACACACATCCCCATATTGAACGCGCACATTTGTGGTAATTGTGTAGAACATTTGGAAAATGTGTTCATGACGAAAAGTACAAAATTCGGTAGAAAGGTGAAACAAGATCCCACAGCTGCGGGATTTTGATGAATAGCTACTACATAAAATATGGCATCTTTGTGTGTGATTTGTGTAAAGGTGACCAAGGTAGAAATATGCATTTAGGAGAAATCCGATTTTGTTACTAGTAGCTAAAGGGAGGTTTCTAAGAACTGATCAGCAAACCATAAAATGTGACATAATCCAGCCTTGATTTCAATCACTCAGTTGCAAGGCGGAGATGAGGTTTTGATCCAATCTCCCAGCTCACGCAGGCAAGCTTAGTTAAGCCAGCCCATAGACCCATTTTGTGATGTCATTTTAAAGGATAAATAGGGACAGCTGACAACACATAGGGACTCACTAATTCACTCACTTTCCTGATTCCGGCAAAGCACTCTGATCCAGCATTCTACATCCAGCTCTAACATCCTTCCAGATCCAGATACCAAGACTCTTGCAAAGCAATAGAGAACTATTGATTTCAGCAAGGCTTAAATCCTGAAACGTATTCTTGCAACTCAGTGAAGCACTGTGGTGTGAGAAGGCCTTTTGAACTAGTATTCTGATATTCTCTGGCCTGCTACCACTAGGCTTGCCTGAGGAACTCGCTATCCAGCTGATTGAAATATCCACAAACAAGGAGGGCAGATTCCGTGCAAATCCGGTGACCGGCATAGCTGATCCAATACCATGCCTGATGTGCTGTTCTTCCTTGACAGATCCAATCTATGACCAGAACTGAAGGTCCAAATTAATAACTTTTACGTTTTGTAAGTATTAATAGGAATAGAATAGGAATAGGAAGAACTGTGACCCGTAATATATCTGCTTTGTATGATCCCTATCTCAAACCCACCCCATCTGTAATTCAGAACCATAGTATTGCTAGAATTATCGTTGCACTGACTCTTTTCTCATCTGTGTTATTAAACCCTAACTTCTCATTGATTGATTAAGAAAAGTAATTCCCAAACCAAACGGAAACTAGAGTATCACACATGAATTGTTATGAGCGGCCGTGAATGACCTTCCTGTGTGGCATTCTTCTTTTTGTAGTCTTTAATATAGCATCAGAAAACCTATCTGTCATTTCCAAACCCGAATTTCTGTTTCCCGCACCTATTTTTACAAAAATGACCTTTACTAAAACCTCTATAACTCCCTCAGTTCTTGTGATAGAAGCGAAATTTCAACTCCTACTAAAACAGTGCAATTCACTCATTATAGCGAATATCGCACAGGAAAAGTTTGCCGCAGATTGAAATTCTGAAAGGTTTTGATATTCTGTTTGATCTGTGCTATTCCTGAATACCTGCTCTCTCCTCACATCTATCATTGCCTATTTGGGGGGTTGAGGGGTGTTGCAGGGGGAACCTCTAACCATAGTGCCATCTATCCCCAACCAACACAAAGGTATTATTTTCTGTGCTGCATTTGTTTTATGCTCATTCCTTGATTCCTAGTGTGTTCTGTCAACCGATTGGTGATTGTTGTTTACCTATTAAAGTATATTGTGATTAAAATTCTAAATACATAAATAAATAATTACCTTTGAAAACTAGCCTGATTCCTGGTTCAGTGTGACCGGGGCGGGGGCGGGGTTCCAGAAGAAGGGTGTGATATGAGTGGTATATCGTTCAGAATATTGAACTTGTAGATAAAAATAAATAAGGGTTTCAATTGCGCACTACAGGCTAGGCATGACTTGGGTGTGTACCAGATTGAAATCACTTACAAAGGCAAAAAGTCAGAATTGAAAGGTTGTTAGAGAAACAAAGTCTGGAGAGTGGGTCTGAAATACCTAACCCTCCAGCAAATGTGGAAAATGATGAGGATTATAATGTGTCAGTTATTATGGATTATGGATAAATTAGATGAGGCAGATGTGTCTCACAATGTAGGCTTTACTGCTCCTCTACCTGCTCAACAACCTCAACCTTTGTCCCTGGGACCCCATCAGGTCCTACACTCAGTCCTGAATTCATTGCTCTAGAAAAGATGAGGCTTGAATTGGAATTCAAACGTATTAATGCTCAAACTGAACAAAAGCATCAAGAACTTAAGCTCAGAGAAATGGAGTTATACCATGCACTAGAAATGGAGAAATTGTCTATTGAAAATGCTTCTCTCCCAGAGTCTTCTAGGTCTTCCAGTCCTAAGAGACCCTGTATGTCTAAAGAAATTGTGGGTATGTAAGAGGCTAAGCTTGATTCTTTGGTTGGCAATGTTTGAGTATAACTAAGGGATTCAAGACATTACAGGGAATCAGTTGCTTCCTTGGCACTTCTCTAGTCTACCCACTGTTGCATCTGATGTTGTGATGGAGTTGGGGGAGGTGTATAGGATGGATTATGAGTGTGTGAAGCTAGATTTAATGTCTAGCTTTGGGAAGACCCCTTCCAGTACCTTAAGAGGTTTAGGACCCTTAAAAAGCATGGTGGTACCCGTCGGGCTACCTCGGTATGTGAATGTTTGAAAAACGTACATGGTTGGGTTAAGGGTTACTGAGTAAACACTTCTGAAGGTATGAGAAATCTTGTTATATTGGGGTGAATTTATGATGCCTGCTTTCCTGAGCGCAGACAGCACTTGGATGATTCTAAGAAGATAGATCCAACGAAGTTAGCTAAGGCTGCTGACTTGTGGGTTGCCAACAGGGCTACTCACAAGGATTCTGGGGCAACTCAGAAGAAGGATGAGGGAAAGCAGCCAAAGAAAGATAACAAGGAGAATTATAATACCTCCCATCCAAAAGAGGGCCCCAAACAAAACAATAAGGGTAAGCCACAAGGGAAACCGAATCAGGCTAGTGCACCATCTGGACCCAAACCAGATGGAGGTCAGAACAGACCCCCATTCATCAAAACACTTGGAAATGTTATGTTTGTGGGTCAACCGAACATGATAAAGGGGATCCCAGATGTAAGGGTAAACCTTCAGGGGTCCACACTGTCACTTTAGCCTTCTCCCCAGAGGAAGAAGTCCCTATGGCAAGTGGAAACTTTCACCTACTGTCTGATGAACCCATGAGAGTCTCAGCTAGTGTTTCTTTAGTGTCCCTGGGTTTGTGGGAACAACAGAATTTAGATGTCAGTAATTCTATCCCAGATAATACTAAAGAGTATTATAAAGATAGGGTTATTGTGAATGGCCAGGAGACCCCTGCCATCAGAGACACTGGAGCCAGCATTACTGTGGTTGATGAATAATTTTTCAAGGTGGAGGATGTTGCTAAAGCACCCAAACACCTAATCAAATTAGCTGGGGGCCCTGTGCAAATGCTTCCCCAGTTACCAGCTCTCATTCAGTGCAATGACATGACTGTCAAGATACCTGTTAGTGTGCAGAGTGAAGTGCCTGGGAGAGTCATGTTGGGTAATGACCTGAAAACTCTTGGAGTTGTGTCCAGTACCCCCAGACCTCCCAGTAAAAGGAAACAGAAGCTCACTAGGCCTGCAAGGGAGAGAACCTTGAGAAGCGCTCCAGTGGAATTGGTAGAGAAAAATATCACCCCCAGTCCACAGGTATTGCTCACTGCTATTTCAGGAAAGAAAGAGGCAAAGCAGAAATCCAAGACCTCCAAGAAGAAAGCAGCTAGCACCCCTGTGCTACCAACAAGGACATCCCCATGATTGTCCAAAATCACACCTGTGACTCCTCCACCTGCTGAGGCTGAGTGTGAGGTACAACCCTGTGTGGTTGAGCCAGCTTCTGAAGAGTCAGATCTGGAATAAGACATAACTCTAGTTGGAGATCTGGATCCTGTTGACCATCCTGAGCTGTAGTCTTTACTGGCAGAAGGTGGACCCAACAGGGCAGACTTCAGCAGAGGACAAAGAGAGTGTCCTACTCTTGAAGGTCTCCGACAACAGGCAGTTTCTCAGCTTGATGGGCAAGAAGCTGGGAAACATAGGTTGCACTGGGAAGATGGCCGCTTCTAAAGTGAACCGACTGAGTCTATCCCTGGGGACTGCAAAAGACTTGTACTGCCCCTAGAAAACAGACTCCAGTTCCTACAGTTTGCCCATGAGATGCCTTTGGTTGGTCATTTGAGTTTCAAAAAGACCAAGGAAAGGCTCTCTTTACACTTCTACTGGCCTAAAATGGGTTCAGATGTTGACAAATTCTGTAGGAGCTGTCACACTTGCCAAACCTCTAGCAAGAGTGGAGCCAAGAATGTGGCACTCTTGGTGCCTCTCCCAGTGGTGGGAGTTCCTTTTGAGAGGGTGGGCATCGATATTGTTGTCTCCTTGACCCTCCCACGTCTTCAGGAAACAGGTTTACCCTGGTTGTAGTAGACCATGCTACTAGGTATCCTGAAGCAATACCTATGAGGACTGTTATGGCTCAGGCTGTGGCTAAGGCTCTACTTGGTACTTTTACCAGAGTAGGGTTTCCTAAGGAAGTGATAGCCGACAGGGGATCCAATTGTATGTCCCACTACATGCAGTCTATGTGGAAAAACTGTGATGCCACTTACATGTTCTCTACAGCTTACCATCCACAGACAAATGGACTGGTAGAGAGGCTTAATCGTACTATGAAGAGCATGATAGGTGCTTTAGAGGAACCCCTTAAAAGAAAGTGGGACCTTCTACTGCCATGCCTTCTCTTTGCTTATAGAGAAGTCCCTCAGGAGGGAGTTGGATACAGTCGCTTTGATCTTCTTTATGGCCATCCAGTCAGAGGTCCTTTGGCCCTGATTAAGGAGGAGTTGGAGAGTGCTCCTTTCCCCAAACCAGTCAGAATGACTGATTATGTGATAGGTCTCCAGAGGAGAATGTCACACGTGATGGCAGAAGCAAGTAATAACTTGAAAGCAGGTCAGGCTCTAATCAAACATTGGCATGACCAGAAGGCCAACATTTTTGAGTGTACTCAAGACCAGCTTGTCCTAGTCATGGTGCCAACAAGGCTGAGGGCCTTACAGGACAAATGGATTGGACCCTTCAAGGTTGTGGGCAAACTTGGAGAAGTGAACTATCAGGTGGACTTAGGCAGACCTAAGGAGGCTCCCAGAGTCATTCACACCACCCATTTGAAGGCATATGTCTCGAGACCAGAAGTGGAAGAACATAGGAGGAGTCAATCTCTCTTCTAATCTGACATCTGAACAACAGGATGAGTGCAAGTTTCTGTTAAATCAGTTTGCCTCCCTGATTTCACTTTCACCAGGCTTGACCCCTTGGGCCCATCATGATATTCTCACTGGTGACTGTTTACCTGTGAAAAGCAGAGGTTACAGAATGTCAGAACATGTAAGATCCCACATAAAGGTAGAGGTGAACAAGATGCTTGATCTCGGGGTTATAGAGCCATCTACAAGCCCATGGCCTAGTCTAGTCGTTCTAGTACCAAAGGCAGGATCCAAGGAGTTGAGATTCTGTGTGGACTATAGAGCTCTAAATGCAGTCACTAAGACTGATGCCCATCCTTTACCAAGGACAGATGAACTGGTGGATAAACTTGGTTCAGCCAAGTACCTCACTACATTTGATCTGACGTCAGGCTATTGGCAAATAGCCCTGACAGACCATGCCAAGGAGAAAACTGCATTTTCAACCCCAGCAGGCCTCTACCAGTTTAAGGTTATGCCTTTTGGATTAAATAATGCACCTGCTGCATTCCAAAGGATGGTCAATCAAGTTCTGAATGGGATGGAGGTCTTCTGTATGGCATTCTTGGATGACATTGCAGTGTTCAGCCTTACTTGGAAAGACATGTTGATCACTTAGGATATGTTTTGCAGGCTCTTGAGCCGGCCCATCTGACCATAAAGGCAAGCAAATGTCAAATGGTCAGAGCAAAGTGGTCTACCTTGGTCAAGAGGTAGGAGGATGTGAAATAAGGCCATTGCCTAGCAATGTACAAGCTGTACAAAACTGGCCCAGCCCTACTACTCAAAGCCAAGTGAGAGCCTTCCTAGGTCTCACTGGGTATTACAGGAATGTCATTGAGAACTTTGGGTCCATAGGTTCTCCTTTGAATGAAATCTCCTCTTCAAAATTCCCTAAAAAGGTTAGATGGAATGAGGAGTGCACTCAAGTCTTTGAAAACCTGAAGAAAGCCCTTTGTCAAGCTCCAATCCTAAGAGCTCCTGATTATCACCAACCCTTCATTGTGCAGAGAGATGCATCCAATACAGGTATAGGTGCAGTCCTTAGTCAACTGGATGAGAAAGGAAGGGAGCACGCCATTTGCTTCATGAGCAAATGACATTTGTGATGTAATCTTTGATGTCCTGGGTGTTAGTCTTAGCAATGCACGGTGGTGGTGTGAGTTATGGTTGCTTAGCTTACCATGACTGCCGAATATCAGGGTTTTTTCAGTTTTACTTGGAACCATAACGTCCCTTTAACAACATTTTTTTACAGAATTTCATAGGTTTTTAGTAGCACAACTTAACCATAAAGCCCCTTTAACAAAGTTTTTTTACTGAATTTCATAGGTTTTTAGTACCGCAACTTAACCATAACGTCCCTTTAACAAAGTTTTTTTTACTGAATTTCATAGGTTTTTAGTAGCGCAACTGGACCATAAGCTTCCTTTATCAAATTTTATTTTATTGAAAATACATATTCATATTGTGAATTTGATAGATGTTTACTAGGATTCCCTGACTTTATATACATGTAACATAGAACATAATGAACCCCCAGCTAGTGATTTTGATGTTCGCGGACTCTGCGAATGTCCGTGGACGGAAGCGGACAACAGCAACACTATCCAAAAACTCAGGGGGTATCTTAAATTGTTCTATCAAGTCATATAAACACTGCACAAGTTCAAAAAGCAGCATATGAACACATTATATGTACTAATAAATACGAAGTGGAACCTATAAATGTAACACATCAACCATCAATTTAAGTACCATATATACTAAAATGGAATATACCAAAACAAAAAAGATATGCCTCCAACAGAATTATCTCACAGAAACTGCACAGCAAGAAGCAACAGCAGACCTACACAAAAGTAACACACAACTTACCAGAAGCTAGTAAGTAAACTTCATTTTTCTTATATATTTCTAAACTTTTTGTATTAGGTACACTACAATTAATATATTTTTGTTTTTCACACAGAAATGTGCAGTACTTTGGAGTGGCTTGAGGAAAATTTTCCACGTGAGGAAATGTCTGAAAACAGTGATAATAATGGTAGACACTTCTCTATGTAAGTAAATTAATAATCATTATTTTATGTGTACTAAACATATATATATATTTATTTTTAACAGACCATACAAACATGAAAATATTACACCAAAAGACACATTGGAAAAGACTCTGCAGCGCATGGAACAGAAAATAGACATGCTGAAGGAAAATGTGAATGTTTTGAAACAGTGTGTGGAGGACCACATAAAAGACAAAAATAAATACCATTGTCCCACATGTACCTGTTCCCCCTCTCCATGATCCAGTGAACTATCCCCAAACCCTCAACACCAAGAAAAACAGTTTGATGAGACTTCCATCCCTTCATCCCCTCCCATCCATCCTCTCTAAACCCATAAGTCCCCTGTATTTGCATCATTTTCTGCTTCCCCCTCTCTTTCATAAATTGTGTACAGGTATATAATAAAAAAAAAATCTTATGTTTCTTTTAATGAAATTCTTTGTGTCTATTTTTTTAAAAAAAACAGTTCAAATGTCCACGGACGGCGCACCTTTCCGGGCTGTCCATAATTAACAAAATGGGGATGTCCTAAGGACACTATACCTGTCCGTACCATTCGCAGCAAAAATGGAACTGTTCTTAGAACACACCCAGTGTCCGGGATGTCTGTAAATGAAAAAAATGTGGGAATCTTAAGGACACTATACCTGTCCGTACCATCCGCAGCCAAGTTGAAACTGTCCTAAGAACATGCGCAGTGTTTGGGATGTCTGAGTCAAACAAAATGGAGGTGCTGATGTCATCATGTGACCGCACCCACCTTGAGCGTGATTCCTAATTTGCGGTCACTGTCCGGTTCCCCAACATTTTAAAAGAACGTATTCAGACAATCCAAATTATTTTACAGTAAAAATCACCATTGCACATGTCCCAGACAATGACCCTGGGTTTCCACATACTTTTTGGAACTTTGTGAACCTTTTTGGGTGTTCGATCTGTTCACGAAGCGCACCCCTCCGCCCCTATAAAAGGCCACACCCCAGAGCTGATCTTCATTATACCTATGGCTATTGCAGATTGACTTTTGCTGCCTTTGCTGCTCTTGCTGAGATTATCTCATCAACCCTGATGGCATCCATGGCTGCTGTCGCTACATCTGCCTCAGCACCACCTCCAAACCCTCCACCACCACCTCCCTAAGGGCCTGCAGACGGGAACAGACGTGAGGATGTAGAGAACGAGGATGAAGAGGATGAAGAGAATGAGGTCGAGGAACTCCCTACTACCAACACTCGCCGGGAGTCTTGGGTGTGGCGGTTCTTTACCATTCATGGTAAAGTACCAAAAGCATGTGCGAACAAGGTCACTTGCAAACAGTGCAAAATGGTGCTGAGTCATTGGTAGAGGTGGTTCGTACAGCTTTGGTACGACATCCATGAAGCGACACCTAAAGTCGTTCGACAGTGCGGTTATTCGCAAGGTTGTACCTTGTGATAAATGTAGTAGGTTCAGTTCCTCTACAGCATCCTCCGTTTCCGCTCCTCTCACCACAAGAGACACTCCTGTGGGAGAGCACATCCCTCCAGCTACTTCACAGGCCATTCACGATGCTGTTGACCTTACCTTTTGAGGGTCACAATATTGTGTATGTACTGCGACACAGTACTCTGCAGGGGGGAGAGTCTTTGAAGTGCTTTCGAGACTATGGTCAAGGAGCACCAGAAGACCTGCTACCTGCCTAAGTAAGGCCCACCCTACATCTTCCTCTCTACACCTGCCCTTTCTTATCCCCGTGGTTGGTGTACCTTCCATACCCTCCTTTCCCCTCCTCTCCTAGTGTGTCATGTGTAAAAAAACAAAATAAATATAAAACAACAAAAATCCAAAAAAAAAGGCTCTTTTCAGAGCCGCCTTTCACAGTTTAAAAATAGAAGAGGCAAATAAACAGTGCAGGGCCCTATGCATTCTTTGGAAGTCCGCGGACAGTCCTAGGACATATAAAGTTTTAGGGTGCTGCCCTAGCAAAGCCAATGCACTTTTCTCTGGGAGGAAGTGGTGGCTCTGAGAAGAGCATTTTAGTGGTGTTTTTGTGTGTTTGAAAAACTTGAAATCGTCAACATCTACTGCAAAATAGATGACTCTAATTCCAAAAAAGGTTGCAATGCATTTTGTACATTTCTCAGAAAAATCTGATTACCAGCATAAGTAAGATGGACTCCATCTCTGCGAAAAATGTAAATGTTAGGAAACATAATATTTTCATTGTGAAAAGAGGACATGCCAACATCTCTTAGAAAGGCACAAACAGCCTTATTAATATTGCGCCTCGCTTTCTCCATTTGTGGACCAAATAAAGAAGAACACAGCCACATTTGTCTTTGCGCAATATGAGAAAAAATTACTTGGGAATTTGGAAACATGTCCATGACCTTCTGAAGTCCTTCTTTCATTGCAAATTGCAAATAAATTCCAGACACATGTCCTAAACTGTTCCCTCCACAATAAATTATAATTATGTCTGGATGATGCTCTGTCTCTAAAGTAGCACAGAGAGGTACCAAGTCCAGCCACTTCATTCCAGGCACTCCATGCCAGTGCACTTCCTCATGAGGGAATCCAAGATCTGCAGCCACTCCACAACGTTCTGTATGCTCCTCCAACCAATGTATCCATGAGTCTCCCAAAATCCAGATAATCTGTTTTTGGAAACACACAGCTATCTGTTCTTCTCTCAGGAAAAAGACATTCTGACAAAATCTCTCCTTACACAACACACCCAGTAAACTTTACTGACCAATCCCTAGCTCAGCTCATTCTCATTTGCATGCCTCTCCACCCCAAAATCTCTGTATGTAATACGCGCTGTCCGCAGACTACTGCCATGTCTGCGGACATATCGAAAATCTGAGCATGGTGAATGTAAATTTAAATAGTGTTCCTCATTTCCCCTTTGAGGTGGGATCTGAAAAGAGCTGTTTTTTTTAATTTTTTTTGCAGATGCCTGACAGACACCTGTTATTTTGTATTTTTTGGTTTTTTTTTTCTTCTTTCTTTACTACTAAAATCTTCACATAACCTTCTTCAAAGCAACCCTTACATTCCAAAACAGCATGGCATTTCCCAAAAAAGATAAGGAAATGCCATCTTCTTCAAAATAAACAGCATTACTCGAATCAATATTCTCATTATTACAGAAAAACATACCAGCTCTAAGCATGAAAGCACACATGCCTCGATTGATTGCACAACTAGCAATGTTTTGCTGAGGACAAAAAAACAGAACTATTGTCCCATATTGCCCTAGGTACTAATCCAGACAAATTTACTTTTACATTTGGAAGGATGTTCATTACTGCTTGAACAAACTGTTCTAAATCTGCCAACAAAGTAGGGGCACTGACGTAACCAAAATGGAAAGCACCATAGTGCAAAACTACCAAATGGGGACTGTTCATCCTGCGCATATCTTCACAAACTTGTAGAATTCCCTCTACATTGCAATCAGGCACAGTGCTCCACAACACCTCCACTCCTTTAACATCGAAATTGTTTGCCACATGCCTGCATTGAGCATACTGCTGTAAACCATGGACAAACATATCTCCGAGCACCAACATCTTGACTTTCTCCACCTCTGCCATCTTCACTACACAGACTCTCTTTCTACACACATTCACAACGTCAACATCTGATTGGCTGATCCCTACAGTCCCCTTTCCATACTGGATTTGCTGGAATACCCTGGATGTGGCACACCCTATCCGCGGACAGCCGCGGTGTCTGTGCGGCACGTAACTCTTAGCCAGCCCTTCTACCCTTTCCACATCACTCTCGGTGCCATTCCCTCATTGAATACAGCTAAGCAGTTACACAACCATCCACCAATCACATCCAAGACCTCTACATCTAACTCCATCATCAGAGTTCCGCACTTCAAATGTACTGTTGATCACTCTGAGTACAAGTCTCATATCATTGGAAAGCACCTACTACAAAAACTACTCTACAAGTCTCCAAGATTTCTACTTACAGCTGCATTCATATCCACATGCATGAATACAAACTACAGGTATGCATATTTTATTCACAGTACATGTACAACTTTTATGAATCCATATAAACAGAGTAATGCCACTAAACCTGCATAGCCTATACATACATGCCAACCCTCCCTATTTACGCGCAAGACTCCCTATTTTTCATTGAAAAATTGCACTATTTTTTACTGTCTCCCGCATAACCTATACATTCATGCCAACCCTCCGATTTAGGCACTATTTTTTACTGTCTCCCGCCTAAATTAATGCTATCCCAATGCAATCCTACGGGAAAAATAAATGTTCCCGATTGCTGTGGTGAAATCTCCCTCTCAGGGGCTCCCGATTGTTGGCATGTCTACCTATAAAATGAACTTATGGAAATGTTTTCCATCTACTATAATCAACTGTCACTTCCAAACCTGTCTGCTATCTACAACACAGCTTTAAAAAAACCAAGTGAATTTCATGCACTTAAAATTCTACTCATTTCCAAAGCATGTTGAACTAACATATTGTAAATAAAATATAAAGGATGCACATAGTCAAATGAAATACATGCATACACTATGTTCAGATATCAAACAAGAATACTGTCACAAAAACATAAAAATCAACGTCTACATTAACAACAGTGCTATAAACACACAAAATTACTAACTTCTTTCTTTTACAATTGCAGTGAAGACCGCTCTCCTGAAAATCAGCAGCATCTGAACTGCAAACAACATATCCAAAGAAACCTGCTCATTCCACAAAAAAAGAGTAAGAACAATACTACCTTAATATTCTTACAGTTCCTCAAACACACTGTGTGGTACATTCATGTAATTTGCGCACCAAAAAAACTGCGATTTCTGAACCATTCTGCCCACAAATCCCCATTTATTAAACAGAGATTAGCTAGCAGAATGGCGCACAAATCCCCGTTTTTTTGGAACACAAATAACATACTCAACCCTTAGAATGTTAGTACTACAAAACAAAGAACTGTTTTAATTTTCTACCATAAGATTTACTATTAATGCTTCTCCTCACCACTAGCTCACTTTCTACTCTCATCTGAACCACAGTTTAGTAACACACAAATAGAAGAATAGCCTTTTTAACTAATTGTAACTGCCCAATGCACAATCACACACCACCACATACATCTTTCCCATCATACTCAGACACTCATGCACACAGCACACATACATTGAAGAACGGCCCAACCCATACCTTCTTTTTTGTTTATCAACAGACCCAAAAGAATGCCTACCAAAAAGCAAGTCTGTAGAAAGCAACACAGAAATAGAGCAAATGAAAATAAAAGTGTCCAAAATAACCATCCATCTCTACCAGAGTTCGTACAAAACTTTCAAACAAAACAGCTAATATAGTCATTTAGTGAAACAAAACAGGCTTCCAGTACAGAAACTTTGCCTCCTCTATCAAAATGTAAAACGAAACAAAAAATACTTAACAAGAATTCGGCTACCACTACTGCTAAAACTGTTCCTATAAATCTTGATATACTAGCAAGTAACCATACCAAAAAAAAGTATTTTAGCAAAAATATTCCATCACAGAGTCCTTCAGAATCTTCTAAAAACAGGAGACAAATCATGCACAACCCTTCAAACCTACCATAGAAAATCAATCTTAGAAAGTTATTTATTTTAGTGTTAAACAGAATGAAAGCACTAACAAAACAAACTACTAAATTACAAAAAAAACTTCTCAATAAACGGAATGTCAACAAAGATAACTTCTTCAATATCTGTGGAGGTGAATGGAGTCACACCACGAGCAGAGAACCATATTTTAATGAAAAAGCATACAAACAAAACCAAACAAACACAATTGCCATCCATAGCAGTGGACGAGGTTATGAAACAATTAATAATACCATAATGGAACAAGAAATACTGCTTACAAACATATCCCCAGATAACTCAGAATTACCTCTCCATTCAACTGAACAAGAAAGTCCATGCATGTAAATGTGTAACATTCCTTTCAAATCTTTACGCCAGCTCCTCAATCAGTATGTGAAAGGCAAAGACAAAATCAAAATGAAAGTGCAGCAAAATATGGATACCTGTCCAGTGCGCAAATACACAGGACTACAAGGACATTCATTAGCCTGCATTTCAGGACCTATTTGCAAAAGCACCTTCCATCATATCAAAATGATATCAACACATCATTTAACTATAAGAAATCTAGTCTATAAACTGTACTTTGCTAAAAGTCCTGCTTTAGCACTAGCCAATTTAAATAACACTCTTCTACATGGTACACCCAAAGACCTACTCGAAGAAATTGACCATATCCAGAGAAAACATTTTGGAAGTGAAAGCCACTTACAAAATGCAATAGCTTTACAACAGACTAGCAACAATTCTGCACATGGCAACCTTCTACTACACACATACAAAAAAGAAATACTAAAATTTAAAAGTAAATCTGCTGAAGTACTAAACCATGTGTGTTTGAGTGTTGCCGCAGAACTTTTTATAAAAGTAACAAAAAAACTATAGACATAACATACAAAATAGAAGACAATGAAGATTCCAAATGGTTTGAATTAGCTCGCTACCTTATAGCAGAAAACAAATACGAAATAACTGACCCCTTAATACTTTGCAGTTACTGCACAACAACCAAACTCCTTCACGTGCTATCACAAATAACTTGGAATTATTCCCACAACCAAAACCCCTGCAACAACTCAATTTATATGAGAGCATCATAATTCAAACAGTGCACCCATTTCAAGCAATAATACGCCTTCAACCAAAAACAGCAAAATTACCTCTCTCTGAATTGGTAAAAGGCATTTGTGGCAAAGTAGTTTATTTACCATTAGATCTGAAAGAAAATGTGCACACTCTGGGAGTACAACGTCCAATAGAGCAATCTTTAATTGTCTTAGTAAATGGTGTACCAACAAAAGACAAAAAAATTTGGCAACAACTTGTAGACTTACATGAAGTTAGACAAGCCTTGCAATATCTAAAAGACAATAATGAATACTACAAAGAAATACATATTGAAGAAAACTTAAGGGAAACAACTGAAATAATTCAAGAGTCACCAGAAACTGGTCAATTCGAACTTGTAGATCCTGCTAGAGTATCCAATATTTTAGACCTTTATACAATTCATCCATTACACTCTAATGACACCATAGAAGATGCACTAGAAATGTACCAAATGCGACAAACCAAAGGATCACCAATCGGCATATGGGAAAAAAGTATAGAAGCACGTGCTTTTCATCTGCTCTTTCCTACTGGCAACGGAGGAAGGTACGATGATAGACCCACTCAGATAACAGCATCAGAATACAGCTTGATATGAATATATTCTGAAGATCCCAGATTTAGACAAAATGTGGAATACATATTCCACCTACTCTTTGAAAGTGAACTAGCAACTCTATGTTACGGAGTTGCACACATATTGAAATCAGGAACCCACTTTCAAAATATGTCAGCTACGCAATTAATACAAAAAGTGCAAGAAAAAGATGATGTTTTACAATCAAGCATTACAAATCTGTCAGCAAACATGCGTGGTACGAAAGAGTACTGGTTCCGATGTCACAGAGATGTACGTTGTATGATAAGAAACCTTGGCCCACCCACTTGGTTTGTTACATTAAGTTGTGCAGAATAAGCATGGGAAGATTTACATGATTTCCTACGCATATCAAACAAAAACAAAACAAACATAGATATACTAACACCTGGAGAACTTTGCTCTCTAGATCCTGTTAATGTTTCAAGATATTTCCATCATCTTTTCATTGCTATGCTACACTTTGTTTGTAATAAAACTGTTCCTCCCCTCAGAGAAGTGCAACACTTCTTTTGGAGAAAAGAATACCAAGCCAGAGGAGCACCACGTATCCACATGCTTTTATGGATTAAAGATGCTCCTAAATTTGGTCAAGACAGTGATTCCACTGTTTTACAGTTTATCGAATAATATATCACTTGTGAAATTCTATCGAAAGCAACAAATAGTGATCTTCATGCACAAAATGTACAATTCCAAAGACACAAATGTGGCAAATATTGTCATTGCAAATACAAAAACACAGGGAAATACTACACCAAATGCCACTTTGGTTTCCCTAGACCAGTTACAGAAACAGGTGAAGTGAACAACTTCATGTCTTCAGTTAGACATAGTGTTAAAGCTAAATCACCTAAGAACACGTATTCCATAAAAAGAACAGAATAATCAAAACATATCAATGATTAAAATACAATCATTGCCCTCTTATGGAATACAAACATAGATATGCAGTACATTGCAGACAATTCCACTGCAGTTGCACAATATGTTACAGCCTACTTAACAAAAGCAGAAAAAACAGAGCTTAAAGACCTCTGGAATTACCTATCATCAGACAAAACACTATCTCAAAAGTTGTACAGCTTAGGCATAAAAATGCTCTGTCATAGGGAATGTGGCTCCTATGAAGCTGCAGATTATTTAACCACTACTGCTTTGTTTGGACAATCTGAAAATATAGTATGGCTAAGTCTTGGTCCTGCTAAATCTAGAAAAAGAGTTCTCAAATCATATGAGGACATAGAAACAATAGCCAAAAATGATCCCAACAGCCAAGACATTTTGAAAAAACAATTTACTAGACACATACTACCCGAACAGGAGTACCACTTTGGAAACCAGGTGTCTATACCACATAGCCCAAATCTTCACATACAAAAATAATACAAAACCCGATGAAAAAAAAGGTAGATATAGAGTGACAGATTGTGAAGGCAGCTTAGTGAAACCTACCAAACAAAGCTTAATTAATCATATCAAATTGTCATCAAAACACCTCAACAGAAAGAACTATATTACATGTCCCTGCTGCAACTTTTTAAACCATGGAGAAAAGAAGAAGAGATACTAGAAAACTATGACTCCTATGAAGATGCTTTCAAAGCAAATGAAAGCACTATCACCGATATAAACTTTAAGCAGTACAAAACAATGTTGCACAATGAACAGCAACACAAAGAATAACTCCAGGCCCAACTAGATAAGGTCACTCCTGACAGTAGTCAACCTTCTGTAACAGGAAGTCGAGAACCACTGGGACAGCCACTAATAGCAAATGAGGCAGAATTAGCTATGACAGAAGTAGAGAACACGATGGGGCCGATTCATAGAATTCGGCGCACAAGTGGCGCACGCGGCTGGCGCACAGTGTGCGCGTGCGGTAGTCTGCGCCAGCCGCGTGCGCCGAAACACATTTCCGCGCACTGCGTATTCATGGATTCCAGCCACCAAAACCAGCCGTGGCGCACAGTGGCGCAGCGACCTTGCAGCAGCGCCAGTTACGCCCCCAAGAACGCCTTCAGCGCAGGGAAAAGCCATTAAAATCCCCAATCCAGCGCAAAGGGCTGCGCTAACCCTGTACCAGCACGGCAAGCGGGCTACGTGTATTACAGGGGTTCACGTGAAGTTTCACACGCGATTCCAGCAGGGTACGTGTATTTCAGGGGTGCGCGGGAAGTTCCACACGCGAATAGCCTGGGCGCGTGTATTTCAGGGGTGCGCGGGAAGTTCCACACGCGAATAGCCTGCGCGCGTGTATTTCAGGGGTGCGCGGCAAGTTCCACACGCGAATAGCCTGGGCGCGTGTATTTCAGGGGTGCGCGGCAAGTTCCACACGCGAATAGCCTTAGCGCGTGTATTTCAGGGGTTCGCGGGAAGTTTCACACGCGATTTCAGCAGGGTACGTGTATTTCAGGGGTGCACGGGAAGTTCCACACGCGAATAGCCTGGGCGCGTGTATTTCAGGGGTGCGCGGCAAGTTCCACACGCGAATAGCCTGGGCGCGTGTATTTCAGGGGTGCGCGGCAAGTTCCACACGCGAATAGCCTGCGCGCGTGTATTTCAGGGGTGCGCGGCAAGTTCCACACGCGAATAGCCTGGGCGCGTGTATTTCAGGGGTTCGCGGGAAGTTTCACACGCGATTTCAGCAGGGTACGTGTATTTCAGGGGTGCGCGGGAAGTTCCACACGCGAATAGCCTGGGCGCGTGTATTTCAGGGGTTCGCGGGAAGTTTCACACGCGATTTCAGCAGGGTACGTGTATTTCAGGGGTGCGCGGGAAGTTCCACACGCGAATAGCCTGGGCGCGTGTATTTCAGGGGTGCGCGGCAAGTTCCACACGTGAATAGCCTGGGCGCGTGTATTTCAGGGGTGCGCGGCAAGTTCCACATGCGAATAGCCTGCGCGCGTGTATTTCAGGGGTGCGCGGCAAGTTCCACACGCGAATAGCCTGGGCGCGTGTATTTCAGGGGTTCGCGGGAAGTTTCACACGCGATTTCAGCAGGGTACGTGTATTTCAGGGGTGCGCGGGAAGTTCCACACGCGAATAGCCTGGGCGCGTGTATTTCAGGGGTGCGCGGCAAGTTCCACACGCGAATAGCCTGCGCGCGTGTATTTCAGGGGTGCGCGGCAAGTTCCACACGCGAATAGCCTGGGCGCGTGTATTTCAGGGGTTCGCGGGAAGTTTCACATGCGATTTCAGCAGGGTACGTGTATTTCAGGGGTGCGCGGGAAGTTCCACACGTGAATAGCCTGGGCGCGTGTATTTCAGGGGTTCGCAGGAAGTTTCACACGCGATTTCAGCAGGGTACGTGTATTTCAGGGGTGCGCGGGAAGTTCCACACGCGAATAGCCTGGGCGCGTGTATTTCAGGGGTGCGCGGCAAGTTCCACACGCGAATAGCCTGGGCGCGTGTATTTCAGGGGTGCGCGGCAAGTTCCACACGCGAATAGCCTGCGCGCGTGTATTTCAGGGGTGCGCGGCAAGTTCCACACGCGAATAGCCTGGGCGCGTGTATTTCAGGGGTTCGCGGGAAGTTTCACACGCGATTTCAGCAGGGTACGTGTATTTCAGGGGTGCGCGGGAAGTTCCACACGCGAATAGCCTGGGCGCGTGTATTTCAGGGGTTCGCGGGAAGTTTCACACGCGATTTCAGCAGGGTACGTGTATTTCAGGGGTGCGCGGGAAGTTCCACACGCGAATAGCCTGGGCGCGTGTATTTCAGGGGTGCGCGGCAAGTTCCACACGCGAATAGCCTGGGCGCGTGTATTTCAGGGGTGCGCGGCAAGTTCCACACGCGAATAGCCTGCGCGCGTGTATTTCAGGGGTGCGAGAGAAAGTCTACACGTGATTGGCCTGGGTACGTGTGTTTCGGGGTGCGCGGGTAGTTCCACACGCGATTGGCCTGGGTACGTGTGTTTCGGGGTGCGCGGGTAGTTCCACACGCGATTGGCCTGGGTACGTGTGTTTCGGGGTGCGCGGGTAGTTCCACACGCGATTGGCCGGGGTACGTGTGTTCCGGGGTCCCGTGAACTTTCACACGCGATTGGTTGGGATCCACGTGTGTACTGTCATCACGTGCAATGAGGGATACTCCCTCGCACGTCACGTCACAGACGCGCTCACGCGCTGAGGGCCTTTGGTCCAATGAAAATGCGTATGCGTGCAGACGCGCTTACGCGCTAAGGGCCTTTCCTCGAATTACACGCTGACGTGCAGAATTTTCACGTGCCAAATCACTCCGTATCAAGCTGGCCACGCGTAAGCACACGGAAGACCACGCTCCTGCCCAGAAGGCCGAACTACTGCCCCCCAGAGCCCCGAGCACGCTCCCACCTGCCATCTGCTGCTGCCTGACTGCCTGCTGCCCACGTGCCCTGCCATTTGCTGCCTGCACATCAGCCAGGGGTGCTGTTGGTGTGACCACCCCTGCTGGAACCAAAGACTCCCGACTGGGATTCCATCGCTCCACAGCCCAGCCCCAGGACCCAGTTGCCCACCCACTCCTGCCTCTGGGGTTGTCATGTCGGGGCAAACTCCATCTGTGACCACTGACAACCCCCGGCCAGAGAGGCAGAGGGGCACCAGCTTCAGTGCCACCGAAGTTGGTGTCCTGGTGGAGCAAGTCCTGGGGCAGTATGATGCCCTCTTCGGAAGTTGCCGCGCCGACAAGGAAGGACGGACTCGGATCTGGACTGACATCGTGACTGCCATCAACGCGGAGGGGGTGGCAGTCCGCGACTTCCACCATGTCAAGAAGCGCTGGGAGGACTTCAGGTCCAGGACCCTGACCAAGGCCCGGCGCCTCTTGAAGGCAGCGGATGCCAAGGGGCGCCGGGGCCACTTGTCGGAAGAACAGATGAGGGTCCTGGAACACATATCCCCAGCGCTCCACGTCCAGGTCCTTGAGAGGCAGACCCAGTCGAGCGGTGAGTGTATATGCATCCTGATTGTGAGCAGTGCGTGTGGTGATTGTTCAGTAGTGTGCAGGTTGCACATCTGTTTGTATGGGGTCGAGTATGGGTGCGGGTGTACAGGGCCGTGGGGCTGACACATGCGAGGGCTGTAATGTGTGAGACATGGATGGTGCCTGTGTGTGTGGGCTTGCATGCCAAATGCAGTTGTGTGGGCACACAAGTTTGTATGAATGTGTATGTGAGTAGACATGTCCGTGATGTCACGCATGTATGTTGTTTTCAGCTGATTGTATCAGCGCTGTGTACATGTGCATGTGTGTGTATTTGACAAGGGTGCAACAGTGATGCAACATGGATGCATGTGACAGCGGTATGTGGAAGCCTGATTGGCAGATGTGACATGGATGCCCGTCTGATCACTGCGACACTTAGCAGAGGTGTACACATGCATGCAAGTGTGGTGGTTGGTGTGTACATGTGTGGTGCACTTCCTGTGTTGCATGTGATGTCTGGCTCACCTTTGGCTGCTGATGCTGTTGTATGTGTATGGATGGTGTTGGCAGTTGCAACATGGCTGTGGTATGGCTCGTGTGTGCAAGTTGTAATGACATGTGTGTTGGGGATTGTGATGACATGTCTGAGGTTTGCCAATGCCACTCATGTACAACTGTCATGTGTGTATGTGTCCATTGTACAGTGCCCTGATGCCTGTGTTTTTTTCTCCCTGTCTGCAGCGTCAACTGATGAAGAGGGCGGAGAAGGTGCTGTGGAGCACAGCGGCGGGGATCCCACCGCCAGCCGGAGACGCAAGGCCCGGCTCCCCTCCCAGGTTGTCATCTCGTCGGGGAGTGAGGAGTCCGGTGCCGCGTCCCAGGCCGCAGCTGCCGGGGGGAGGTCCAAGAGGCGGAGGTTGCAGTTGGACTCCTCGGCAGCAGAAGGGGCAGCTGGGACCCCACAGGGCCCAACGGGGGAAGATGGCACAGAGTCATCCAGGTTGGTGGGGGGTTTGGTGGAGGAGGAGGCCGTGCAAGCACCGGAGACGGGGTCTGGGGGTGGGGATCCCACTGGTGCTAGTGGTGCAGTGCAGGACCAGGGACAGGAGGCAGCACAGGCCGCCGCGGAGGTGCCTGTGTGCAATCCTGTCCCTGATCCTGTCCCTGCATCATCTTGCACCAGCAGGGATGCCCATGTCCAGACCAGTTTTCAGGCAGGGGATGAGCTGACGTCAACTGGCCTTCCTCTGCCTGCGGACGTGGCTATCCAGGCCCGGGTTGAGCCTGTCCTGGCTGGAGTGGCGTTGCGTCAACGGGCCATGCGAGGTGACCTGCAGTCTTTTCATGAAGAGACTGCACATCATCTCGAATGGCTCGTTGACCACGTCAGCCTGCTGGGACAGGTCACCCAGGCCGGATTCCTCCGTCTGATGGGGCTTGCCACGACCCCCTCCTCAGCTGGACCCCCTACGCGCCAGTCGTCCTCTGTGCCATCTTCCCACCCATCAGTCACCTGGGTGCCCTGTGGAGCTGCCTCTGACGGTGCGGCCAGGCTGGTGGAGGAGGCATCCCTGCCGCAGTCGGGAGTCGGAAGTCCAGCAGGGGTGGCCACGTCAACGACTGCACCCCAGCCGGCGGAGGATGTGCAGGCAGCAGGAGGCAGTGCAGGGGCAGAGGCACAGCAGCAGCAGCACCATGGTGGGAGCCATGAAGGCTCGGGGCCTTCGACATCGGAGGGGCAGGCATCGGCCGGAGGGCAGGAGGACCCAGGACAAAAAGTGTCTTCCGTGTGGCAGCGGTTGGGCCACGCCATAGATGCGGAGCGGCAGCGGGCGGAAGAGGCACGGCTCTCAATGGTCAGGGCGGAGAACTCCATGCAGAGGGCCCTGAGGCGGGTCGAGTGCCTCGAGGCAATCCGCAGGGCTTTGGAGGTGGACACGTCGACGGCCCTGCGGACCCTCGGGGCCATGGAGGAGGACCGCCTCCGGGACATTGAGGAGGAGTTTGATGATGCCCTGGCCCGGCACATCCAGAAGTGAGCCGTGGAACTAGCCCGCTGCCCTTGTACATAGTTATGTAGGTAGTGTTAAGTTTCATTTTTGTTTTTATTTCATTTGGACCTTTTGGACATTGGCCACATTTTTGTATATAGTTTTTTTTATTAGTTAGTGTAGTTAGTTAGGTTTCCTTTATTTTGTTGGGATGATGGACCCTGGCTTCTTGCATTGTACATAGTTGTGGACTTGTACATACTTTCTTTTTTGACATTATCCATGGATCAATGGCTTATAATTTTTTTTTCACATTGGATTTTGTTTGGTGGACATTGACTTTGTACTACATTACTTTGGATTTCTATATTCTTTAATTTTTTTTTTATTTTGAACGGACATGCTTCTTTTCATTTTTTTCCATTCACATTTCTGTTTCTTCATTTTTGTTTCTATTCATCTTTCCTTTAATACATTATTTATTTGTTGCACTTCAATGTGTGGTGTCTCATTGTTTTCATGCATTTCATGTTATGTGTTTAGAGAATCACTGACACCCATTGGGTGTATGTGAGGGACATGTGTTTGTTTTGGAACTTGCAATTGGTGTTCTGTGATGTAATTGCAGAATATGAGTGGGTGGATGCAATACTCGGGTGGGTGTTTTGCATTTGGGGGCTGACCATAGAGACCAGGGATCTGGACTGTGATGACATGTTGGGTGGGGAACATGAGTTGGACATGGGTGGGGGCCTGCTGGAGGCTGCCCCTGGTGGCTGGGGGTTGGGGGTGGTGGGAGACATGGGTGGGGGCCTGGTGGAGGGTTCCCCTGGATGCTGGGGGGTGGGGGTGCAGGGGGACATGTGTGGGGGCCTGGTGGAGGGTGCCCCTGCACTGCTGGGGGGTGGGGGTGGTGGGAGACATGTGTGGGGGCCTGGTGGAGGGTGCCCTGCACTGCTGGTGGGTGGGGGTGATGGGTGACATGAGTGGGGGCCTGGTGGAGGGTGCCCCTGCACTGCTGGGGGGTGGGGGTGGTGGGAGACATGTGTGGGTGCCAGGTGGAGGGTGCCCCTGCACTGCTGGGGGGTGGGGGTGGTGGGAGACATGTGTGGGTGCCAGGTGGAGGGTGCCCCTGCACTGCTGGGGGGTGGGGGTGGTGGGAGACATGTGTGGGTGCCAGGTGGAGGGTGCCCCTGCACTGCTGGGGGGTGGGGGTGGTGGGAGACATGTGTGGGGGCCTGGTGGAGGGTGCCCTGCACTGCTGGTGGGTGGGGGTGATGGGTGACATGAGTGGGGGTCTGGTGGAGGTTGCCCCTGGATGCTGGGGGGTGAGGGTGCAGGGGGACATGTGTGGGGGCCTGGTGGAGGGTGCCCCTGCACTGCTGGGGGGTGGGGGTGGTGGGAGACATGTGTGGGTGCCAGGTGGAGGGTGCCCCTGCACTGCTGGGGGGTGGGGGTGGTGGGAGACATGTGTGGGTGCCAGGTGGAGGGTGCCTCTGCACTGCTGGGGGGTGGGGGTGGTGGGAGACATGTGTGGGTGCCAGGTGGAGGGTGCCCCTGCACTGCTGGGGGGTGGGGGTGGTGGGAGACATGTGTGGGGGCCTGGTGGAGGGTGCCCTGCACTGCTGGTGGGTGGGGGTGATGGGTGACATGAGTGGGGGTCTGGTGGAGGTTGCCCCTGGATGCTGGGGGGTGAGGGTGCAGGGGGACATGTGTGGGGGCCTGGTGGAGGGTGCCCCTGCACTGCTGGGGGGTGGGGGTGGTGGGAGACATGTGTGGGGGCCTGGTGGAGGGTGCCCTGCACTGCTGGTGGGTGGGGGTGATGGGTGACATGAGTGGGGGCCTGGTGGAGGGTGCCCCTGCACTGCTGGGGGGTGGGGGTGGTGGGAGACATGTGTGGGGGCCTGGTGGAGGGTGCCCTGCACTGCTGGTGGGTGGGGGTGATGGGTGACATGAGTGGGGGCCTGGTGGAGGGTGCCCCTGCACTGCTGGGGGGTGGGGCTGGTGGGAGACATGTGTGGGTGCCAGGTGGAGGGTGCCCCTGCACTGCTGGGGGGTGGGGGTGGTGGGAGACATGTGTGGGTGCCAGGTGGAGGGTGCCCCTGCACTGCTGGGGGGTGGGGGTGGTGGGAGACATGTGTGGGTGCCAGGTGGAGGGTGCCCCTGCACTGCTGGTGGGTGGGGGTGATGGGTGACATGAGTGGGGGCCTGGTGGAGGGTGCCCCTGCACTGCTGGGGGGTGGGGGTGGTGGGAGACATGTGTGGGGGCCTGGTGGAGGGTGCCCTGCACTGCTGGTGGGTGGGGGTGATGGGTGACATGAGTGGGGGCCTGGTGGAGGGTGCCCCTGCACTGCTGGGGGGTGGGGGTAGTGGGAGACATGTGTGGGTGCCAGGTGGAGGGTGCCCCTGCACTGCTGGGGGGTGGGGGTGGTGGGAGACATGTGTGGGTGCCAGGTGGAGGGTGCCCCTGCACTGCTGGGGGGTGGGGGTGGTGGGAGACATGTGTGGGTGCCAGGTGGAGGGTGCCCCTGCACTGCTGGGGGCTGGGGGTGGTGGGAGACATGTGTGGGGGCCTGGTGGAGGGTGCCCTGCACTGCTGGTGGGTGGGGGTGATGGGTGACATGAGTGGGGGTCTGGTGGAGGTTGCCCCTGGATGCTGGGGGGTGAGGGTGCAGGGGGACATGTGTGGGGGCCTGGTGGAGGGTGCCCCTGCACTGCTGGGGGGTGGGGGTGGTGGGAGACATGTGTGGGTGCCAGGTGGAGGGTGCCCCTGCACTGCTGGGGGGTGGGGGTGGTGGGAGACATGTGTGGGGGCCTGGTGGAGGGTGCCCTGCACTGCTGGTGGGTGGGGGTGATGGGTGACATGAGTGGGGGCCTGGTGGAGGGTGCCCCTGGATGCTAGGGGGTGGGGGTGCAAGGGGACATGAGTGGGGGCCTGTTTGAGGCTGCCCCTGCACTGGTGGGGGGTGGGGGTGTGGGGAGACATGGGTGGGGGCCTGCTGGAGGCTGCCCCTGGTGGCTGGGGGTGCAGGGGGACATGCGTTGGTGGGCAGTAGTGCTAGTTGATATGTGGGTTGGCTGGTGGGCATGGCCATGGTGGATGGGGTGCCTGCAGGACATGTGCTGGGTAGGCCCCTGTGGTGTGAGCCACCTGCAGGGGCCGTGGAGGGTGTAGAGGGTACACCTGGGAGGACCCACACGTGCAATTCACGTGTGCTGCTCCCCGCGCACCCCTGGAATCCACGTACCCGGCCAAATCGCGTGTGTCACTTCCCGCGCACCCCCGAAATACACGTACCCCGCTCAATCGCGTGTGGAACTTCCCGCGCACCCCCGAAATACACGTACCCCGCTCAATCGCGTGTGGAACTTCCCGCGCACCCCTGAAATCCACGTACCCGGCCAACTCGCGTGTGGAACTTCCCGCGCACCCCTGAAATCCACGTACCCGGCCAAATCGCGTGTGGAACTTCCCGCGCACCCCCGAAATACACGTACCCGGCCAAATCGCGTGTGGAACTTCCCGCGCACCCCTGGAATCCACGTACCCGGCCAAATCGCGTGTGTCACTTCCCGCGCACCCCCGAAATACACGTACCCCGCTCAATCGCGTGTGGAACTTCCCGCGCACCCCTGAAATCCACGTACCCGGCCAACTCGCGTGTGGAACTTCCCGCGCACCCCTGAAATCCACGTACCCGGCCAAATCGCGTGTGGAACTTCCCGCGCACCCCCGAAATACACGTACCCGGCCAAATCGCGTGTGGAACTTCCCGCGCACCCCTGGAATCCACGTACCCGGCCAAATCGCGTGTGTCACTTCCCGCGCACCCCCGAAATACACGTACCCCGCTCAATCGCGTGTGGAACTTCCCGCGCACCCCCGAAATACACGTACCCGGCCAAATCGCGTGTGTCACTTCCCGCGCACCCCCGAAATACACGTACCCCGCTCAATCGCGTGTGGAACTTCCCGCGCACCCCCGAAATACACGTACCCCGCTCAATCGCGTGTGGAACTTCCCGCGCACCCCTGAAATCCACGTACCCGGCCAACTCGCGTGTGGAACTTCCCGCGCACCCCTGGAATCCACGTACCCGGCCA
The DNA here is from genome assembly GCF_040938575.1 of Ambystoma mexicanum. Classification (NCBI taxonomy): domain Eukaryota; kingdom Metazoa; phylum Chordata; class Amphibia; order Caudata; family Ambystomatidae; genus Ambystoma; species Ambystoma mexicanum. The sequence continues at coordinate 1,686,366,237 of NC_090929.1, forward strand.
AATCGCGTGTGTCACTTCCCGCGCACCCCCGAAATACACGTACCCCGCTCAATCGCGTGTGGAACTTCCCGCGCACCCCCGAAATACACGTACCCCGCTCAATCGCGTGTGGAACTTCCCGCGCACCCCTGAAATCCACGTACCCGGCCAAATCGCGTGTGTCACTTCCCGCGCACCCCCGAAATACACGTACCCCGCTCAATCGCGTGTGGAACTTCCCGCGCACCCCCGAAATACACGTACCCGGCCAAATCGCGTGTGGAACTTCCCGCGCACCCCTGGAATCCACGTACCCGGCCAAATCGCGTGTGTCACTTCCCGCGCACCCCCGAAATACACGTACCCCGCTCAATCGCGTGTGGAACTTCCCGCGCACCCCCGAAATACACGTACCCCGCTCAATCGCGTGTGGAACTTCCCGCGCACCCCTGAAATCCACGTACCCGGCCAACTCGCGTGTGGAACTTCCCGCGCACCCCTGAAATCCACGTACCCGGCCAAATCGCGTGTGGAACTTCCCGCGCACCCCCGAAATACACGTACCCGGCCAAATCGCGTGTGGAACTTCCCGCGCACCCCTGGAATCCACGCACCCGGCCAAATCGCGTGTGTCACTTCCCGCGCACCCCCGAAATACACGTACCCCGCTCAATCGCGTGTGGAACTTCCCGCGCACCCCCGAAATACACGTACCCCGCTCAATCGCGTGTGGAACTTCCCGCGCACCCCTGAAATCCACGTACCCGGCCAACTCGCGTGTGGAACTTCCCGCGCACCCCTGAAATCCACGTACCCGGCCAAATCGCGTGTGGAACTTCCCGCGCACCCCTGGAATCCACGTACCCGGCCAAATCGTGTGTGGAACTTCCCGCGCACCCCCGAAATCCACGTACCCGGCCAAATCGCGTGTGGAACTTCCCGCGCACCCCTGGAATCCACGTACCCGGCCAAATCGCGTGTGGAACTTCCCGCGCACCCCTGGAATCCACGTACCCGGCCAAATCGCGTGTGGAACTTCCCGTGCACCCCCGAAATACACGTACCCGCCCAAATCGCGTGTGGAACTTCCCACGCACCCCTGGAATCCACGTACCCGGCCAAATCGCGTGTGGAACTTCCCGCGCACCCCCGTAATACACGTACCCCGCTCATTCGCGTGTGTAACTTCCCGCGCACCCCCGGAATACACGTACCCCGCTCAATCGCGTGTGTCACTTCCCGCACACACCCGGAATACACGTACCCCGCTCAATCGCGTATTTTACTTCCCGCGGCGCCACTTTTTTGATGCGCTGGGACTCTACCGCCTGCCTTCGTGTGGCGGACGTGTTTCAGCTTGTGCGTGGCTTTGGCTGTGCGTGGGTTTGCCCTATTCCATTCCATGAATACGTGTGGTTCGTGTGCGTGTGGGCGTTACCTCTGCTTCCGTGCAGTGCATCCCCAGTTACGCCCTTATTTTCGCGTGTTGTTCCCCATTCCGCGCGTTACGCCCCATGTCCCGCCCACTTTCTGCTGTGTGCGCTGAGGTTGTGCGCTTTCACTGTGCGCGTCGCGCACCGTCGCGCACGCCTTTCGCGATGTTGCAGTGACTTGTGCGCCATGCACGGGTTTGGCGCACATCCCGCGGTGAACACGCGCAGGGACTTCCATGAATCGCACGCGTGCGCGTGCGCCTGTTTTTTTCCGCTTGCGCATGCTTGCGCATGCTTGCGCCTAGATTTTCGGCGCACGTTGGTTCCATGAATCGGCCCCGATGTGTCACCATGAAGAAGAAACAGAAGACTTAACTGTACTACAATCAAAACTGAACAAAGAGCAGTGCACCATTTTTCAAGAAGTAACAAAAGAAATTGCACATGGTGTACAGCATGAAAATAAAGAATGTACCTGCCAAAATTACAAACCTATACTAAAATACGTCAGTGGTGAAGCTGGTTCAGGCAAAACATTCTTAATCAAAATCATCAGCAAGTTCCTTCAACAATTGACAAGCAACAAACTGTCAGCTGTTGTAACTGCCCCAACAGGTTAAGCTGCCTACAACATAGGTGGTGTCACTTTACACCGATTACTACTCCTTCCAGTAGAACACCAATACAAATTAGAATATTACAAACTTTCTACAGAAGCTGCAATGGAACTACGCAGAGTGTTAAAACAAATGAAAATGCTACTAATAGATGAAGTGAGCATGGTCTCCAACGTAATGTTGGCTTTGATTCACCTCAGATTCCAAGAAGTAATTAAAACAAACTACGAAGAGCTCTTTGGAGGAAAACACATTATTGTTTTTGGAGATCTTCTTCAATTGACACAAGTGAAAGGTGAACCTATTTTTAAAACCTTAGGGCACAAACTCTGGCGTAAAACTGTTCGCAGCATAGGAAATGTCTACCTTTGGCAACATTTCCAATTCAGAGAATTAACAGAAAACATGCGCCAATTTGCAGACCTCACTTACGCCAACATTTTAAAAAGTATTAAAATTGGTGTACTATCACAAGAAGCACAAGCAATATTAAAAACCCGGCACATCCATACACTTTATGGCCATAACTCATGTGCTACTAATGTTATGGAACAGTTAGCGCACAAAAATGTCAATTGTATGTCCTTAATGCCAACTCTTGCAAGCTGTTCCAAATTCAATGAAACAATGTTGAAAAAAGAAATGCAACCAATAATTGAAATTGGCTCCACAGACAAATTGGACGTACATAGTATGACACTACCCATGTGTCAACAAGCCACAACAAGACTAAATACCTTAGAAAATTCTATCTCCAACACAGCTGGTTTGGAGAAAATATTAAAATTATACTTAAACTGTAGAGTAATGCTTAAACGTAACCTTGACGTGGAGCAAGCACTAGTTAATGGAGCACTGGGTACAGTTGTTGGCTTTCAAACATACCCACGTGACAACAACATTCAGTTTGTCAATATTCTCTTTGGCAAACTTTCAGAAGTAAAAAGAATAGGACGCTCAACAGCTCGATTCCTTCTCTTCAAAGACATGTATGTATGCAGAGAACAATTTTCTCTAAGTCTAGCAAACGCAGTCACCATTCATAAATCACAAGGACTTACCCTAGCATTGATAGATATTGGTAACAAAGTCTTTGAAGAAGGCATGAGCTACGTAGCACTATCACGCTTAGGTACACTTGACGGTCTATTTCTGATCAACTTTGATGCAAGTAAAGTAAACGCTGATATTCCTTGCATTTTAGAATACAATAGACTACATTCAGTATACACCCCCATCTAAAAACAGATCCAGTTCCACAAAAAGGAAAATGTTGTAAATGAAAACGAATTCAAACAGAAATGCAACAGGATCTGACTGCAAATCCTCCAAAGAGAGTAAAAGAAGCTAGTACTTCATCACTTACTACAACCAAAGAAGAACCTATTATTCAAAGTAACTCAGGTACTTCTTCAAAGAAGCAACACACACTCCAAAAAAATGACTTGGACACAGAACTATCTGGTCCATTCAAATTTTTAAATATAACTGGTGTAAGTTGCTACGCAAATATAGCAATGAATATTCTATTTCAATCGCCACCAATTGTTGACAACATTTACTTACACAGTACAGACCAATTACCACAACCAAAGAAGAACCTATTACTCAAAGTAACTGAGGTACTTCTTCAAAGAAGCAACACACACTCCGAAAAAATGACTTGGACACAGAACTATCTGGTCCATTCAAATTTTCAAATATAACTGGTGTAAGGTGCTACGCAAATATAGCAATGAATATTCTATTTCAATCGCCACCAATTGTTGACAACATTTACTTACACAGTACAGACCAATTGTGTTTGCAAATGTTAGTACTTCACAGAAATGCAACAAACAATCCTGACAACACGTATTGTGTCCATGGAATAAGACAAGAATTGGACTACTATTCTGGAATGGTGAAATTCACTATAAACTCACAAGAAGATCCACAAGAATTTCAAATATACTTACTACAAGTACTGGAAAACAAAAACATACCTATAAATGAAATATTCCAGATTTCATACATGTGGAAACATACATGCACTCTCTGCAACAATGTGACACAGGAACAAATCCCTAATGAGCACTTTGTGTATGTATCCATACCTAGTTGTGAATCCGTTCCATTTCAGCAACTTGTACAAAATGCAAACCATGGTAGATTATGTACAACCTGCAATTCAGATAATCGCTCCACCTTACTAATACAAGCACATCGTAAATATGTAATACTAATGCTTCTATGTTACAATGCAGATGGTACCAAAAACAACTGCAAGCTGACTGGATTCACTTGGTAAGAAAACCTTCACAACAATAGGTATAATCTACCATGCAGGAGCCACAACCAATGCAGGTCACTATACTGCATATATAAAAAAGAAATGTGGATGGTTCGAATGTAATGATAGTACCATTACTCTAAAGCAGAGATTACCAGCAAATCTTACAAATGCTTATTTAATCTTCTTAAAACCAAAATGTAATAACTAATCTGTACTTAAACATTAACAAAACTTCAATTAAAAACTATAAACTGTTAGAATACGCCTACAGGTTATCTAACTGCGCCAAGATTCTATAACAACCAAACATATAAATGAATACCACGAAATTATAACAAGAAATAAACAGTTAGAATATGCCAACAGGTATCTAACTGCCCCAAGATTTTGCAACAACCAAACAGATAAATCAATATCACTAAATTATAACAAAAATCTGCAACAAGCCAACAGATAGAACATTAGCCAGTAACAAGTGAACACTGAGAACAAGCAAACAAATAGACTGTAGCATAACAAAAAAAGGTTTTATTAATCTGACATGGATTCTTTTTCCCACAGACCCAATAATTTGAAAAACAAACACAGAAACTGAGCAAATTGCACAGTACACTGGTTTGTAAACTACTAAATATGAGGGTCGAAAAAAAAGTTGAAATGTCCATTATGCAATGTAATAAGTCTTTAAAAATACATACACCAACATGCTCTTTTCTTTTATCACAGAAATTGAAAAAGAATATGTGCTCCAGTTACCCAACTCATGAAAAAAATATATCCAATGTCAAAAAATCAAACAGTGAGTACATTCTAATAGAACACATAAATACTGCTGCATAACAGAACCATTGAAGCAAACATCTAACCATACACCACAGATATGTTATACTGGAGTGCTTGTTAACAAACTCTACAATCTTAATGACATGTCGTAGCCAAATCTTCACATACAAACTATACAAATCAAACAGTACACAAACTGTAGATTTGCAAATATTTGATAGATAATTGATTCTATGGGTGTGATCTATGAGTGTGATATGCTGCGGTGGTTGTGGCCAGGGCCTAGAGTCTTGGGTGTATGGCCTATGGCCTACAACCATGCACCCAAGACTCTAGGCCCTGGCCACAACCACCACAGCATATCACACCCATAGAATCAAACATTTTAACTGTCTATATGGGCACACCCATATCACACTTTCTGCAAAGTTTGGTGAAAATTCATCCATCGAGAACGAAGTTAAAAGCCACCCATATTGGCTTATAACTTCAGTGCATATAACTACTGTAGATTTCCAAATATTTAATAGATATTTGATTCTATGGGGGTGATCTATGGGTGTGATATGCGGCGGTGGCTGTGGCCGGGGCCTACAGCCTGTGGCCATGCACCCAAGACTCTAGGCCCTGGCCACAACCACCGCAGCATATCACACCCATAGATCACACCCATTGAATCAAACATTTTAACTGTCTATATGGGCCCACCCATATCTCACGTTTTGCAAAGTTTGGTGAAAATTCATGGTGGCTTATAACTTCAGTGCATATAACTTCGGTCTTTTGATAAGCTGGTCAAGTGGCACAGCGAGCAGAAGCGCTCGCTTTGACGTCGGTCCAAAGGGGCAAAACTCAGCCTTTCATCCTTCCGAGGTCGATAAATGAGCACCACACACCATGGGTAATAATAAGCAGTGCTCAGATACCTGAGGGTTCATAGCTCTATATAAATGCCAAATTATTATTATATGCTGCGGTGCTTGTGGCCAGGGCCTAGAGTCTTGGGTGTATGGCCTACAGCACCCAAGACTCTAAGCCCTGGCCACAACCACCGCAGCCTATCACACCCATGGTGGCTTATAACTTCGTCACACCCATAGAATCAAACATTTTAACTGTGGCATATGGGCAATTTTTATGTGCGCGTACAGCGCGCGTGTCCTTTGAACAGTCTCAACTTGCCTGCGGACAGCACGGACGGGAATAATGTCCTTAGGACAACCCGTCATTTTCACTAATTACGGACATCCCAGACAGCGCGGGCATGGTCGAATACACCTGCCACCCAAACAAATACAGTATTTGACACATCTCTTACTCCCAAACCTCCCCAAGCACTCTTGCACACCAAAACACTCCTCAAAACTGCATTTCGCCTCAGTTCACCGTCGCGCTGTCGGCGGATCCAAGATGGTGGGCGCATCGGAACAATCTGACGCACTTCGCGCTCTTCACCATCCCATCAGCGAAAGAATCACATGTCCACAGACATGATGCAAGCCGATTAGCCAATCGGTGTCTTGCCCGCAGAGCGAACAGGGAAGTGCGTCCGCGGAGCAGACATAGATATCTTTTTTCTTTAATTTCTTAAGACATACTTTTTGATTGTTTTTAAAAAAAACTACTGGACAGATTTTCACCAAATCTATAAAAGCACGCTTTCGGGAGCAAGCCACTGCTCCTGCCGCACATTTGGTGAAAATCCGTCCAGTGGTTTGGGCTGTAGGCGTGCACAAAGTTTTTCCCTCAGTCTATGGGAAAAAAAGAAATGTTGGGACCCCCTTATAACTTTGCCCCCCCCGGACCAAACCTCACCAAACTTTGCAAAATAATTCGGAGTGGGCCATATACTTTTTTTGCAAAGTTTGTTGAGGATTCGTCCAGGGAGAGGGAAGTTATAAGCCACCCAAAAAGTGCTCCTCCGATGGGATTGGCAATTTAACCATAAATACACAGCCACTACCGTGGCTGTGTCATATATTGTGAAAACAGGAGCCACTTGTAACAGGTACATGAAGCTGCCAAATAATAGAAATATTCTTCCGCACATTCATAAAAGGGCACCACTCCAAGATCCACTTAGCACTTTTAATTTATTAAGCATTGTGCTGGAAGGGAAAAACAGAAAACAGGATGAAGCGTTTCGCGGTGCATACAGAGTGTCATTCAGTTTGGTTAGGCATTCCTGTTGCATTTCCAAATCGGCCATTTTAAAACATGCAGTACAAACAGCTTGACATGCAGGAAATTGTGTTTACAATTAAAATGCTTTAAATTGCTTGTCCATACCAAAAACATTTTTTCCTATTGATTGTTTACATAGTATGTGTTACTTCAAACTTAAGTTAAAGGTATAATTACACATAAATTAAAAAAATAGGGGGGTGGATGAAAGAGAGGGGGAGGACAGCGTAGTGTGTGTCTAATTGTTGCCAAAAATATTAACCTCTGTTTATTTCAGCGTCTAATACAACTCATACTGTCTATGTATAACAATACAAACAAACCCCTGAGCGACTGTACATACTTTTATATAAAGTCCTAATGCAAGGTGTCATTATCAAAATTGTGCATTCTGTTGACTCGGCCTGTGGAAAAGTAAGGCTTTAGTTGAGATAGGTCCTTATAATTGTCAAGGACATGTAGTGTCTGTGCAAATATGCTAGCGCAAATAAGCAGATGTATAGACCACATAAAGTGCTAAGTGCCTTGATTGTAATACTAATAAAGTCCATATATATATGTATATATATGTTGTGTGTTTGGGTACGGGTTTTGTGGGTGGTGGAGGAGTTTCGGGACCCATTAAAATAAAAAATAAAAACAGCAAAAACGGCTGGGCTGACTGCTTTATCCCTGCAATCTGCAAACTGTCTGGCTAGCTGTGGTGGCCTAAAGGTGAACACCTGATCTGTCTGACCCCTTCTGCAAGTCCCCTCACAGACAGCTATCTGGGGTCCCATGAGAAGAGCAATGATATTTACAGTTGAATTTGATGCTTTCTAATTACCCAGGTTCACCATTCCTTCGCTATTACAAACTCTTTTTCCTTGCACTTATCTTCTTGCTGTCACCTTTCTCATCCTGCTGCTCTCCTCTCAGTTCTTCCTACAACTCTCTCCCTTCTCTCTCACTCTCCCTCTTCTGCTTCTCCAATGTTACTCTCTCTATCATCGGTACTCCTTACCTCTGCCCTCTGATCAATTCTCTACTACCCCCTCCTCCCACTAATTTACTATTATTGTCTCCTCTCTCAGCCCCTGGGAGAGAAAGAGAAAGACACTGGCCAGCATCGTGTATGGGGTGACTGACATACCTCCTTTCTCTACACTGCACAACCCCTGGGAGAGAAAGAAAAAGACACTGGCCAGCATCGTTTATGGGGGTGACTGACATGCCTCCACTACACTCCACAACCCCGAAAAACGCTGGCCAGCATCGTGTATGGGGTGATCGACATGCTTCCTCTCTTTACACTCCACAAGCCCTGCGAGAGAAAGAGAAAGACACTGGCCAGCATCGTGCATGGAGTGACTGACATGCCCGCTCTCTCTACACTCCACAACCCCTGGGAGAGAAAGAGAAAGACACTGGCCAGCATCGTGTATGGGGTGACTGACATGCGTCCTCGCTCTACACTCCACAACCCCTGGGAGACAAAGAGAAAGACACTGGCCAGCATCAACTCCCTCTTCTGCATTTCCAATGTTACTCTCTCTTTCATCTCTACTCTTTACCTCTGCTTTCCGATCATTTGTCTTCTACTATCTCCTCCTACTGATCTGCTATTACTGTCTCCTCTCTCTACACTCCACAACCCCTGGGAGAGAAAGAGAAAGACACTGGCCAGCATCGTGTATGGGGTGACTGACATGCCTCCTCTCTCTACACTGCACAACCCCTGGGAGAGAAAGAGAAAGACACTGGCCAGCATCATTTATGGGGTGACTGACATGCCTCCTCTACACTCCACAACCCCGAAAGACACTGGCCAGCATCGTGTATGGGGTGACCGACATGCCTCCTCTCTCTACACTCCACAACCCCTGGGAGAGAAAGAGAAAGACACTGGCCAGTATCGTTTATGGGGTGACTGACATGCCTCCTCTACACTCCACAACCCCAAAAGACACTGTCCAGCATTGTGTATGGGGTGACCGACATGCCTCCTCTCTCTACACTCCACAACCCCTGGGAGAGATAGAGAAAGACAATGGCCAGCATCGTGTATGGGGAGACTGACATGCCCGCTCTCTCTACACTCCACAACCCCTGGGAGAGAAAGAGAAAGACACTGGCCAGCATCGTGCATGGGGTGACTGACATGCCTCCTCTACACTCCACAACCCCAAAAGACGCTGGCCAGCATCGTGTATGGGGTGACCGACATGCCTCCTCTCTTTACACTCCACAACCCCTGGGAGAGAAAGAAAAAGACACTGGCCAGTATCGTGTATGGGGTGACTGACATGCGTCCTAGCTCTACACTCCACAACCCCTGGGAGAGAAAGAGAAAGACACTGGCCAGCATCGTGCATGGGGTAACTGACATGCCTCCTCTCTCTACACTCCACAACCCCCTGGAGAGGAAGAGAAAGACACTGGCCAGCATCGTGCATGGATTGACTGACATGTCTCCTCTCTCTACACTCCACAACCCCTGGGAGACAAAGAGAAAGACACTGGCCAGCATCAACTCCCTCTTCTGCTTTTCCAATGTTACTCTCTCTTTCATCTCTACTCTTTACCTCTGCTTTCCGATCACTTGTCTTCTACTCTCTCCTCCTACTGATCTGCTATTACTGTCTCCTCTCTCTACACTCCACAACCCCTGGGAGAGAAAGAGAAAGACACTGGCCAGCATCGTGCATGGGGTGACTGACATGCCTCCTCTGTCTACACTGCACAACCCCTGGGAGAGAAAGAGAAAAACACTGGCCAGCATCGTTTATGGGGTGACTGACGTGCCTCCTCTACACTCCACAACCCCGAAAGACAATGGCCAGCATCGTGTATGGGGTGACCGACATGCCTCCTCTCTTTACACTCCACAAGCCCTGCGAGAGAAAGAGAAAGACACTGGCCAGCATCTTGTATGGGGAGACTGACATGCCTCCTCTCTCTACACTCCACAACCCCTGGGAGAGAAAGAGAAAGACACTGGCCAGCATCGTGCATGGGGTGACTGACATGCCTGCTCTCTCTACACTCCACAACCCCTGGGAGAGAAAGAGAAAGACTCTGGCCAGCATCGTGTATGTGGTGACTGACATGCCTCCTCGCTCTACACTCCACAACCCCTGGGAGACAAAGAGAAAGACACTGGCCAGCATCAACTCCCTCTTCTTCATTTCCAATGTTACTCTCTCTTTCATCTCTACTCTTTACCTCTGCTTTCCGATCATTTGTCTTCTACTATCTCCTCCTACTGATCTGCTATTACTGTCTCCTCTCTCTACACTGCACAACCCCTGGGAGAGAAAGAGAAAGACACTGGCCAGCATCGTTTATGGGGTGACTGACATGCCTCCTCTACACTCAAAAACCCCGAAAGACACTGGCCAGCATCGTGTATGGGGTGACCGACATGCCTCCTCTCTCTACACTCCACAACCCCTGGGAGAGAAAGAGAAAGACACTGGCCAGCATCGTGTATGGGGTGAATGACATGCCTACTCTCTCTACACTGCACAACCCCTGGGAGAGAAAGAGAAAGAGACTGGCCAGCATCGTTTATGGGGTGACTGACATGAATCCTCTCTCTACACTCCACAACCCCTGGCAGAGAAAGATAAAGACACTGGCCAGCATCGTGTATGGGGAGACTGACATGCCCGCTCTCTCTACACTCCACAACCCCGGGGAGAGAAAGAGAAAGACACTGGCCAGCATCGTGCATGGGGTGACTGACATGCCCGCTCTCCCTACACTCCACAACCCCTGGGAGAGAAAGAGAAAGATACTGGCCAGCATCGTGTATGGGGTGACTGACATGCCTCCTCTACACTCCACAACCACAAAAGACGCTGGCCAGCATCGTGTATGGGGTGACCGACATGCCTCCTCTCTTTACACTCCACAACCCCTGGGAGAGAAAGAGAAAGACACTGGCCAGCATCGTGCATGGGGTGACAGACATGCCCGCTCTCCCTACACTCCACAACCCCTGGGAGAGAAAGAGAAAGACACTGGCCAGCATCGTGTATGGGGTGACTGACATGCGTCCTAGCTCTACACTCCACAACCCCTGGGAGAGAAAGAGAAAGACACTGGCCAGCATCGTGCATGGGGTGACTGACATGCCTCCTCTCTCTACACTCCACAACCCCTGGGAGAGAAAGAGAAAGACACTGGCCAGCATCGTGCATGGGTTGACTGACATGCCTCCTCTCTCTACACTCCACAACCCCTGGGAGACAAAGAGAAAGACACTGGCCAGTATCAACTCCCTCTTCTGCTTTTCCAATGTTACTCTCTCTTTCATCTCTACTCTTTACCTCTGCTTTCCGATCACTTGTCTTCTTCTCTCTCCTCCTACTGATCTGCTATTACTTTATCCTCTCTCTACACTCCACAACCCCTGGGAGAGAAAGAGAAAGACACTGGCCAGCATCGTGTATGGGGTGACTGACATGCCTCCTCTCTCTACACTGCCAACCCCTGGGAGAGAAAGAGAAAGACACTGGCCAGCATCGTTTATGGGTTGACTGACGTGCCTCCTCTACACTCCACAACCCCAAAAGACGCTGGCCAGCATCGTGTATGGGGTGACCGACATGCCTCCTCTCTTTACACTCCACAACCCCTGGGAGAGAAAGAGAAAGACACTGGCCAGCATCTTGTATGGGGAGACTGACATGCACGCTCTCTCTAGACTCCACAACCCCAGGGAGAGAAAGAGAAAGACACTGGCCAGCATCGTGCATGGGGTGAATGACATGCCCGCTCTCTCTACACTCCACAACCCCTGGGAGAGAAAGAGAAAAACACTGGCCAGCATCGTGCATGGGGTGACTGACATGCCTCCTCTACACTCCACAACCCCAAAAGACGCTGGCCAGCATCGTGTATGGGGTGACCGACATGCCTCCTCTTTTTACACTCCACAACCCCTGGGAGAGAAAGAGAAAGACACTGGCCAGCATCGTGTATGGGGAGACTGACATGCCCGCTCTCTCTACACTCCACAACCCCGGGGAGAGAAAGAGAAAGACACTGGCCAGCATCGTGCATGGGGTGACTGACATGCCCGCTCTCCCTACACTCCACAACCCCTGGGAGAGAAAGAGAAAGATACTGGCCAGCATCGTGTATGGGGTGACTGACATGCGTCCTAGCTCTACACTCCACAACCCCTGGGAGAGAAAGAGAAAGACACTGGCCAGCATCGTGCATGGGGTGACTGACATGCCTCCTCTCTCTACACTCCACAACCCCTGGGAGAGAAAGAGAAAGACACTGGCCAGCATCGTGCATGGGTTGACTGACATGCCTCCTCTCTCTACACTCCACAACCCCTGGGAGACAAAGAGAAAGACACTGGCCAGCATCAACTCCCTCTTCTGCTTTTCCAATGTTACTCTCTCTTTCATCTCTACTCTTTACCTCTGCTTTCCGATCACTTGTCTTCTTCTCTCTCCTCCTACTGATCTGCTATTACTTTCTCCTCTCTCTACACTCCACAACCCCTGGGAGAGAAAGAGAAAGACACTGGCCAGCATCGTGTATGGGGTGACTGACATGCCTCCTCTCTCTACACTGCCAACCCCTGGGAGAGAAAGAGAAAGACACTGGCCAGCATCATTTATGGGTTGACTGACGTGCCTCCTCTACACTCCACAACCCCAAAAGACGCTGGCCAGCATCGTGTATGGGGTGACCGACATGCCTCCTCTCTTTACACTCCACAACCCCTGGGAGAGAAAGAAAAAGAGACTGGCCAGCATCGTGTATGGAGAGACTGACATGCCCGCTCTCTCTACACTCCACAACCCCAGGGAGAGAAAGAGAAAGACACTGGCCAGCATCGTGCATGGGGTGAATGACATGCCCGCTCTCTCTACACTCCACAACCCCTGGGAGAGAAAGAGAAAAACACTGGCCAGCATCGTGCATGGGGTGACTGACATGCCTCCTCTACACTCCACAACCCCAAAAGACGCTGGCAGGCATCGTGTATGGGGTGACCGACATGCCTCCTCTCTTTACACTCCACAACCCCTGGGAGAGAAAGAGAAAGACACTGGCCAGCATTGTGTATGGGGAGACTGACATGCCCGCTCTCTCTACACTCCACAACCCCGGGGAGAGAAAGAGAAAGACACTGGCCAGCATCGTGCATGGAGTGACTGACATGCCCGCTCTCTATACACTCCACAACCCCTGGGAGAGAAAGAGAAAGACACTGGCCAGCATCGTGTATGGGGAGACTGACATGCCCGCTCTCTCTACACTCCACAACCCCTGGGAGAGAAAGAGAAAGACACTGGCCAGCATCGTGCATGGGTTGACTGACATGCTTCCTCTCTCTACACTCCACAACCCCTGGGAGACGAAGAGAAAGACACTGGCCAGCATCAACTCCCTCTTCTGCTTTTCCAATGTTACTCTCTCTTTCATCTCTACTCTTTACCTCTGCTTTCCGATCACTTGTCTTCTACTCTCTCCTCCTACTGATCTGCTATTACTATCTCCTCTCTCTACACTCCACAACCCCTGGGAGAGAAAGAGAAAGACACTGGCCAGCATCGTGTATGGGGTGACTGACATGCCTCCTCTCTCTACACTGCACAACCCCTGGGAGAGAAAGAGAAAGACACTGGCCAGCATTGTTTATGGGGTGACTGACGTGCCTCCTCTACACTCCACAACCCCGAAAGACACTGGCCAGCATCGTGTATGGGGTGACCGACATGCCTCCTCTCTCTACACTCCACAACCCCTGGGAGAGAAAGAGAAAGACACTGGCCAGCATCGTGCATGGGGTGACTGACATGCCCGCTCTCTCTACACTCCACAACCCCTGGGAGAGAAAGAGAAAGACACTGGCCAGCATCGTGTATGGGGTGACTGACATGCCTCCTCTCTCTACACTCCACAACCCAAGGGAGAGAAAGAGAAAGACACTGGCCAGCATCGTGCAAGGGGTGACTGACATGCCTCCTCGCTCTACACTCCACAACCCCTGGGAGAAAAAAAAGACACTGGCCAGCATCTTAAATGGGTTGACTGACATGCCCCCTCTCTCTACACTCCACAACCCCTGGGAGAGAAAGAGAAAGACACTGGCCAGCATCGTGTATGGGGTGACTGACATGCGTCCTAGCTCTACACTCCACAACCCCTGGGAGAGAAAGAGAAAGACACTGGCCAGCATCGTGCATGGGGTGACTGACATGCCTCCTCTCTCTACACTCCACAACCCCTGGGAGAGAAAGAGAAAGACACTGGCCAGCATCAACTCCCTCTTCTGCTTTTCCAATGTTACTCTCTCTTTCATCTCTACTCTTTACCTCTGCTTTCCGATCACTTGTCTTCTACTCTCTCCTCCTACTGATCTGCTATTACTGTCTCCTCTCTCTACACTCCACAACCCCTGGGAGAGAAAGAGAAAGACACTGGCCAGCATTGTTTATGGGGTGACTGACGTACCTCCTCTACACTCCACAACCCCGAAAGACACTGGCCAGCATCGTGTATGGGGTGACCGACATGCCTCCTCTACACTCCACAACCCCAAAAGACACTGGCCAGCATCGTGCATGGGGTGACTGACATGCCTCCTCTCTTTACACTCCACAACCCCTGGGAGACAAAGAGAAAGACACTGGCCAGCATCAACTCCCTCTTCTGCTTTTCCAATGTTACTCTCTCTTTCATCTCTACTCTTTACCTCTGCTTTCCGATCACTTGTCTTCTTCTCTCTCCTCCTACTGATCTGCTATTACTTTCTCCTCTCTCTACACTCCACAACCCCTGGGAGAGAAAGAGAAAGACACTGGCCAGCATCGTGTATGGGGTGACTGACATGCCTCCTCTCTCTACACTGCCAACCCCTGGGAGAGAAAGAGAAAGACACTGGCCAGCATCGTTTATGGGTTGACTGACGTGCCTCCTCTACACTCCACAACCCCAAAAGACGCTGGCCAGCATCGTGTATGGGGTGACCGACATGCCTCCTCTCTTTACACTCCACAAGCCCTGCGAGAGAAAGAGAAAGACACTGGCCAGCATCGTGTATGGAGAGACTGACATGCCCGCTCTCTCTACACTCCACAACCCCTGGGAGAGAAAGAGAAAAACACTGGCCAGCATCGTGCATGGGGTGACTGACATGCCTCCTCTACACTCCACAACCCCAAAAGACGCTGGCAGGCATCGTGTATGGGGTGACCGACATGCCTCCTCTCTTTACACTCCACAACCCCTGGGAGAGAAAGAGAAAGACACTGGCCAGCAACGTGCATGGAGTGACTGACATGCCCGCTCTCTATACACTCCACAACCCCTGGGAGAGAAAGAGAAAGACACTGGCCAGCATCGTGTATGGGGAGACTGACATGCCCGCTCTCTCTACACTCCACAACCCCTGGGAGAGAAAGAGAAAGACACTGGCCAGCATCGTGTATGGGGTGACTGACATGCCTCCTCTCTCTACACTCCACAACCCAAGGGAGAGAAAGAGAAAGACACTGGCCAGCATCGTGCATGGGGTGACTGACATGCCCGCTCTCTCTACACTCCACAACCCCTGGGAGAGAAAGAGAAAGACACTGGCCAGCATCGTGTATGGGGTGACTGACATGCCTCCTCTCTCTACACTCCACAACCCAAGGGAGAGAAAGAGAAAGACACTGGCCAGCATCGTGCAAGGGGTGACTGACATGCCTCCTCGCTCTACACTCCACAACCCCTGGGAGAAAAAAAAGACACTGGCCAGCATCTTAAATGGGTTGACTGACATGCCCCCTCTCTCTACACTCCACAACCCCTGGGAGAGAAAGAGAAAGACACTGGCCAGCATCGTGTATGGGGTGACTGACATGCGTCCTAGCTCTACACTCCACAACCCCTGGGAGAGAAAGAGAAAGACACTGGCCAGCATCGTGCATGGGGTGACTGACATGCCTCCTCTCTCTACACTCCACAACCCCTGGGAGAGAAAGAGAAAGACACTGGCCAGCATCAACTCCCTCTTCTGCTTTTCCAATGTTACTCTCTCTTTCATCTCTACTCTTTACCTCTGCTTTCCGATCACTTGTCTTCTACTCTCTCCTCCTACTGATCTGCTATTACTGTCTCCTCTCTCTACACTCCACAACCCCTGGGAGAGAAAGAGAAAGACACTGGCCAGCATTGTTTATGGGGTGACTGACGTACCTCCTCTACACTCCACAACCCCGAAAGACACTGGCCAGCATCGTGTATGGGGTGACCGACATGCCTCCTCTACACTCCACAACCCCAAAAGACACTGGCCAGCATCGTGCATGGGGTGACTGACATGCCTCCTCTCTTTACACTCCACAACCCCTGGGAGACAAAGAGAAAGACACTGGCCAGCATCAACTCCCTCTTCTGCTTTTCCAATGTTACTCTCTCTTTCATCTCCACTCTTTACCTCTGCTTTCCGATCACTTGTCTTCTTCTCTCTCCTCCTACTGATCTGCTATTACTTTCTCCTCTCTCTACACTCCACAACCCCTGGGAGAGAAAGAGAAAGACACTGGCCAGCATCGTTTATGGGTTGACTGACGTGCCTCCTCTACACTCCACAACCCCAAAAGACGCTGGCCAGCATCGTGTATGGGGTGACCGACATGCCTCCTCTCTTTACACTCCACAAGCCCTGCGAGAGAAAGAGAAAGACACTGGCCAGCATCGTGTATGGAGAGACTGACATGCCCGCTCTCTCTACACTCCACAACCCCTGGGAGAGAAAGAGAAAAACACTGGCCAGCATCGTGCATGGGGTGACTGACATGCCTCCTCTACACTCCACAACCCCAAAAGACGCTGGCAGGCATCGTGTATGGGGTGACCGACATGCCTCCTCTCTTTACACTCCACAACCCCTGGGAGAGAAAGAGAAAGACACTGGCCAGCAACGTGCATGGAGTGACTGACATGCCCGCTCTCTATACACTCCACAACCCCTGGGAGAGAAAGAGAAAGACACTGGCCAGCATCGTGTATGGGGAGACTGACATGCCCGCTCTCTCTACACTCTACAACCCCTGGGAGAGAAAGAGAAAGACACTGGCCAGCATCGTGCATGGGTTGACTGACATGCTTCCTCTCTCTACACTCCACAACCCCTGGGAGAGAAAGAGAAAGACACTGGCCAGCATCGTGTATGGGGAGACTGACATGCCCGCTCTCTCTACACTCCACAACCCCTGGGAGAGAAAGAGAAAGACACTGGCCAGCATCGTGCATGGGTTGACTGACATGCTTCCTCTCTCTACACTCCACAACCCCTGGGAGACGAAGAGAAAGACACTGGCCAGCATCAACTCCCTCTTCTGCTTTTCCAATGTTACTCTCTCTTTCATCTCTACTCTTTACCTCTGCTTTCCGATCACTTGTCTTCTACTCTCTCCTCCTACTGATCTGCTATTACTGTCTCCTCTCTCTACACTCCACAACCCCTGGGAGAGAAAGAGAAAGACACTGGCCAGCATCGTGTATGGGGTGACTGACATGCCTCCTCTCTCTACACTGCACAACCCCTGGGAGAGAAAGAGAAAGACACTGGCCAGCATTGTTTATGGGGTGACTGACGTGCCTCCTCTACACTCCACAACCCCGAAAGACACTGGCCAGCATCGTGTATGGGGTGACCGACATGCCTCGTCTCTCTACACTCCACAACCCCTGGGAGAGAAAGAGAAAGACACTGGCCAGCATCGTGGATGGGGAGACTGACATGCCCGCTCTCTCTATACTCTACAGCCCCTGGGAGAGAAAGAGAAAGACACTGGCCAGCATCGTGCATGGGGTGACTGACATGCCCGCTCTCTCTACACTCCACAACCCCTGGGAGAGAAAGAGAAAGACACTGGCCAGCATCGTGTATGGGGTGACTGACATGCCTCCTCTCTCTACACTCCACAACCCAAGGGAGAGAAAGAGAAAGACACTGGCCAGCATCGTGCAAGGGGTGACTGACATGCCTCCTCGCTCTACACTCCACAACCCCTGGGAGAAAAAAAAAAGACACTGGCCAGCATCGTGTATGGGGTGACTGACATGCGTCCTAGCTCTACACTCCACAACCCCTGGGAGAGAAAGAGAAAGACACTGGCCAGCATTGTTTATGGGGTGACTGACGTACCTCCTCTACACTCCACAACCCCGAAAGACACTGGCCAGCATCGTGTATGGGGTGACCGACATGCCTCCTCTACACTCCACAACCCCAAAAGACACTGGCCAGCATCGTGCATGGGGTGACTGACATGCCTCCTCTCTTTACACTCCACAACCCCTGGGAGAGAAAGAGAAAGACACTGGCCAGCATCGTGTATGGGGAGACTGACATGCCCGCTCTCTCTACACTCCACAACCCCTGGGAGAGAAAGAGAAAGACACTGGCCAGCATCGTGCATGGAGTGACTGACATGCCTCCTCTACACTCCACAACCCCAAAAGACGCTGGCCAGCATCGTGTATGGGGTGACCGACATGCCTCCTCTCTTTACACTCCACAACCCCTGGGAGAGAAAGAGAAAGACACTGGCCAGCATCGTGTATGGGGAGACTGACATGCCCGCTCTCTCTACACTCCACAACCCCGGGGAGAGAAAGAGAAAGACACTGGCCAGCATCGTGCATGGGGTGACTGACATACCCGTTCTCTCTACACTCCACAACCCCTGGGAGAGAAAGAGAAAGATACTGGCCAGCATCGTGCATGGGGTGACTGACATGCCTCCTCTACACTCCACAACTCCGAAAGACACTGGCCAGCATCGTACATGGGGTGACTGAATCTGCTTTCCAATCAATTATCTTCTACTCTCTCCTCCCACTGATCTGCTCTTACTGTCTCCTCTCTCTACACTCCACAACCCCTGGGAGAGAAAGAGAAAGGCACTGGCCAGTATTGTGTATGTGGTGACTGACATGCCTCCTCTCTCTAGACTCCACAACCCGGGGAGAGAGTGAGAAAGACACTGGCCAGCATTTTGTATGGGGTGACTGACATGCTTCCTCTACACTCCACAACTCTGTAAAACACTGGGCAGCATCGTACATGGGGTGACTGACATGCTTCCTGCCTCTACACTCCACAAACCCTGGGAGATAGAGAGAAAGACACTGGCCAGAATCGTGCATGGGATGACTGACATGCCTCCTCTGTCTACACTCCATAACCCCTGGGAGAGAAAGGAAGGACACTGGCCAGCATCGTGCATGGGGTGACTGACATGTCACCTCTCTCTACACTCCACAACCCCTGGGAGAGAAAGAGAAAGAGACTGGCCAGCATCGTGTATGAGGTGACTGACATGCCTCCTGTCTCTACACTCCACAACCCCTTGGAGATAGAGAGAAAGACACTGGCCAGCATTGTGCATGGGTGACTGACATGCCTCCTCTACACTCCACAACCCCGAAAGAAACTGGCCAGCATCGTACATGGGGTGACTGACATGTCTCCTCTCTCTACACTTCACAACCCCTGGGAGATAGAGAGAAAGACACTGGCCAGCATCGTGCATGGGGTGACTGACATGCCTCCTCCCTCTACGCTCCACAACCCCTGGGAGATAGAGAGAAAGACACTGGCCAGCATCGTGCATGGGGTGACTGACATGCCTCCTCTGTCTGCACTCCACAACCCCTGGGAGAAAAAGAGAAAAACACGGGCCAGCATAGTGTATGGGGTGACTGACATGCCTCCTGTCTCTACACTCCACAACCCCTGGGAGATAGAGAGAAAGATACTGGCCAGCATCGTGCAAGGGGTGACTGACATGCCTCCTCTACACTCCACAACCCCGAAAGACACTGGCCAGCATCGTACATGGGGTGACTGAATCTGCTTTCCAATCAATTGTCTTCTACTCTCTTCTCCCACTGATCTGCTCTTACTGTCTCCTCTCTCTACACTCCACAACCTCTGGGAGAGAAAGAGAAAGGCACTGGCCAGCATTGTGTGTATGGTGACTGACATGGCTCCTCTCTCTACACTCCACAACCCCTGGGAGAGAAAGAGAAAGACACTGGCCAGCATCAACTCCCTCTTCTGTTTCTCCAATGTTACTCTCTCTTTCATCTCTAATCCTTACCTCTGCTTTCTAATCAATTGTCTTCTACTCTCTCCTCCCACTGATCTGCTCTGATTGTCTCCTCTCTCTACACTCCACAACCCCTGGGAGAGAAAGAGAAAGGCACTGGCCAGCATTGTGTATGTGGTGTCTGACATGTGTCCTCTGCACTCCACAACCCCGAAAGACACTGGCCAGCATCCTACATGGGGTGACTGACATTCCTCCTCTCTCTACATTCCACAAGCCCTGGGAAGCAAAGAGAAAGACACTCGCCAGCATCGTGCATGGGGTGACTGACATGTCTCCTCTCTCTACACTTCACAACCCCTGGGAGACACAGAGAAAGACACTGGCCAGCATCGTGCATGGGGTGACTGACTTGCCTCCTCTGTTTACACTCCACAACCCCTGGGAGAGAAAGAGAAGGACACTGGCCAGCATCGTGCATGGGGTGACTGACATGCATCCTCTCTCTACACTCCACAACCCCTGGGAGAGAAAGAGAAAGACACTGGCCAGCATCGTGTATGGGGTGACTGACATGCCTCCTCTCTCTACACTCCAAAACCCCTGGGAGAGAAAGAGAAAGACACTGGCCAGCATCGTGTATGGGGTGACTGACATGCCTCCTCTCTCTACACTCCAAAACCCCTGGGAGAGAAAGAGAAAGACACTGGCCAGCATAGTGTATGTGGTGACTGACATGCGTCCTGCCTCTACACTCCACAACCCCTGGGAGATAGAGAGAAAGACACTGGCGAGAATCGTGCATGGGATGACTGACATGCCTCCTCTGTTTACACTCCACAACCCCTGGGAGAGAAAGAGAAGGACACTGGCCAGCATCGTGCATGGGGTGACTGACATGCCTCCTCTCTCTACACTCCACAACCCCTGGGAGAGAAAGAGAAAGACACTGGCCAGCATCTTGTATCGGGTGACTGACATGCCTCCTCTCTCTACACTCCAAAACCCCTGGGAGAGAAAGAGAAAGACACTGGCCAGCATAGTGTATGTGGTGACTGACATGCGTCCTGCCTCTACACTCCACAACCCCTGGGAGAGAGAGAGAAAGACACTGGCCAGCATCGTGCATGGGGTGACTGACATGCCTCCTCTCTCTACACTCCACAACCCCTGGGAGAGAGAGAGAAAGACACTGGCCAGTATCGTGTATGGGGTGACTGACATGCCTCCTCTCTCTACACTCCACAACCACACTCCACAACCCCTGGAAGAGAAAGAGAAAGACACTGGCCAGCATCGTGTATGGGGTGACTGACATGCCTCCTCTACACTCCACAACCCCGAAAGACAATGGCCAGCATCGTACATGGGGTGACTGACATGCTTCCTCTACACTCCACAACTCTGTAAGACACTGGCCAGCATCGTACATGGGGTGACTGACATTCCTCCTCTCTCTACACTCCACAACCCCTGGGAGAGAAAGAGGAAGAAACTGGCCAGTATCGTGTATGGGGTGACTGACATGCCTCCTCTCTCTACACTCCCTCAACACCTGGGAGAGAAAGAGAAAGACACTGGCCAGCCTTGAGCATGGGGTGACTGACATGCCTCCTTTCTCTACATTCCACAAGCCCTGGGAAGCAAAGAGAAAGACACTCGCCAGCATCGTGCATGGCGTGACTGACATGTCTCCTCTCTCTACACTTCACAACCCCTGGGAGACACAGAGAAAGACACTGGCCAGCATCGTGCATGGGGTGACTGACATTCCTCCTCTGTTTACAATCCACAACCGCTGGGAGAGAAAGAGAAGGACACTGGCCAGCATCGTGCATGGGGTGACTGACATGCCTCCTCTCTCTACACTCCACAACTCCTGGGAAAGAAATAGAAAGACACTGGCCTGCATTGTGTATGGGGTGACTGACATGCCTCCTCTCTCTACACTCCACAACCCCTGGGAGAGAAAGAGAAAGACACTGGCCAGCATAGTGTATGTGGTGACTGACATGCATCCTGCCTCTACACTCCACAACCCCTGGGAGATAGAGAGAAAGACACTGGCCAGAATCGTGCATGGGATGACTGACATGCCTCCTCTCTCTACACTCCACAACCCCTGGGAGAGAGATAGAAAAACACTGGCCAGCATCGTGTATGGGGTGACTGACATGCCTCCTCTCTCTACACTCCACAACCCCTGGGAGAGAAAGAGAAAGACACTGGCCAGCATCGTGTATGGGGTGACTGACATGCCTCCTCTCTCTACACTCCACAACCCCTGGGAGAGAAAGAGAAAGACACTGGCCGCATCGTGTATGGGGTGACTGACATGCCTCCTCTCTCTACACTCCACAACCCCTGGGAGAGAAAGAGAAATACACTGGCCAGCATCACTCCCTCTTCTGTTTCTCCAATGTTACTCTCTCTTTCATCTCTTATCCTTACCTCTGCTTTCCAATCAATTGTCTTCTACTCTCTCCTCCCACTGATCTGCTCTTACTTTCTCCTATCTCTACACTCCACAACCCCTGGGAGAGAAAAAGAAAGGCACTGGCCAGCATTGTGTATGTGGTTACTGACATGCCTCCTCTCTCTATACTCCACAACCACACTCCACAACCCCTGGGAGATAGAGAGAAAGACACTGGCCAGCATCGTGCATAGCGTGACTGACATGCCTCCTCTGTCTACACTCCACAACCCCTGGGAGAGAAAGAGAAGGACACTGGCCAGCATCCTGCATGGGGTAACTGACATGCCACCTCTCTCTACACTCCACAACCCCTATAAGAGAAAGAGAAAGACACTGGCCAGCATCGTGTATGAGGTGACTGACATGCCTCCTCTCTCTACACTCCACATCCCCTGGGAGAGAAATAGAAAGACACTGGCCAGCACCGCGCATGGGGTGACTGACATGAATCCTCTCTCTACACTCCACAATCCATGGGAGAGAAAGAGAAAAACACGGGCCAGCATAGTGTATGGGGTGACTGACATGCCTCCTGTCTCTACACTCCACAACCCCTGGGAGATAGAGAGAAAGACACTGGGCAGCATCGTGCATGGGGTGACTGACATGCCTCCTCTCTCTACACTCCACAACCCCTGGGAGAGAGAGAGAAAGACACTGGCCAGCATTGTGCATGGGGTGACTGACATGCCTCCTCTCTCTACACTCCACAACCCCTGGGAGATAGAGAGAAAGACACTGGGCAGCATCGTGCATGGGGTGACTGACATGCCTCCTCTCTCTACACTCCAAAACCCATGGGAGAGAAAGAGAAAAACACGGGCCAGCATAGTGTATGGGGTGACTGACATGCCTCCTCTACACTCCACAACCCCGAAAGACACTGGCCAGCATCGTACATGGGGTGACTGAATCTGCTTTCCAATCAATTGTCTTCTACTCTCTCCTCCCACTGATGTGCTCTTACTTTCTCCTCTCTCTACACTCCACAACCCCTGGGAGAGAGAGAGAGAAAGACACTGGCCAGCATTATGCATGGGGTGACTGACATGCCTCCACTCTCTACACTCCACAAGCCCTGGGAAGCAAAGAGAAAGACACTCGCCAGCATCGTGCATGGGGTGACTGACATGCCTCCTCTGTCTACACTCCACAACCCCTGGGACAGAAAGAGAAAGACACTGGCCAGCATCAACTCCCTCTTCTGTTTCTCCAGTGTTACTCTCTCTTTCATCTCTAATCCTTACCTCTGCTTTCCAATCATCTTCTACTCTCTCCTCCCTCTGATCTGCTCTTACTGTCTCCTCTCTCTACACTCCACACCCCTGGGAGAGAAAGAGAAAGGCACTGGCCTGCATCGTGAATGGGGTGACTGACATGCTTCCTCTCTCTACACTCCACAACCCCTGGGAGAGAAAGAGAAAGAAACTGGCCAGCATCAACTCCCTCTTCTGTTTCTCCAATGTTACTCTCTCTTTCATCTCTAATCCTTACCTCTGCTTTCTAATCAATTGTCTTCTACTCTCTCCTCCCACTGATCTGCTCTGATTGTCTCCTCTCTCTACACTCCACAACCCCTGGGAGAGAAAGAGGAAGGCACTGGCCAGCATTGTGTATGTGGTGTCTGACATGTGTCCTCTCTCTACACTCCACAACCACACTCCAGAACCCCTGGAAGAGAAAGAGAAAGACACTGGCCTGCATCGTGAATGGGGTGACTGACATGCTTCCTCTCTCTACACTCCACAACCCCTGGGAGAGAAAGAGAAAGAAACTGGCCAGCATCAACTCCCTCTTCTGTTTCTCCAATGTTACTCTCTCTTTCATCTCTAATCCTTACCTCTGCTTTCTAATCAATTGTCTTCTACTCTCTCCTCCCACTGATCTGCTCTGATTGTCTCCTCTCTCTACACTCCACAACCCCTGGGAGAGAAAGAGGAAGGCACTGGCCAGAATTGTGTATGTGGTGTCTGACATGTGTCCTCTCTCTAAACTCCACAACCACACTCCACAACCCCGAAAGACACTGGCCAGCATCGTACATGGGGTGATTCACATGTTTCATCTACACTCCACAACTCTGTAAGACGCTGGCCAGCATCATGCATGGGGTGACTGACATGCCTCCTCTGTCTACACTCCACAACCCCTGGGACAGAAAGAGAAAGACACTGGCCAGCATCAACTCCCTCTTCTGTTTCTCCAGTGTTACTCTCTCTTTCATCTCTAATCCTTACCTCTGCTTTGCAATCATCTTCTACTCTCTCCTCCCTCTGATCTGCTCTTACTGTCTCCTCTCTCTACACTCCACACCCCTGGGAGAGAAAGAGAAAGGCACTGGCTAGCATTGTGTATGTGGTGTCTGACATGTGTCCTCTCTCTACACTCCACAACCACACTCCAGAACCCCTGGAAGAGAAAGAGAAAGACACTGGCCTGCATCGTGAATGGGGTGACTGACATGCTTCCTCTCTCTACACTCCACAACCCCTGGGAGAGAAAGAGAAAGAAACTGGCCAGCATCAACTCCCTCTTCTGTTTCTCCAATGTTACTCTCTCTTTCATCTCTAATCCTTACCTCTGCTTTCTAATCAATTGTATTCTACTCTCTCCTCCCACTGATCTGCTCTGATTGTCTCCTCTCTCTACACTCCACAACCCCTGGGAGAGAAAGAGGAAGGCACTGGCCAGCATTGTGTATGTGGTGTCTGACATGTGTCCTCTCTCTAAACTCCACAACCACACTCCACAACCCCGAAAGACACTGGCCAGCATCGTACATGGGGTGATTCACATGTTTCATCTACACTCCACAACTCTGTAAGACGCTGGCCAGCATCGTGCATGGGGTGACTGACATGCCTCCTCTCTCTACACTCCACAACCCCTGGGAGAGAAAGAGAAAGAAACTGGCCAGCATCAACTCCCTCTTCTGTTTCTCCAATGTTACTCTCTCTTTCATCTCTAATCCTTACCTCTGCTTTCTAATCAATTGTCTTCTACTCTCTCCTCCCACTGATCTGCTCTGATTGTCTCCTCTCTCTACACTTCACAACCCCTGGGAGACACAGAGAAAGACACTGGCCAGCATCGTGCATGGGGTGACTGACATGCCTCCTCTGTCTACACTCCACAACCCCTGGGAGAGAAAGAGAAGGACACTGGCCAGCATTGTGCATGGGGTGACTGACATGCCTCCACTCTCTACACTCCACAACCCCTGGGAGAGAAAGAGAAAGACACTGGCCAGCATCGTGTATGGGGTGACTGACATGCCTCCTCTCTCTACACTCCACAACCCCTGGGAGAGAAAGAGAAAGACACTGGCCAGCATTGTGTGTATGGTGACTGACATGCCTCCTCTCCCTACACTCCACAACCACAATCCACAACCCCTGGAAGAGAAAGACAAAGACTCTGGCCAGCATCGTGTTTTGGGTGACTGACATGCTTCCTCTACACTCCACAACTCTGTAAGACACTGGGCAGCATCGTACATGGGGTGACTGACATGCCTCCTCTCTCTACACTCCACAACCCCTGGGAGATAGAGAGAAAGACACTGGCCAGCATCGTGCATGGGGTGACTGACATGCCTCCTCTCTCTACTCTCCACAACCCCTGGGAGAGAAAGAGAAAGAAACTGGCCAGCATCGTGCATGGGGTGACTGACATGCCTCCTCTCTCTACACTCCACAACCCCTGGGAGAGAAAGAGAAAGAAACTGGCCATTATTGTGTATGTGGTGACTGACATGCCTCTTCTCTCTAGACTCCACAACCACAATCCACAACCCCTGGAAGAGAAAGAGAAAGGCACTGGCCAGTATTGTGTATGTGGTGACTGACATGCCTCTTCTCTCTAGACTCCACAACCACAATCCACAACCCCTGGAAGAGAAATAGAAAGACTCTGGCCAGCATCGTGTATGGGGTGACTGACATGCTTCCTCTACACTCCACAACTCTGTAAGACACTGGGCAGCATCGTACATGGGGTGACTGACATGCCTCCTCTCTCTATACTCCACAACCCCTGGGAGAGAGAGAGAAAGACACTGGCCAGCATTGTGTATGTGGTGACTGACATGCCTCCTCTCTCTACACTCCACAACCACAATCCACAACCCCTGGAAGAGAAAGACAAAGACTCTGGCCAGCATCGTGTTTTGGGTGACTGACATGCTTCCTCTACACTCCACAACTCTGTAAAACACTGGGCAGCATCGTACATGGGGTGACTGACATGCCTCCTCTCTCTACACTCCACAACCCCTGGGAGATAGAGAGAAAGACACTGGCCAGCATCGTGCATGGGGTGACTGACATGCCTCCTCTGTCTGCACTCCACAACCCCTGGGAGATAGAGAGAAAGACACTGGCCAGCATCGCGCATTGGGTGACTGACATGAATCCTCTCTCTACACTCCAAAACCCATGGGAGAGAAAGAGAAAAACACGGGCCAGCATAGTGTATGGGGTGACTGACATGCCTCCTGTCTCTACACTCCACAACCCCTGGGAGATAGAGAGAAAGATACTGGCCAGCATCGTGCAAGGGGTGACTGACATGCCTCCTCTACACTCCACAACCCCGAAAGACACTGGCCAGCATCGTACACGGGGTGACTGAATCTGCTTTCCAATCAATTGTCTTCTACTCTCTCCTCCCACTGATCTGCTCTTACTGTCTCCTCTCTCTACTCTCCACAACCCCTGGGAGAGAAAAAGAAAGGCACTGGCCAGCATTGTGTGTATGGTGACTGACATGCCTCCTCTCTCTACACTCCACAACCCCTGGGAGAGAAAGAGAAAGACACTGGCCAGCATCGTGTATGGGGTGACTGACATGCCTCCTCTCTCTACACTCCACAACCCCTGGGAGAGAGAGAGAAAGACACTGGCCAGCATCGTGCATGGGGTGACTGACACGCCTCCTCTCTCTACACTCCACAACCCCTGGGAGAGAAAGAGAAAGACACTGGCCAGCATCAACTCCCTCTTCTGTTTCTCCAATGTTACTCTCTCTTTCATCTCTAATCCTTACCTCTGCTTTCTAATCAATTGTCTTCTACTCTCTCCTCCCACTGATCTGCTCTGATTGTCTCCTCTCTCTACACTCCAGAACCCCTGGGAGAGAAAGAGAAAGGCATTGGCCAGCATCGTGTATGGGGTGACTGACATGCCTCCTCTACACTCCACAACCCCGAAAGACACTGGCCAGCATCGTGCATAGGGTGACTGACATGCCTCCTCTCTCTACACTCCCTCAACCCCTGGGAGAGAAAGAGAAAGACACTGGTCAGCCTTGAGCATGGGGTGACTGACATGCCTCCTTTCTCTACATTCCACAAGCCCTGGGAAGCAAAGAGAAAGACACTCGCCAGCATTGTGCATGGGGTGACTGACATGTCTCCTCTCTCTACACTTCACAACCCCTGTGAGACACAGAGAAAGACACTGGCCAGCATCGTGCATGGGGTGACTGACATGCCTCCTCTGTCTACACTCCACAACCCCTGGGAGAGAAAGAGAAGGACACTGGCCAGCATCGTGCATGGGGTGACTGACATGCCTCCTCTCTCTACACTCCACAACCCCTGGGAGAGAAAGAGAAAGACACTGGCTAGCATCGTGTATGGGGTGACTGACATGAGTCCTGCCTCTACACTCCACAACCCCTGGGAGATAGAGAGAAAGACACTGGCCAGAATTGTGCATGGGATGACTGACATGCCTCCTCTCTCTACACTGCACAAGCCCTGGGAGAGAGAGAGAAAGACACTGGCCAGCATTGTGCATGGGGTGACTGACATGCCTCCCCTCTCTACACTCCAAAACCCCTGGGAGAGAAAGAGAAATACACTGGCCAGCATCACTCCCTCTTCTGTTTCTCCAATGTTACTCTCTCTTTCATCTCTAATCCTTACCTCTGCTTTCCAATCGTCTTCTACTCTCTCCTCCCTCTGATCTGCTCTTACTGTCTCCTCTCTCTACACTCCACAACCCCTGGGAGAGAAAGAGAAAGGCATTGGCTAGCATCGTGTATGTGGTGTCTGACATGCCTCCTCTCTCTACACTCCACAACCACACTCCAGAACCCCTGGAAGAGATAGAGAAAGACACTGGCCTGCATCGTGAATGGGGTGACTGACATGTCTCCTCTACACTCCACAACCCCGGAAGACACTGACCAGCATCATACATGGGGTGACTGACATGCTTCCTCTACACTCCACAACTCTGTAAGACACTGGCCAGCATCGTACATGGGGCAACTGACATGCCTCCTCTCTCTACACTCCACAACCCCTGGGAGAGAAAGAGAAAGAAACTGGCCAGCATCGTGTATGGGGTGACTGACATGCCTCCTCTCTCTACACTCCACAACCCCTGGGAGAGAAAGAGAAAGACAATGGCCAGCATCGTGTATGGGGTGACTGACAAGCCTCCTCTCTCTACACTCCACAACTCCTGGGAGAGAAAGAGAAAGAAACTGGCCAGCATCGTGTATGAGGTGACTGACATGCCTCCTCTCTCTACACTCCACAACCCCTGGGAGAGAAAGAGAAAGACACTGGCCAGCATCGCGCATGGGGTGACTGACATGCCTCCTCTCTCTACACTCCACAACCCCTGGGAGAGAGAGAGAAAGAAACTGCCCAGCATTGTGCATGGGGTGAGTGACATGCCTCCTCTCTCTACACTCCACAACCCCTGGGAGAGAAAGAGAAAGACACTGGCAAGCATCAACTCCCTCTTCTGTTTCTCCAGTGTTACTCTCTCTTTCATCTCTAATCCTTACCTCTGCTTTCCAATCAATTGTCTTCTACTCTCTCCTCCCACTGATCTGCTCTTACTGTCTCCTCTCTCTACACTCCACAACCCCTTGGAGAGAAAGAGAAAGGCACTGGCCAGCATTGTGTATGTGGTGATTGACATGCCTCCTCTCTCTACACTCCACAACCCCTGGGAGAGAAAGAAACTGGCCAGCACAGTGTATGGGATGACTGACATGCCTCCTCTCTCTACATTCCACAACTCCTGGGAGGCAAAGCGAAAGACACTGGCTAGCACCATGCATGGGGTGACTGACATGCCTCCTCTCTCTACACTCCACAACCCCTGGGAGACAAAGAGAAAGACACTGGCCAGCATCGTGCATGGGGTGACTGACCTGCCTCCTCACTCTACACTCCACAACCCCTGGGAGAGAAAGAGAAAAATACTGGCAGGCATCGTGCATGGGGTGACTGACATGCCTACTCTCTCTACACTCCACAACCCCTTGGAGAGAAAGAGAAAGACACTGGCCAGCATTGTGCATGTGGTGACTGACATGCCTCCTCTCTACACTCCACAACCCCTGGGAGACAGAGAAAAAGACACGGGCCAGCATCGTGCATGGGGTGACTGACATGCCACCTCTCTCTACACTCCACAACCCCTGGGAGAGAGAGAGAAAGACAATGGCCAGCATCGTGCATGAGGTGGCTGACATGCCTCCTCTCTCTACACTCCACAACCCCTGGGAGAGAAAGAGGAAGACATTGGGCAGCATTGTGCATGGGGTGGCTGACATGCCTCCTCTCTCTACACTCCACAACCCCTGGGAGAGAAAGAGAAAGACATTAGCCAGCATCGTGCATGGAGTCGCTGACATGCCTCCTCTCTCTACACTCCATAAACCATGGGAGAGATAGAGAAAGACATTGGCCAGCATCGTGTATGGGGTGACTGACATGCCTCCTCTCTCTACACTCCACAACCCCTGGGAGGCAAAGAGAAAGACACTGGCCAGCATCGTGCATGGGGTGACTGACATGCCTCCTCTCTCTACACTCCACAACCCCTGGGAGAGAAATAGAAAGACACTGGCCAGCACCGCGCATTGGGTGACTGACATGGCTCCTCTCTCTACACTCCACAACCCCTGGGAGAGAAAGAGAAAGAAACTGGCCAGTATCGTGTATGAGGTGACTGACATGCCTCCTGTCTCTACACTCCACAACCCCTTGGAGATAGAGAGAAAGACACTGGCCAGCATCGTGCATGGGGTGACTGACATGCCTCCTCTACACTCCACAACCCCGAAAGACACTGGCCAGCATTGTGTATGGGGTGACTGACATGCCTCCTCTCTCTACACTCCACAACCCCTGGGAGAGAAAGAGAAAGAAACTGGCCAGTATCGTGTATGAGGTGACTGACATGCCTCCTCTCTCTACACTCCACAACCCCTGGGAGAGAAATAGAAAGACACTGGCCAGCACCGCACATGGGGTGCCTGACATGCCTCCTGTCTCTACACTCCACAACCCCTTAGAGATAGAGAGAAAGACACTGGCCAGCATCGTGCATGGGGTGACTGACATGCCTCCTCTGCACTCCACAACCCCGAAAGACACTGGCCAGCATCGTACATGGGGTGACTGAATCTGCTTTCCAATCAATTGTCTTCTACTCTCTCCTCCCACTGATCTGCTCTTACTGTCTCCTCTCTCTACACTCCACAACCCCTGGGAGATAGAGATAAAGACACTGGCCAGCATCGTGCATGTGGTGACTGACATGCCTCCTCTCTCTACACTCCACAACCCCTGGGAGAGAGAGAGAAAGACACTGGCCAGCATTGTGTATGTGGTGACTGACATGCCTCCTCTCTCTACACTCCACAACCACAATCCACAACCCCTGGAAGAGAAAGACAAAGACTCTGGCCAGAATCGTGTATGGGGTGACTGACATGCTTCCTCTACACTGCACAACTCTGTAAGACACTGGGCAGCATCGTACATGGGGAGACTGACATGCCTCCTCTCTCTACACTCCACAACCCCTGGGAGATAGAGAGAAAGACACTGGCCAGCATCGTGCATGGGGTGACTGACATGCCTCCTCTGTCTGCACTCCACAACCCCTGGGAGATAAAGAGAAGGACACTGGCCAGCATCCTGCATGGGGCAACTGACATGCCTCCTCTCTCTACACTCCACAACCCCTGGGAGAGAAAGAGAAAGACACTGGCCAGCATCGCGCATGGGGTGACTGACATGAATCCTCTCTCTACACTCCACAACCCATGGGAGAGAAAGAGAAAAACACGGGCCAGCATAGTGTATGGGGTGACTGACATGTCTCCCTTCTCTACACTCCACAACCCCTGGGAGATAGAGAGAAAGATACTGGCCAGCATCGTGCAAGGGGTGACTGACATGCCTCGTCTACACTCCACAACCCCGAAAGACACTGGCCAGCATCGTACATGGGGTGACTGAATCTGCTTTCCAATCAATTGTCTTCTACTCTCTCCTCCCACTGATCTGCTCTTACTGTCTCCTCTCTCTACACTCCACAAACCCTGGGAGAGAAAGAGAAAGGCACTGGCCAGCATTGTGTGTATGGTGACTGACATGCATCCTCTCTCTACACTCCACAACCACAATCCACAACCACTGGAAGAGAAATAGAAATACTCTGGCCAGCATCCTGTATGGGGTGACTGAGATGGTTCCTCTACACTCCACAACTCTGTAAGACACTGGGCAGCATCGTACATGGGGAGACTGACATGCCTCCTCTCTCTACACTCCACAACCCCTGGGAGATAGAGAGAAAGACACTGCCAGCATCGTGCATGGGGTGACTGACATGCCTCCTCTCTCTACACTCCACAACCCCTGGGAGAGAGAGAGAAAGACACTGGCCAGCATTATGCATGGGGTGACTGACATGCCTCCTCTCTCTACATTCCACAACTCCTGGGAGGCAAAGCGAAAGACACTGGCTAGCACTGTGCATGGGGTGACTGACATGCCTCCTCTCTCTACACTCCACAACCCCTGGGAGACAAAGAGAAAGACACTGGCCAGCATCGTCATGGGGTGACTGACCTGCCTCCTCACTCTACACTCCACAACCCCTGGGAGAGAAAGAGAAAGACACTGGCCAGCATCGTGCATGGGGTGACTGACATGCCTACTCTCTCTACACTCCACAACCCCTTGGAGAGAAAGAGAAAGACACTGGCCAGCATTGTGCATGTGGTGACTGACATGCCTCCTCTCTACACTCCACAACCCCTGGGAGACAGAGAAAAAGACACGGGCCAGCATCGTGCATGGGGTGACTGACATGCCGCCTCTCTCTACACTCCACAACCCCTGGGAGAGAAAGAGGAAGACATTGGCCAGCATCGTGCATGGAGTGGCTGACATGCCTCCTCTCTCTACACTCCATAACCCATGGGAGAGATAGAGAAAGACATTGGCCAGCATTGTGTATGGGGTGACTGACATGCCTCCTCTCTCTACACTCCACAAACCCTGGGAGAGAAACATACCTCCTCTCTCTACACTCCACAACCCGTGGCAGACAAAGAGAAAGAGACTGGCCAGCATCGTGTATGGGGTGACTGACATGCCTCCTCTCCCTACACTCCACAACCCGTGGGAGAGAAAGAGAAAGACACGGGCCAGCATTGTTAATGGGGTGACTGACAGGCCTCCTCTCTCTACACTCCACAACCCCTGGGCGACAAAGAGAAATACACTGGCCAGCATCGTGTCCGGGGTGACTGACAGGCCTCCTCTCTCTACACTCCACAACCCCTGGGAGAGAAAGAGAAAGACACTCGCCAGCATCATGTATGTGTTGACTGACATACCTCCTCTCTCTACACTCCACAACCCCTGGGAGAGAAAGAGAAAGACACTGGCCAGCATCTTGTATGGGGTGACTGACATGCCTCCTCTCTCTACACTCCACAACCCTTGGAAGACAGAGAGAAAGACACTGGACAGCATCGTGTATGTGGTGACTGACATGCTTCCTCTCTCTACACTCCACAACCCCTGGGAAACACAGAGAAAGACACTGGCCAGCATCGTGTATGGGGTGACTGACATGCCTCCTCTCCCTACACTGCACAAACCGTGGGAGAGAAAGAGAAAGACACTGTCCAGCATCGTTAATGGGGTGACTGACAGGCCTCCTCTCTCTACACTCCACAACCCCTGGGCGAGAAAGAGAAATACACTGGCCAGCATCGTGCATGGGGTGTCTGACATGCCTCCTCTCTCTACACTCCACCACCCCTGGGAGAGAGAGAAAGACACTGGCCAGCATCATGCATGGGGTGACTGACATTTGCTGCCAGGCACTGGTAGAAGGGAAAGACACCCAAGGCCCCTCCAATACCGGACGGGCCAGATCTGGCTCTAGAAAAGATTCTGGCAGGCCTCCTGCCCCAGGTTGAGTGGAGGCCCCATTCCCTCTTGACAGGGTCAGGTCTCTTAACTTTTCACACAGGCACTAATTATTTTAACAGTTGTAGTGGCTGTCTGATGACATCTATCCAGTCGGAGAAAGTGTCCAGTATACTAAACTTATTTGTGATTTTTTATTTCTGGAGCTAGATGAATTCAATTTGTATGTTTATAAACGAGCCATAAGATCGTGCATGTGCTCCTGATGTTGCCTGCACAGCGTTTCCTGTGTTGTTTTCTCATAGATAAGAATACACTGTCTGCAATAGATGTGGAAAATAGCAGAAACATCTGTGACATACCACTGTTGCCCAAATGTAGCATTCATACCCCCAATTCATATATTGGTGAGTTTGTGATAAATGTGAGCTGAGCCAAGTAGGACAACCATGCATGTAGCACGACAAGGCTACCAAGTTCCTCTTGCAAAAGGCTATTTGTGTAGACAAGAACATCTCCATCACCATTTTTTTCTGATTCCAGATCTGCATGTTGAATGTTCGTTAGCTCTTCCAGGGTTGTGAATGGGGGAGTTTGTGTATTACTCATTATTTTTAACCTGAGAGTCGGAAATGGCCACCCGTTTAGCAGCAGCATCTGCGGATGTGCTCCCACACGCAATCTCATTAGCAACAAACTGCTGTGTCAGGCACTGAATAATTGCTAGCTGACTGGGTAAAATAATGGCATCTAAAAGGGCTGCTACATAGCATTTTCTAATACCGGGGAACCTGATGTGAGAATTTCTCTGTGCTTCCACAACAACCCATAATTGTGTGCAACATCGAATGCATACTGGAAGTCTTTGAATATCTTGACACTCTTGCACTGCCAGCTTTCAGCACCTCAGTGCAGTTAGTTCTGTCACTTGTGCGGAGTGGACATTGGGTAAGCCACCACTTTCTACTACTTCCTTAGCTGAACAAACTACATATCCAACCATCAGTTGGCCTCTGACATTTCTGCTACAAGATTCATCAACAAAGTACACTAAGTAGGGGTTTTGTTGTGCAGTGTCTAATTGGGCCTACCTTGGTTGAAGAACCTTGTTGGTGATGGCAACGCAGTCACCTCGTTTAAGACAAGTGCAATGGGCAGCTGTGGACTGGATTCAGAACAGGGCATCATGTTTGTGTTTTTTGTTAGGCGTTCAAAAGTAACATTTCCTCTTTGGTATGTCACAATATGGACAGCTGTTGGGTTTTTGTTTTTAACAACAGGGCTGATATGGAATATGGAACAGCTATCTCTAGTCGTGGCCCTAATACTGTGCACTCACATTGTTGTACTGCAAAGGCATCAGCTGCAACTAATGTAAGACGTGGTGGCAGTCCTGATGCAACTGGGTCTAGGGCTTTACTGCAATACCCAATTGGTCTCTGGTTTTTCTCGATTTCTTTGGCTAAGGACGGCTGAGGAAAATCTATTTGTTCATAAAAATACAATGTGAATTTCTTTTTATTTTAAAATCAGATAACCGTATTGCGGGTGCATATGATAGCACCAAGTGATTCCAGCAAATGCCGTTACTGTTCCTTCTGTTCATTGTAAAGGCTCGGGGGTATTCAGTTTTGTCAGTCTTTGTAATGGCTTGGGAAGCCCTGCATAACCTTACATCCAGTTTCTACAAAATCCAGTCATACCAAGGAAAGCTCTCGTCTGAATAACCTTTTTGGGCACGGGCACTTTCAAAATGGCATCTGTGATGTATTTGCAATACATTGATGGCCTGCTATGATGTCATGTCCTAACGATCACCACTGCCAGGAGAATACACCAAGATATCTCCAAAGAACTTAAGGAACAAGAGATTAAATTCCTCAATGATGAGAGTCTGGAAAACGCCCGTGACAAATTGAAAGAAATCAATAAAACAATGGATGCATTTATGAGTAGCACGCTGGATAAAAAGCACAAGAAACTAGCTAAAGACATTAAAAACTTCCAACTTGAACTCGTATATCCTTACTTATCAGTGGACTATAAGGAGAAAAAGGACAAAGAAAGATTACGTAATCAAACAGGCCTGCCAAGGAACAGACGCAAAACAGTTTCCTTCTGGAACACATCTAGTTCAGGATCATCGGATGATGACCTAACTAATTCCAATGATAGACCAAGCAACCGGGGTAACCACCAACAGCCACCGAGGTTGCCTTTTTTAGGCCAAGAGGACCCCAGGGGAGGCTACTGGGGTCCTCCGCAGTTCCAGCCCATGCCTCCATTCAATTACCCACGCTGGAGAGCATCGAACCCCAACAGGAGATGGAGGAGATATTAGAGACCATACCGATCTTCAATCTCTCAGGATGTGCACTTACCAAAGAGGAAAAATCTGTATTATCAAAAGGATTATCATTTGTCCCCACGAATCATACCGATTGGTTCAGACTTGACCAAGAACTCTCGCACTTCTACAGGACCATTAGAAGAAAAATCTTCTTTCTAGACAAAGAAAGTCCTCTAGAGGTAGAAGATTCAGGATTAAGGAAAAAATCTGATTTCCTTCCCAGTGACAACGATATGCCAGCATCTGTCCTCGCTTTTGAAAAATGCATTAAGCAAGAAATGTTAAAAGCCCAACTCATGCCTGCACACAAAAGAAACAATCTCTCACAGGGAGAACAACAAGCCCTTAAAAAACTGTCAGAAAACTCTTCCATTGTAATCAAAGCAGCGGACAAAGGAGGAGGAGTAGTTGTCCAAAGCAAAGAACAATATAAGGATATGGTGCTGCTACTTCTTAATGTAGAGGATAACTATAAAAAACTCCGTAAGGATCCTACAGCAGAAATCAAAATGAAGATCAAAGAGACAACTGACTTTGCCATGATGAATAATTGGATTTCGGATAGAGAAGAAATCTTTCTCAACAATTCTGAGGGACGCATTCCGGCGTTCTATGCATTACCCAAACTTCATAAAAACCAGACCACACCACCCGGCAGACCCATCGTGTCAGGTTGCGGTTCAGTGCTTGAACCTATTTGCCAATTCATTGACTTCTTCTTAAAACCTCTGAGTCAGAAAACTCCAACATACCTACGCGACACAATGGCAACCATAAACAAATTTGAACATCAACCATTTAATCCAGCAGAAGATATTTTGGTGACCATGGACATCAATAGCCTCTATACTAGCATTCCTCAAGAAGCAGCGGTCGAATGCATCAGACACCATCTCACCCATCACATGTCACAAACAAGAGTCCCGATTAATTTCATAGTTGAACTACTGGAACTGGCCCTCACGAACAACTTCTTTCAATTTGAAGAAACCTTCTACCTGCAAATTCGTGGCACAGCCATGGGGGCAGCCTTCGCCCCCAGTATGGCAGTCATATTCATGGCAGAGTATGAATACAATCATGTCCTAAACACATGCAATCCATTCCTCGACAGCATCATGCTATGGCACAGGTATATTGACGATATCATCTTTATCTGGAAAGGAGAGGCTACCACCCTCACAGAGTTCTTTGGATGGATCAACAACCGGACGGAAGAAATTAAATTTACTATCAACAGCAGTAACATCAGCATTCATTTCTTGGATCTTACCATTAGACCTAGGAATAATACTTTGGAATGCACTATGTTTAAAAAGGAAACTGACCGTAATACAGTACTCCATTATAAAAGTAACCATCCGCGCAATCTGAGAAACAATCTCCCCTATGGCCAGTTTCTCAGAGTACGCAGAAACTGTACCAACATAGAAGAGTTCAAAAAAATGCAGCAGCCTTGGAAATCAAATTGAAAGCACGTGGCTACCCTAAAAAACTCCTCAGAGACACCCAGAAGAGAGCGAGATTCACACCGAGAGAAGTGCTCCTCACACCAAAAATCCAGGACAGACAGCAAGACATCATGGCATGTGTCACCACCTTCGGCCCTAGCACGACCAAACTTAGAAGAGCAATCAGAAAATTCTGGCCACTTATACAACTGAGCCTACCCCAGGAACCGCTGCCAAGAATGGCACTCAAAAGATCTAAGAACCTAAGAGACATGCTCACGCATGCCAGAATAACCAAAACAAATACTAGATCCACCCTATGGAACCTGCGAGAGATTAATGGGCACCACCCATGTGGGAACTGCACAGTATGCAAGCAGACCAGGAAAATGAATTCCTTTATGATTGGTAACAAGGAATGGAAACTCAAGCACTTTTCCAACTGTAAGACCTGCAATGTAATTTACATCATAGAATGCCCCTGCAAATTACGCTATGTGGGACAGACATCTAGACAAGTGCACAAAAGAATTGGGGAACACCGCTCGAGAATACGTTGTAAGACTGTGACGGCCCCCCTGGTATCACATTTCCTTGAATTGCAACATGGTCCAGACAGCTTTATGTGGTGGGTTGCGGACAAAGTATACAATACCAGCAACATCACCAATTCTCTCAACTATAAAGAAAGCTGGTGGATATACAAACTTCAATCTACTACCACAGGACTCAATGAAATAGAACCTCATCGTTATTTGTAGTACCTGTTTTTACCACTTTCCGGGTCCTGAGGGAATTCTTCTGGGCTCAGCCCGCTCCTGTCCTGCCAATTTCTACAATTTAGCAGAGGCCGCTGAGTTTATGGCCCCTGCGCCCCTGTTTGTGTCAACTGCCGTTGGCAGCCCGATCAGCCTCCATTACGAGGCGCAGTGATCACACACACAGAGGAAACACTAGCCTTGGATCGTTAGTCCCTACGCGTAACACTCCGTTGTAGGGACACTACTCCCCACGCGCAAGCGCTGGGGCTTAGTAGCTGGCTACATCTAAGCATGCGCAAACTAGCTCGTTGTACACAGCCTCACTCTGTGCCCCTTCAAGCTTACGATCGAACGCGTAGGTCGCAGCTCGTGCATTACAGGTATTTGACGTTCTGTCTTTTCTTCCTTTGCATTAGCAAGGTGGGCAGCGCTCCCCTTATCATTTACAGCAAGCCAGACTTCTCTCTTACTGGCTGTATCTTTGCAGTTCTCTTATGAGGTTACAGACTCGAGCTGTTTTTGTTCTCCATTCCACAGACTTGCATTGCTCCAGTCCACTGGATTTCTCCAGTTACCTCAGCCGGCCATTTTGGTCCTTCATTATTTGGACTGCCCTGGCGCCAGGCTCTTCATTTTCAACTTAAGGTAATTGTGCTGGAATAGTCCTCCTCCGCCCGACATTTTATCCTGCGTTTTTGCCCCCAGCTACAGCTTAGGGTACTTCCATATACATGAGTCTTACTCTCTCATACACTTGTTATCAAGCTCCACCTCGCCAGTAGCATACACCATTTTCCACTAGAGTTATTCACCGGAATTCCACCTTTTAGCCAGTTGGCTATTACCCAGGACGAAGTCCTGCGCAAGGTTAGTACCTGACCACCAATATGAGACTACCAGAGCTCGCCTGTTTTATCAGTGTGTCCTTTTGTATGTATTTTAATAAACTTTATACATGAAGTCTGTTTATATACCATGCCCTGCCATTACATTAGGTGTTTTAACTACAGTACCCCTTCCTCTTTCACAGGGGTTCTCCATACCTTGGCTCCATGAAGAAGGCTGTGATCCACTGTCTAGCCGAAACGTCCAGGGACCCTCTCCCCCTTTGGGGTCGATAGGTCCCCACTTTCCAATTGTGTTTGATTTATGTCAGTGATGTCGATCCATTTTGGTCACCCTTTAGCCTGGCTTCTGTCAGACCTATCCAAGGTTTTGTGATAGAACAATTAAGTGTTCTGTTAGCCCCATTAAATTGAGGGATAAGTGCTATTTACCTTTCATCCATCTAAGGTGTTTTTTATGAGAAGAACATGGAATGTACTTAATATGTTAAGAATGACACCTGTTGATACACCTATGCATCTATCTGTTTTTGTTTTGTTGAATTGTATAGCATAATTCTTGTACAATTTATGGGTCCATGCAATTTCTATGTGTTTAGAAGTGTACATGTTACTGAGGAGAGTAAAATAAAAAATACTCCCAGTTTCATATTAACCAAGTGTTTGTGGTATATATATCTTTTCTCCTTGGTGCTCCCCCATCTTCCCCCTGGATATGTATAAATAAGAGATATAACAGGGGAGCAGATCTACATCTAATTTTATTTGCATTCAAATTAATTGCAATTAGCTTGGACTGTTCAAGTCAGGACAACCCCCCTTGTGTATTTTTGTTTAGATAGCCCTTTGTCCTGAGCTCAATTTGGGCTTTCCCTCCCGTACACTTTATGTCCTACATAAGGACTACTTCTCTACACAGTTGTAGCTTCCTTTCTGGGGGCTTATTTCCTTTGAGAACTAAAGCAGTTAAGCGTGCCTATGTGTCTTGTTTATTATATATGTCATATGAAAGGGACGCTACCATGAGGCCATCTACACACTGTACTAAACAGTTGGTGTGGGGTGTTCTTAACGTTGTTTACATCCCTTTTCATTTGTTACGAGGACAATGCAGGATACATTGTACCCATGTGTAAGTGTGTCCATGCATGTATGCATGTGGTATGCATCAATACGAAAGGATGTCTGACCTCTGCTGGCATAATGACGCTCATGAGCTGATTCATAGCAGCCCACAAGGGGTTATAACATTAGGTGACAGTCTCAAACCCTTTGGCAAATTGTTGTGGTTTTTCCCTATTATTTGTAAATTCTTTGACAAGCTCCCAAGGATCCATCGAACCATGGCACATGTAGAGTAACCAAGTTCTCATCTATGCCAGTTGTAGGCTCCAGCCGTTCTCGTAATGGGGCTTGAACAATAGGCAAGTCACTCCTGTAATTGATACCCCCCTCTTGCAAGTGAAGCTGTAAACTGGGAAGAGACAGGAAAGTGTGAAAACATGGGGGCGGCCAACTGACCAGTCAACTGTGCTGGGGATATGCACACAGTGGTGCAAGGGGTCCAGAAATCTGGTAGTTATACAGGTCTAGGGACAATAACAGATTGTCAGAACTTGGATGTCTAGACGGGATGCACAACCTCCTGCTCAGCCCTGTAGGAGTCATAGAGTTGTGCCTAATCCGCCTTAAGCAGGAGACTCCACCGCCCGGGAATGTATACCATGCTTGATCTCTCGTGCTCAAGTAGAAGCGGCTTATGTAATTTGCTTCTTGGTGGGGTTCTCTGGGTACCGCAGGCAGGAGCTGTGAGGAACAGACAAAGTAACAATGAGATATAGTATGGAGATTAGCAGTCCCCCCTATTACCCACTTTCTTGTATCCTTCCTTACATCTCTGACCGTTTGCGCAAACCACCTCTGGTACCTCGGGAAGGTCCTCTGTTGAACTCGCAGAGAACAGTGTGCTGTGAGACCAATCATTCAACAACTACGCCCTGTAGTCTAGCATGGGAACGAACATGTATACAGGGTTCCCAGATCCAACCTCTAGGAATGTTCTTAAAGAAATCAAAACAAGTCTAAATACCTCATTAGCAAATGCAGCATCTCTGGATTGCATGATAGATTCCATTTGCAATATGCAGCATTATGGACTTCAATTTCCTTTGTACTGCACAGGACCCACGTCACATGATCCCGTTAACATCAGGTGGTGTGATCGGCCATCTTGGAATGGGCTGATTTCCATGTCTAGGGGCCATCTTGGGAGGACGTAAATATTCTTTATGGCAGCCAACTGTACCTGGTTGAGAGGAATGTGCCGAAAACAAAAGTGACTAGGAGTTTTCCGATGGCAGCCACATACCGGTACGTCCACCGGTGTTGCCACTGGCAGACAGATAACAATGGGGCATGTCTCCTTTTGGCAACATTCTTAACAGTAAGTCCCTCTCTAGTCCTCCCCTTCCTGTAAGGAAGAGCATACCCCCAGGTTTACCAGGGTGGTTCTTGGGGAATTGTTTGAGATATCCGGGGGTGTGGATGTCTTTGGCAGGGACCCATGATCTATCCTCCAGACCATAACCTGTCCAGTCTACCAGATGTTCTACTCTTCGTCAGGAACTTCTGGAGTCTTATAGTCAGGAGATCTCGTATTCTTCATCAGGCCCGACAGCTGGGGGTTATGAACTTTGTCTGGGAAGGAATCAGGTTTTAAAAGGGATACATAGAAAACTGGATGGATTTTGTAGGAGTTGGGAAGACCGCAGGGTTGATGACTTTCTTTATGGAAAATGGAACAATAAAACAGGGTTTAAGTGTGTGCGGACAGGCAGGAATGTGGATGTGTTTGGTTGATGACCACACTCGATCATTCTGTGCATATAGAGGACCAGGGATACGTTTCTTATCTGCATATCTTTTTGCTTCTTCTTGGTCATGCATTAAGTGATGAAGAGCCTTTTTATGACCTTCTTGCAGTTGGTTCACTAGGTCTTCATGTATTTATTTATTTATTTATTTATTTATTTATTTATTTATTTATTCATTTATATAGCGCACAAAACCCAAAGGTATCTAGGCGCTTTAAGCTTAAGAGATTGGTTACAATAGAAACTTGTAGTAGCATGAAGTTACAGTCATGTAAGGTCCAGAACAGTGGTAGCAGATTACAGGTTACATCATTATCTTACATTATTTACAAGTCTTCCGGTCCAATCATTCATTACATACAAGGTGTATAGACAGCAATTCAGAGGTGTCATTGTTATGTACCTGTGCAAGCCCTAAGCATGAGTTAGTTGCAGTCTTGGGTGAAAAGCCAGGTTTTGAGGCCTTTGCAGAATGACCATAATGATAGGTCTGTTCTCAGCGCTGGGGGCATGGAGTTCCAAAATTTGACAGCAATCACTGGGAAGATAGCGCCGCCAGCTTTCTCTCGTATAAATCTGGGTATGGTGACTAGGCTGGTGTAGGTGGATCGGGTAGGTCTATAGGACTGGGTTTTTGAGATTTGATTGATTAGGTATAATGGGCCGCTGTTAGAGAGGCATTTGTGTGTCAGTGAGAGGATTTTGAATTTAATCCAATCTTGAACCAGGAGCCAGTGGATGTTGCATCTAGTTGACAAGATATTTTCATGTTTGGGTATGATGAGTGCTGCTCCTATCACATTGTTTTGCACAACTTGTAGTTTACTGAGAATTTGGGCATTGGAGCCTGCAAAGGGAGTTGCATTAATCAATCCTGGATCTTGCCAGCGTGATGCAGTTGTCAGAAGATAAGAAGGATCTGCTGCCTCTGATTAGTTTGGAGGTGTACGCTGCCAAAAGAGACTATAGCATTAACTTGCCTTGTTAGGGTAAGTGCAGAGTCAATGTAGACACCTAAAGTTATTATCTCCTTGGCTACGTTTATAATGTTGCCATCAATATTTAAAGATTTGTCGAGTAGTGATAGTTTGTTCAGTTTAGGTTGGCTACCAATGATGAGTAATTCAGTTTGCTCATCGTAGAGACATAACTCGTTTTCTGCCATCCATGCTTGGATGGTGAGGTACATTTTGTTCAGTGTGTTAGAGTCAGTGTCATATAAGCCTGTGATAGGTAACAGTATTTGGGTGTCATCCATGTAGTTTGTATACGTGACACCCAATTTGTCTAGACTGTCAAAAAGAGGTTTGGTAAACACATTGTTAAGGTAGGTGAAACACATGAGCCTTGGGGCACTCCAGAGGAGACTTGGGCTGGGTCGGCTGCTGAGGAAGAAGAGAAGACTCTCATTGTGCGGTTAGAGAGGAAAGATTCAATCCACTCTATGGCTTTGGGTGAGAATTGAGCTGCTAGTACCAAATGTTGGTATAGGATTTTATAGTTAACCAGGTCGAAAGCTGCAGATAGGCCGGGTAGAAGGAGGGTCGCTAGGTCCTTGATTTGGTCCACTCGAATTTTGAGGGCCAAGAGTGCTGTTTGCATTCCGTGGCCCGGGTGGAAGCCTGACTGTCTAAGGCCTAAGAGGTTATTAGATTCCCAAAAATGTTGTATCTGTAGGTAGGCTACTCTGTCTAGTATTTTCAGGCGAAAGGGAACCGTGGTGATAGGTTGATAGTTAGTGGGTATATTGGGGTACAGAGTTGTTTTTTTCAGTAGTGGGAGTACCCAAGCTGATTTTAGATTGTCAGGCACTTTGCTAGAAGCAAATGAGTTATTGTTCAGGGAGGTGATGAAGGGTGCTAAATCATTGACACAGTCCTTGATCAAGGTAGCTGGACAGATGTCACCTTGATATCTTGAGGGCTGCAATCCGTTGATAATTGTGATGGTTTCT
Source organism: Ambystoma mexicanum (assembly GCF_040938575.1). Classification (NCBI taxonomy): domain Eukaryota; kingdom Metazoa; phylum Chordata; class Amphibia; order Caudata; family Ambystomatidae; genus Ambystoma; species Ambystoma mexicanum. The sequence goes on from NC_090929.1 coordinate 1,686,410,488, forward strand.
GTAGTGGAGACGGAAGTGAATTCGAATTTGTGTGCGACATACTGTGCAGCTGTAGGTGCGTTTACTGGTGATGTGTCAGAGGTGAGTTTGGTTTTCTTAGCTTCAATTTTGTTTTGGAGAAGGGTGATTTTATCTGCTAGGGCAGTTTGGAACTTAGGGCACCACAACTTATCCTTGATACAGTGACCAGGGGTTGGGGCAGGTGTGTCCAACTTGCGATGTATAGTGAAGAGTTCCCTGGAACTTGATTGGGCATTCTCACTTCTCTGGTTGTATGAGTTCCCTTTAGCTTTGATAGTTGCTTCCTTGTATTCACTGGGTGAATGGGGTGTGGAAGTGTGTCTTATTTGCATTGCGAGGTGTTGTTTTCCAGTTGCCCTTGGCTGATCTTTTTGCAGAGCGGAGAGTTTTGAGGTTCTCAGAGAACCAGGGGTTAGCGTGTGCTATGGGTTTTATTTTCCGAATGCTTAATGGAACTACTTTGTTGATGGCCGCTAGGACAGCTTGATTATACAAGGATACCATGAAGGTGGGATCAGAATTGGAATGTGGGAGATGAGTTATTGGTAGTAGGAGGGGTAGCATATTATCTTGGTTGATGTTCCGCTGATTTCTTGATGGCATTGTGGAGGTGAGTAGATTGGGTTATGCGGGTTTGATAATTATTGTAATGGAAAAAAGGATGATGTTGTGGTCAGTCCATGGGCAGGGGGAATTTGCTAGTATATTAGTGACACAGTTGATATCAGCTATCCAGTCCAATGTTCGACCTTTTTCGTGTGTTGGGAGGGAGATACGGTGGGTGAAGCCTTGGGCTTCAATCGTATTGGTGAGAAGGTATGCTTGAGAGTCTGTAGGGCCGTTCAGTCCTAGGTTAAAGTCACCCAGGATGACTATTTTGGATAGAGGCTTTGTGTTGGAAGCTACAAGGGGGGAAATATCATTTTCTAATGAGGACTTGAGTCAAATGAGTCTTGAACTGCAGGTATAAGATGTGAAGAAACCATGACCAAGGGAACTGAAATAAGGTGTAATCCATAAGCCACATGAAAAGGCGTGTTGTGAAGGGAAGAGTGGTATGCGTTGTTGTATGCAAACTCAGATAGTGATAAGAGTGACACCCAATTCCCATCATGTTCGGTAGCATAACAAGGTAAATACTGACCTATAGTTTGGTTTACTCTTTCTGTCTGTCGTCCCCTTTTGGATGATAGGTCGAGGCAAACCGCACAGAGAGATTCAGTGCTTTAGCCACCGCTTTCCAAAAGTTAGAAACGGAGAGAGATCCTCGATCAAAAATTACATTTCAAGGAAGTCAATGATGTTTGAATATGTTTATCAATTAATACATTTGGCTAGCTGAGATGGTGTGTGTGTGTGGGGTAAAGCTATGAAGTGGCCCAGCTAAGAGAAGGAATCAACTACAGTACAAATGACAGTGCACTTCTGTCAAAGGCAGGTCTGTTACTAACAGGTTCTGCCATGGATACTCTGGAAGTGGTAAAGGGTGTAGGAGGCCTACGGGAAGAGTCTGAGAGGTTTTTGAATTGGCACATTCACCACAACTTTGAAAGTCATCTTTTACATCCTCGCATAGTCACCCACCACACATATTTTTCAAAATCTTTAAGGATTTTGGTGATACCAAAATGACATGCACTGGGAGATCATGGCATTATTTCAAGACACTGATAGGATAGTTTTTTGTAGGTAACCAGAGTTGTTTCCCTCGAAAACATATTCCTTGTACTTTATGATGTGCGGGATGAGCGGATAAGAAGTTGTCTTTCTACCGCCGTAAATATTTTTCTTTTAATTCCTGCTCCCACAGAGGGATAGGATCCATAGCAAGCATTAATACCCTGTCGCTGGGAATAAAAGGGATTCCAAGACTCTCTTCTTGTACATGAAGATACCGCCTGGGCAATGAGTCTGCTTTGGTATTAGAAGCATCCGGTTCGTACGTAACAATGGGAGATAAAATGAATCCAACGTCAAGGAGCTCTTTCTCAAATATGTTGTAATTCTGTTCCGCCTGGGATAGAGTACGAGAATGATAAGCTATGGGATGCATCTGACTAGTGCCTGTTTTTCTTTTCTAGGAGTAGGGACTCCAAAGCCTGGTTAGAAGCAAATGGTTGAATGGGTTCAGGGAGCTTTAGACTCGGTGCGGAAGTGAATTTGCTTTTTATGTTTTTTTTTTACTAATCGGGTCAATAGAAGCAAAATCTTAGAGTAATCAGGGATGAGTCGTCTATGAAAATTTGGCGAAGCATAAGAATCTTTGTAGGTCTTTGATCCCACAAGGAATGGGGCATGTGAGAATGGCATCGATCTTTGCTGGTTCCATCTCGACACCTTGAGATGACGGGATATACCCTAAGTAGACAATCCTATCTTGATGGAAAAGGCACTGAACTTTTGCACCGCACACTCCACTACATGAAGGTAAGCCAAACTGTCCCAGTATGGCTGGCTACCCATCCAAGACCATCTGGTCCGTGAACATCCCCTGATCCAACAACAGACCCATCCTGAGTCCTACTACCTTCCTCATGCTGCTATTTCCAGCACGTCTCTGCTGTCCGGCGCCCTGTTGGTCAGCCCCTATGCCGCTCCATCATAACCCCGCCTACCTGCCCCCTGACCATGCAGAATGGCCCATACTGTGTCCCCGCAGTGCAACCCATGGGTTCTCACCTACTCTGAACGCTCCATAGCACAACGCTGTCTCGAGTGCACCTCTGCCGTCTGCAATAATGCCATGCACCCGCCAACCACCGGCCCCTGCTTTGCGCAAACATTCTGTCTTTCAACAACTCATGGTCAAAATCAGGCTGAACTTCCATCACCGCCTCAACCGCCCTGGCCCCCTTAAGCCAACGACTCAACATGATCACCGCTCCTCACTACCCCACAGGAATACCTACCTTCGATACAGAACCTCCTAGGAACCAAGCTATGCGGTCTAGTGTTTTGGGTGTGGTGGCCTAGGGACTACTTTACCTGGACTATTTTGTTGGGGCTATTTAAACCACACCCGAGCAAGACAACACGCTTCGCGTTACTTTGCAGCTTGCAACGTGGCACTCACCATGTCCAGCTATTCCCCCCGAACCTCGGAGAAGCAGAACCTGCAGGGAGACAAAAGGAACATCATTAGCAGCAGCATCTTACCTGCAGTCTTCGCCACAAGGCTAAATACCACTTATTCTGTTAACTGAAAAATCATGTCAAATATGGAAAACTACAGTGAAGAGAGTCTCTGAAACTATACTGCTGAGGTTCTGAGAACCATGTGTAGAGAGAGGAGCCTCTCCGGTAAAGGAAAAAAATCTGAACTGGTTGCTAAATTATTGGGAAAACAAAGTCTGGGGAGTGGGTCAGAAGGGCCTACCACTCCAGCAAATGTGGATACTGATGTTTCTGATTCTAAGAGTGTTGGATTAGAAGAAGTAGATGAGTCCTTGTTAGGAAACCCTACAACTCCCTTGTCTGCGCAGAAAGCACAACCTCTGTCCACAGGGACCCCAACAGGTCCTACACTCACTCCTCAATGTATTGCACTTGCGAAAATGAGACTTGAATTAGAAGTGAAACGTATTGATGCACAAACTGCCATGAAACATCAAGAATGAAGGCTCAGAGAAATGGAGATGGCTCATGCTTTAGAGATGAAGAAATTGTAGAAAATGCTTCTCTCCTCCTCCTGGGGGAGGTGGATAAGCAGGATTATGAGTGTTTGAAGTTAGTTTTAATAGCTAGATTTGTGAAGACCCCTTCCCAGTACCTTAAGAGGTTTAGGACCCTCAAAAACCTTGATGGTACCCATTGGGCTACCTGGGTGTGTGACTGTTTGAAAAACTGAGATGGTTGGGTTAAGGGTTACAAAGTGAACACTTATGAAGGTTTGAGGAATCTTGTTATGTTGGAGTCAATTTATGAGGTCTGCTCTCTTGAGCTTAGACAGCACTTGGCTGATTCAAAGTAGATAGATCCTAAGAAGTTAGATAAGGCTGCTGTCTTGTGGGTTGCCAACAGGGCTACTCACAAGGATTCTGGGGCAACTCAGAAAAAAGGATGAGGGGAAGCAGCCAAAGAAAGATAACAAGAAGAATTCCAATAATTCCAATCCAAAAGAGGGCCCCAAACAGAGCCAGGGTAAGCCACAAGGGAAACCGAATCAGGCTAGTGTACCATCTGGTGCTAAACCAGGTGGAGGTCAGAGTAAGCCTCCATTAAATAGGACATTTGGTAAATGTTTTGTTTGTGAAGCTACTGTCCATGTGAAAGGGGATCCCAGATGTAAGGGTAAACCTTCAGGGGTCCACACTGTCTCCTTAGCCTTCTCCCAGGTGGAAGAAGTACCTATGACAAGTGATAACTTTCAATTACTGGCTGATGAACTCATGAGAGTCTCAGCTAGTGTTTCTTTAGTTTCCTTGGCTCTTTGGGAACAACAGAACTTAGATGTCTATAACTCAATCCCAGATAATACTAAAGAGTATTATAAAGATAGCGTTCTTGTGAATGGTCAGGTGACCCCTGCCATCAGAGACACTGGAGCCAGCATAACTGTGGTTGATGAATGTTTTTTCAAGGTAGAGGATGTTGCTAAGGCACCCAAATACCTAACCAAGCTAGCTGGAGGCCCTGTGCAAATGGTTCCCCAGTTACCAGTTCTAATCCAGTGTAATGACATGACTGTCAGAATACCTCTTAGTGTGCAAAGCGGCGTACCTGGGAGAGTTATGTTGGGTAATGACCAGAAAACTCTTGGAGTTGTGTCTAGTACCCCCAGGCCTCCCAGTAAAAGGAAACAGGAGCTCACAAGGTCTGCTAGGGAGAGAACCTTGAGAGGCTTTCCTGGGGACTTGATAGAAGAAACTATCACCCCAAGTCCACAGGACTTACTTACTGCTATTGCAAGACAAAAAGAGACAAAGGGGAAACACAAGTCTACCAGCAAGAAAACAGCAAGCACCCCCTGTGCCTACAAGGACATCACCAAAACTGTCCAAAGTCACACCTGTGACTCCTCCACCAGCTGAGGTTGAGTGTGAGATTCAACCCTGTATGGTTACACGAGATACTGAGGACTCAGATCTGGATGAAGATCTTACTCTGGTTGGAGATCTTGACCCTGTTGAACATCTGAGGCGCAGTCTTTACTGGCAGAAGGTGGACCCAACAGGGCAGACTTCAGCAGAGGACAAAGAGAGTGTCCTACTCTTGAAGGTCTTCGCCTACAGGCAGCTTCTCAGCTCAATGGGGAAAAGCCTAGGAAGTATAGTTGCACTGGGAAGATGGCCTCTTCTACAGTGAACCGACTGAGTCAACCCGTGGAGACTGGAAAATACTTGTACGTTTTAAGAAGACCAAGGAAAGGCTCTCCCTTTACTTCTACTGGTCTAGGATGGGTTCAGAAGTAGACAAGTTCTGTAGGAGCTGCCACACTTGCCAAACCACTGGCAAAAGTGGAGCCAAGAATGTGGCACCCTTGGTGCCTCTCCCATTGGTGGGAGTTCCTTTTGAGAGGGTCTGGATTGACATTGTTGGTCATCTTGACCCTCCCACATCTTCATGTAACAGGTTTATCCTGGTTGTAGTAGACCATGCTACTAGGTATCCTGAAGCCATACCTATGAGAACTGTTATGGCTCCGGCTGTGGCTAAGGCCCTACTTGGTATTTTTACCAGAGTAGGTTTTCCTAAGGAAGTGATATCTGACATGGGATCAAATTTTATGTCCCACTACATGCAAGCCATGTGGAAAACCTGTGGAGTCACTTACAAGTTCTCGACTGCCTACCACCCACAAACCAATGGATTGGTGGAGAGGTTTAACAGAACTATGAAGAGCACAATAGGTGCTTTAGAAGAACCCCTTAAAATAAAGTGGGACCTTCTACTGCCATGCCTTCTCTTTGCATATCGAGAAGTCCCTCAGAGGGGAGTAGGTTACAGTCCCTTTGAACTTCTCTATGGCCATCCAGTCAGAGGTGCATTGGCCCTGATCAAGGAGGGCTTGGAGAGTGCTCCTTCCCCCAAACCAGTCAGAGTGACTGACTATGTGATAGGTCTCCGGAGGAGAATGTCACACATGATGGCAGAAACAAGTAACAACCTGAGGGCTGGTCAAGCTCTGGTCAAACATTGGCATGACCAGAAGGCTAACATGGTTGAGTTTACTCAAGACCAGCTTATTCTTGTTATGGTACCTACAAGGCAGAGGGCCTTACAGGACAAATGGATAGGACCCTTCAAAGTTGTGGGTAAACTTGGAGAGGTGAACTATCTGGTGGATTTAGGCAATCCTAAGGAGGCTCCTTGAGTCTTTCACACCAACCGTTTAATGGCTTATGTCTCTAGACCTGAGATAGGAGCTTTGTCTCTAGCTTCAGCTCAAGAGGAGGAGGAGAGTGAACCTCTGCCTGACCTCCTCAGAGGCTTACCTTTAGATGAGAAAGTGGAATGAGTTAATTTCTCTTCCAGTCTCACATCTGACCAGCAGGATGAGTGCAAATTACTGTTAAATCAGTTTTGCCTCCCTGTTCTCACTTTCACCAGGCTTGAACCCTTGGGGCCAGCATGATATCCTCACTGGTGACTGTTTGTCTGTAAAAATCAGGGGGTACAGAATGTCAGACAATGTCAGAACCCACATATGGAATGAGGTCAACAAGATGCTTGATCTCGGGGTTATAGAACCCTCTACTAGTCCATGGTCTAGCCCAGTTGTGCTTGTACCAAAGACAGGATCCAAAGAGCTTAGATTCTGCCTGGACTATAGAGCTCTAAATGCAGTCACAAAGACTGATGATAATCCTTTACCTAGGACAGATGAGCTAGTGGATAAACTTGGTGCAGCCAAGTACCTCAGCACATTTGACCTAACGTCAGGCTATTGGCAAATAGCCCTGACAGACCATGCCAAGGAGAAAACTGCATTCTCCACCCCAGCTGGCCTCTACTAGTTTAAGGTAATGCCTTTTGGACTAGAGAATGCACCTGCTACATTTCAGAGGATGGTTAATCAAGTTCTGAATGGGATGGAGGACTTCTGCATGGCAAACTTGGATGATATTGCAATGTTCAGCCCACATGGAAAGAACATATTGATCACCTAGGGTATGTTTTGCAGGCTCTTGATCAGGCCAATCTGACCATAAAGGCAAGTAAATGTCAAATTGGTCAGAGCAAAGTGGTCTACCTTGGACATGAGGTAGGAGGAGGTGAAATAAGGCCATTGCCTAGCAAAGTACAAGCTGTACAAAACTGGGCCACCACTACTACTCAAACCCAAGTGAGAGCCTTCCTAGGTCTCACTGGGTACTACAGGAACTTCATAGAGAACTATGGGTCCATAGCTTATCCACTGAATGTCATCTCATCTCCAAAATTTCCAAAAAAGGTCAGATGGAATGAGGAGTGCACTCAAGCCTTTGAAGGTCTGAAGATAGCCCTTTGTCAAGCTCCAGTCCTAAGAGCTCCTGACTACCACCAACCATTCATTGTGCAAACTGATGCTTCTAATGCAGGTATAGGTGCAGTCCTTAGTCAACTGGATGAGAAAGGCAGGAAACATCCCATTTGTTTCATCATCAGGAAGTTAAAGGATCATGAGAGAAGGTGGGCAACAATAGAACGTGCATGTTTTGCTATTGTGTGGTCACTGAAGAAGTTTAGACCATACTTGTATGGATCTACTTTCATTATTCAGACTGACCACCAACCCTTGAGATGGCTGATGCAAATGAAAGGGGAGAACTCCAAACTACTAGAATGGTCAATCTGCCTGCAAGGGTTTGATTTTACCATTGAACACAGAGTAGGAAGTCACCCCCAAAGTGCTGATGGTCTCTCTATGATGTTTATAACCTTCTAGAGGTATGAGATCCATCCAGGAGTGGATTAAATCCTCTTGTCCCTTAGTCTGCGGAGGGGGGGGGCGAGAGTTAGGGAGAATTCTCATTTATGGCTAATTTGAGTCCCTCAGCAGCTTTGCTGGATTTCTGTGGTTTATTTTTTTCCACCTGGTAAGCGTGTGAGCCTTTTTCCCACTCTTACATGTGTTTTGCCATGTGTATTTCTACTGTTTGTGTGATCATGAGCCCCACTTTTATGTGTGTTACACAGCACCTTCAGTGCAGTAACACCGGGTTGTCTTTGAGACTTCCCACTGACTCCATTTTTCTGGGGCTGACTACTGTCCCCCAGAAACAGGTAAAGTTGCCATTTTCTTTATGTAGTCATTTAAACTACAGATCCAGTACACCACATCTTATATGGAGTATTGGAAAGGGTTAATTCCTATCCCTTTTTGTCTGTGCCTCTCTGAGCTTTATTTTGCTCTCTTAACACTAAGACTTGGCTGGTGGCAGTGGGCTCTACCCTAACCTTGCTACCGCGATTATACTATATAAACGTGGTACTGTTTTAGGCTACTATATTAGCCTCAAACTTAAACCCGCTGGACCAAATACCTTTTATTTCGGCTCCAGTTGGGTTTTATCGCCATTTCTTTTTGTTAAAGTCATTCTTGTGTTTTACTTTGCGTGGAAAACCAGGTTTGCCTCCTTTGTTGGCTGACTTTTGGCGGGCTTCTGTCCAGAAGCCCTCCTTTGGCGTCTGGGTGTCTAGGTGGGCTGAATGTGAGGGAGGGGTTTAGTCACCCCCTGCACAGGGTCTCCTTGGAGACCCGAGTCGGACTTTGTGTCGATTGGCTGAGGTGGTTTTCCGGGCCGGACAACCCCCCCACTGAGTGATTGACAGCCAGGCTGTTGAATGGGGGATTTTGACATAAAAGGCAGGACTCTTGGGCTGGAAGTGAGAGTCGCCACTGGAACTGCAAGGAACCAAAGAGAAGCAGAGAAGAAGGCGACTGCTGCAACTCCCGAGTCCCGGTGAAGCCCTGCTGCATTCCCGAGCTATCTACCCTTCAATGACAAGAGAAGATCCAGTCCGGAGTCTTCTTCCCTTGAGCCTGGTGGGATCAACCAGCTCACCTTCCACAGGCAGAGGATCCTCTTCTAGGTTGAAATCGCTGCACACAGCTGTAGTGGTCAGGATAGCCATCTGAAGAGCCTCTCCTCTTTTTAAGGAGCGCACCTTTTATTCACTGTTGCTTTGCTGCTGCTGGCTTCATCCCTGGGTCGTGCAGATCGCTCCAGACGTCCTCCTTCTTGTCCCCACGACTGAAGCTTCAGGAACTGTGAGTCTGCAGGAACTACCAGGAACAACTGCCGTGGCACCAGCTTTTCTTCATACGAATAAGGTATTGTGTCCGACTTCGAGGAACTAGGGTGAACCCCTTTTCTCCTCACCAAAGGCTTGTCCTTATCTTCCTTCCTTCTTATGACTCGACAACAGGACACGGGCACAGGCCTTTTGACTTTTATCTACGTTTTAGAAAGTGTCTCTTGATTCTATCTGCCTTGACAAAAGTATTGCCTATGATTGTTATCCCCAACTCTCTTGTGTTAATTCATGTGCTAAGTGTGTGTGACTAAGGTAACATTTCTTCTCGCGGGTACGCTTCTCTTTTGTAAGACCGAACTGTCATTACTGTCAAAAAGTGATCGCGTAACAACCCCCGGTAACGTCTTTTGTTTCACAACACCGCTCTGTCAAATTCAAAGGTACTTACCTTGAATTGTCCTGCACAAGGGGAATTGGTTGTGTGTAGTGTATTTGAAGTGTGGTTTTAATTTAATAGAAGTGAAGTGTTTTGTGAATAGATGGTCTAAAAATAAATGTACTTTTACTTTTTAACCAAAAACCTTGAGTCAGTGTTTGCTTGAGTCACAGTAATTGTAGTCCTTTGTGTAATCCCTACTACTGCTCATTTGCTCTTGAGATAAGTCTGGCTGCTCAGCCATCGCTACCACTTTTCTGTGTCGTACAGGCTTGTACCAAAGGTGAAATTGTACTGTCACCTGCAGTTTTAATCTTGTGTAGTGGTCCCAAAGTGCACTGCCCAGGATTCTGCCTAACACTGGTGTACAGCGGTGGGATTTTTAAGTATAGTGATTACACTTAGAGTGCTGCTATTACCTTGGGTCAACTAACCACAAGGCTAAACACCACTAGTTTTGGTTCAAAGCTGTCACAGAGCCGGAGGTCATTTCCATCCTAAAAAGCCTTAAATTAACCAAATGTAGAGGTGATGTATGCCCAGCCCCTATCATCAAGGACTGCTCTGAAGCCCCCACACCCCTCCTCACCACCTTAATCAATGCCTCTGTTGCCACAAGTATCATGCCTTCCAGCCTCAAAAATCCCAAAACTTCCTCACTTAAACCCCTTAACTGCCAGGCTATTATGCAAGTCTATGCAAAAAGGACGAGCATACTCGTACTTGGCACTACACTGAAGAAACAAAGTGTCCCAGAAATGTCTCGTAGGTCTTACTCAGCAGGCTACAGCTGGTCATTACATGACAAGATGTTTCCACCCTGTCCTAGACAAATGCAATAATTTCGCTCGTCACTAGATAAGCCCAGTTGCGATCTAGTTACAGCGGAACCGCCAGCTGGTCGAGCCTGAACAGCAAATAAAATCGCTATTTAATTGAGGCGAAGAGCCTCTAGGAGCAGTTGTGGCAGTTGAGGTGTTTGAGGTGTTGCCGCTCCTCGCCTCAGAAAACTTGATAGGAGCACATTTCTCCGTTTCCCCTGACCTCACTAGATAGCTTCTTCATCTAATGCTTCGGACATATCCACCAGTGAGAGGGAGTGAGCAAGCGAGCCGGAAAGCTCAAACGTCCAAAGCACCTGGATTTCTAGGGAGGCCTGCCGCACCACCTCGAAATTAGACTCGATTGCCTCTAGTGTGGAAGCCTTGAGGCTCCTGTGCTCTGCCATCGCTCAGGAGCAGAAGGAATTTACTCAAATCTTAGGGAAAGTGGTGGATATGATACTGGAAAATTCAAGTCCCAAAACTATTGGGGGGAGAAGGGAAGCCTTGCCATCTCTTCACGGCATCCTACTGTAAACGTCTCACATGTCCACCTGAAAATTACTTCACACACCTGGTGTCGCAGGTACCGGATTGTACCGACCTCCTCTCTCCAAGGAAGGACGATTGGGACTATCAGGAAATCACAACAACCTTCTCTCTCCACGGAAGGACGATTGAGACTATGAGGAACTCACAACGACCTCCTCTCTCCACGGAAGGATGATTGGGACTATCAGGAAATCACAATACCATCTTCTCCTAATACTCAGCACATGCCGAGAAAGTCACAAACTCATCCAACAGGGCACAAACAGAAAAGTAAAGCTAGAGTTAGCAAAAAGAAGCAAAGGGCAAAAAATGCCAACACTATGCAATCATACCATCGTCTGTCAAAACCATAGTGACACAAGTGATGAAAGTATTAGGTAAGTTCAACTTCAATGCCCATTGGACCACTGGCAAGAGCAGCCTCATAGCCTTGTGGGAATAAAATGAAATCGATCACCCTCAAAAACATCTCAAACAGAGTGCAAAAGCAGTCCGAAAGTCCAACCGATGACCAACCGATGACCATGAGGCAGAATTTGGAATGGCAGATTACCCAGGCTCTCGTCAGAGTAGCGATATTCATATCTTGCCACCGACCCGAAGCTTACCAGCCAACTCGCCATTCTCAAAGGAGGAAAATGCATGGCCCCACAAGGTGAATGGAAGACAACCCTAGTTCTTTGGGGAAATGGGTAAAATTGGAGTAGATCCAGCCCACCAGCTGCAGCCCTTTCCTAAATCGGAAAAAATCATCCTGGAAATGTTTTCACAGATCAAATACTTAGCAATAATAACTTCGGCAGATATTATTTGCGTTGAACTTCCCAAGCATGACAGCTTCCAGAACTGGGCGATCATAGACTCGCCTAATGGTGGCATTCCTTAAACAATGTTCTTTAGAACTTGAAACCTTTGACTTTTTTCTCACAGTCTGCAGAAAACAACCTATGACAGTCAACTCAGAGGACACATACACATGATCAATTGCACCCCAAGTTTCCTCTTGTCTTTGAAAACCATTGCTCTGACATGAAGCACTGCTTGCTTCTATACCTTGCTCCTCAGCGCTCCCTATAGATTCAGCAATGGACCTGTGAAGCCAAGTTCGAAGGCAGTCTGACATAAAGACTTGGAATCGTCAATCTCATGGTTTCATGGAACACAAGAGGACATCCTTCTTTTGTTGGCCAACCGCTGGGCCTTCTCCATCTATCTGCTTGTGATGTCTTCTTGCTGCAGGAATCTTGGCTCATCAATGGTTACAACATTCTCTGCAATCCGGCAAAACGCTCCACCAAAGGACGCCCAAGGGGTGGTTTGGACATAGGTGCACGTGCTAGCATCTCTTTAGAACCTGTATGTACAGGGCATTTTTCCCTATGTAATATTGGCTTCTGTTCTTCTTCCTGCCTTTATAAATAAAAGAATACTGCTTTTTAATGTCTACGACCCCCCCAAATCGCAAAGCTACCCCTAGAATTCAACATCTGTTAGAAAGCAGCATTTTAATGTGGTACCCGAAACACCCAACCGGTAAGATATGGATAGCAGGAGATTTTAACACTCCCAAATTGGATCTAGACACACACACAGAGTTGGGTGTGGTAAGAACCCAGCCTTGTAAAATGCACGGTGTAGGTGGCGCCCATCATGGATAGAAGCATTTCTTCAACGGACACGATCTGACCTGCCTTCTCAGATACAACCCAGACCACCCTGAATCTAATTTCACTTGGACAACAACCCAGACCACCCTGAATCTAATTTCACTTGGACAAATGGCCAATCCACATCTAATCTAGATGATGTAGTGGCCAATTTAGAAATGCTTAGAAGCTGCGATCTAATGAAGACAGGCTACAATGACCTCAGTGATCATGATGACCTCAGTGATCACAATGACCTCAGTGACCACAATCACCTCAGTGACCACAATCACCTCAGTGATCACAATGACCTCAGTGACCACAATGACCTCAGTGGCCACAATGACCTCAGTGACCACGCTATACTGTCTCGGACGTCCCGACTGGGTCTTTTATTACGACTGTAGTAAAACCAAACAATGCAGGGAATCGCGTCATGTGGTCGCCAAAAACGGCCATAGGCATTAATAATCCACTGTTAACCAGCAAAGACCATCTTGACCCCTGGTTAGCCCTGCGCGATGGGAACATAGCTCTCATGGTGGAAAATATTGCGGATCCTGTCGCTGCACAGAACTGAATCTCCTACAATATGGCCAGTAAAGCAAATCTGTATAAATTCGGTCTGGCTATTATACACAGGAAGAACTAACGCCGCGGGCACAGGGCGAGGGTACCAAAACAGCATTGTTCTCTGAGACAGAAAAAAAGGCAAAACACATCGTACTAACAACATGATATCAAAACTGGCTGACTCAGCACAAGCACTCCTTCAACAATTCCAATTGGCCAACTTTATTTAGAATATTAAATACCGACGACAGCAACACATTTTGGTCTGGATTTAGGGAGTTCTTGGCTGGATGAACACCCATAGCATTAAAGGCTGTTTCTGAGACACAATGGGCCGCCCACATAGTGCCAGAGTGTGTAGAAACTTGCTCACCTAGGTCTATTCCTCAAAATAAGATCTTTTATGAGGGATTCGAAGAAGAGGACATAATTATTCTTAGAAAAATATTGAAGCCATCCGGTGCGCCCGGTCCCGACGGAATAGCAAACAACCCGACCACGCGGGCCAACATTTAATTGAAGCTGTTTAGTCAAGTTGGAACCTCTGGGTGTATACCAGATAGCTGGAGAGGATCAATACTTATCCCTGTCCATCAAAAAAGGGGAGACTTGACCCTCTTGACTGCAGACTTTTAGCCATGCTTGACCCGAGTCAGAGGATCTTCTCAATGGTTCTATTGAACCGTCTTAATAATGGGTACAGGAACAAAACTTACTGAAGCCCTTTCATCTTGTGTTTTTATTTTACATAAACAACCATGAACATGAACAATCCAATAAACATACAGCCAATCAATAAATAAGCAACGTATCACAACCAATTCAAAAATAATCATCAGCGTACTAAAAATAGAACCGGTAGAAGAAGAAGAGAGAGAAAAAAGGAAAGGAAAGAGATAGGAAAAAAGAGAGCCAATGTAGGAGAGAAGGACCAAGAAATTAAATTACATGAACCATACAATAATTCAATTATAAAACAACCAATGGACATCCTATAAATGACATACACACAGCAGTGCACAAGGATGTACATACATAGTCCCAGATCAAAGTTCAGTTTTTACCCATAGGTGTCAAGAAAACAGCCCCAGATGTCCCAAAACTTGTCAATGTCATCAGAAAGTTTGTAAATAGCTCTTTCATATGTCGAAATTGTAAGAAGCTCCTCCACCCAATCATCAATGTTGAAAGAATTACTCGATTTCCAGGACCTCAAAATGAATTTTTTAGCGACCATACATGCACGTAGCAGCCAAACCTTCTTACCAAAGTCAACTTCCTCCAGAAGAGAATCATCGCCTAAAATCAACAATGAGGCATTCATGGGGATTGCAATGTTTAAGACCAAACTTAATCTCTCACATACCTTTTCCCAGAACTGCATCGTTTTAGGACAGGACCAAATCAAATGACTCAGAGATCCTCTAGAACACTTACATTTCCAGCAAAGATTATTGTCCAAAAGTTGTCTCTTGAATAGTTTCTCCGGCGTCCAATAGGCCCTAAACAACAACTTCGTTTGAGAAGCTCTGAGGGACCAGTCCAAACTCACCAGTCGAGTGTTCCCACAGCACCTTCGCCAACACCTGAAGTTCACATCTTCCCCAAGGTCCTCCGCCCACAGAGCAGGTAATCTCGGATCACCTTTCCATTACAGTCATCACAGAACACCAAAACCTGCAATATCTCAAAACAGCCAAAGCCCAGTCCTCGCGCCAATTACGGTGGGCCCTTTTCTTCGCCGAATATGATTACATAATCACGTTTCGACCAGGGGTCAGAAACAGAAAGGCAGATGCCTCATCTCGCATGGACATAGATGAAATGGTATATACAACTCCAGATCCAGTATCTATTATACCTGAAGACAAACTCTTGGGTATCACGACAGCCTTAACACAAGCAGGACTACGAAAAGAAATTCAACAGACAATGAATCCTGATGCCTACCTCGCATGGCAAACTCAAGGAGAACAATATACCATCAAGGACCATCTACCCTTTTTTAGGGATCGCCTATATGTACCCAAGAAGGAATTACAACAGCATATTATTTCAAATTATCACGATTCACTGATCGAAGGGCATCCTGGGATCGCCAAAACCCTAGCTAAGGTGAAAGAGAACTTTTAGTGGCCTACCTGGCGTAAGGACATCATTCAGTATATTCAGTCCTGCGGTGTCTGCGCACAAAACAAATCACAGAAACAAAAACCATCTGGTCTCCTACAACCATTGGACATTCCTCCAGTTCCATGGCACACTCTTTCCCTTGACTTCATCACTGATCTACCTCCCAGCCAAAGGTTCAACACCATCCTTGTAGTTGTGGACTTATTCTCGAAAATGGTACATTTTATTCCTCTCCAAGGCCTCCCAGACGCAGCTACTTTAGCAAAAGTGTTCCTAGAGGGAGTTGTTAAGCTACATGGCTTCCATTCGGTTCTGGTCTCTGATCGAGGCAGCCAGTTTGTTTCAAACTTCTGGAAGAAATGTTGTGCTATGGCACAGATCGACGTTCGGCTGTCTACCAGTCACCATCCCCAAACAGACGGCCAAACCAAGAGAACCAATCAGA